>NW_027094088.1:27708460-28183084 GCF_029207755.1 Chamaea fasciata | reverse complement strand
ATGGGTACGGATACCCGCTCTGACTGGGCTGAGAGTGGTGTGGGTAGGGAATCAAACGGGTCACCCATCAGCTTGTTGGAGTCACCTGTGCCTCTGGAATGGTCACACAGGGGAGATTCCTCAGCATTTTGGCAGCCCAGATGGGACCTAAGGACAGTACTGCTGGAGCCTCCGTCCTGAAGAGCAGCTACTGGTGAGTTCACCTGGGACCTTTAGAGCAGGAAGGAGCCACGGGAGGAGTGTTATAATTCCATGTGCAGAGTCTGTGTAAATTATAAGCGTGGAATTGAGCCTCTCTATTGCTGTGGCATTTGCCGCAGATTCGGTGAAGTCGTGGGTAGTGGGTGGAGAAGGTGTGCGCAGCACGAGCGGTGTGAGGTGGCCACAGAGGAGTTGTGGAGGCCCCCGTAAGTTGTGAGGTAGAGGGGCTCGAGTCTCTGCTTGAAGGCTTTTGCACACAGGCACAGGGAGAACCTTGTGTCCCTCATGCCGCACAATGGGTGCCAGAGCACACACAGAAGGGGGTGAAATCCCTTCTTGGCACGCAGAAGAGGGCTTCACATGCACCAAGGTGTTTGACGTGGTGGGAAATATCCCTGTTTTAGGTGAGGACGTGTCTGTGGCCAAAGTTGTAGAGAACTGGGAGAACTTCTTAATGGGCAGCAGAATTTTGCACACTAAGGTTGTGCCAGGATGATGGGGCAGCTCGAAGCTTGTCTCCCCTCTGGGCAGGGTAATGACCATCCCCAACCCTGAGTGACACTCTTGGACTCAGTGTCTTTAGTGAGCGGGCAGCCCCTGAAATTTACTTCAGTAAATATTTGAAGAAGCTTATGCCAGGCTGGCAGGGGCAAGTACAGATGTGGGATGATTGCTCTCAGCACAGCCCACCTTGATTAATACAAAGGAAGAATGCACATGCCGTGAGACAGGACTCCATTTGCCTGGAACCCAAGAAGAATATCCAGAAGCAGACGGAGTGACACCTAGCCCAAGGCATTTTGAAGCCTTCCATTAATGCGGGCGTTCAGAGCTGCAACGGCTAGCTCGGTCCTGAACACGCATTAATTGGTACAGCTCCGGTTCCTTCTTGCTGTGTGAGCCCTGGCCCTCAGGTAGAAGTGTGGCTCCGGCGTGGAAGACAGGCAGACTCTCACGTGGGTGACAAGATAGGTTGATTGCTGCCAGCTGGCCAGGTGAAAAATGACTTCTCTGGGCTCTCCTTGACCTTAAGTACCAGGGGTGTGGAGAGGGGCAGGGATTAGCCCAGGACCAATACCATGGGGGGTGGGAGTTACCAGGACAAAAAGACAGTACGCAGGGCATCTGATACACGCTACAGGGCGGAGAAGTCATAGGCTCTGCCAATCACCCCAGCCCCCCACCAGAGTCTGGGCAGGGTTGCAGGGAGATGGACAGGAGCCACAACTAGGGAAAAACCAAAGGGGTTGGAACACGGGGTAATCTGGAACAAACCATTCTACGTAAAGTTGCAAAGTAATAATTTTCACACCGCAACATTCCAGTATATTTAGAAAGTCAGTGTTCACTTGCCTT
Source organism: Chamaea fasciata (assembly GCF_029207755.1). Classification (NCBI taxonomy): domain Eukaryota; kingdom Metazoa; phylum Chordata; class Aves; order Passeriformes; family Sylviidae; genus Chamaea; species Chamaea fasciata. The sequence continues at coordinate 28,181,527 of NW_027094088.1, read as the reverse complement.
CACCTGGAAAAGACAGCAACTGCCTTCAACAACTGTCTTCCCCGTGGCATTAGGCTGTCATTTTTTTCTTTGCCCGTCCCACCGCCCCAAATATTGAGCTTTGATTGAAAAGAGTATAAATTCTGGGGCAAATTTGTACAGTTTGTAGAGGATTTGTTAATTAGTGAGTCGAGATAAGAAGGTTCTTGCCCATCCTGTGGTGCTTATGTGCAGCACTCAGACAAGGAAGCACGGCAAGCTGCAGTTTGTGTCTGTGCAGCTGGATCTTTGACTGCTCCTTCTCTCCGTTTGCCAGACTTACACAGCAACCTCATCTTCCTTGACTCCTCCCTGTCTCTGCCTTTGTCTCCTCCCAAATTTGGAGCCAAGCCCAGGGATCTTTTTCCCATGGCTCCCAGGCTTGGCCCTCCCTGCCTGTGAACAGCCTCGGTGTTGCAGCTGCTGTTGGCCCACTCACTTTGGCCTTCCATGGCATTCCCGGTGTGCTCTCCTACTGTTTCTGCCAGGTTCCTCTCCCCAGAATGAGCCCAGCTCTTCCTCTGAGTATCTGTGAAGTGTGACCGCCCAGCACATCAGTCCCCCTTTACTACCTGTGAACTCTGGCCCTGCCTTAGGGCACTGGTGACGGGCCTTAAGCTTTAGCTTTCCTAGTTTCAGATTCTGTGCTGCTTAGGGGTGTAGTTCTGAGCCTCGCATTAAGTGCTAGTAGGCTCTTTTCATAGAGTAAGTAGACAAACAAATCCTTTTCCTGCTGAGGACCAAGGACAACTTTCAGGCCAACAGCATAAACAACAGCGGACTGAAGAGAGAAAACAAGAAGGATGAGACCCCACAACCCGAAGCTGCAATTGGACAATTAAACCCCAATATGCAAATGGACCAAAACTTAATAAAAACTTAAGATCTTGTGACCCGGCAGCCATTTTGTGGCCATTATTTGTCCAACTTGTGGATAGCCCTGATCAGGCTCCTGTCCTGGCCAAGGTGGATTCTGGAGGCCTTTCAAGAAATACCTACTTCCTTTTTTATCTCTGTCCAATCTCTGTTTCAGGTCAGCCCTCCCAAGCCATCACTGGCAGTCCACTCAGGAGGCAGGAGCTTCCCTTGTCATGCTTGGGACTGTCTCTGGTCTGTTCTCTTTGCCCAAGCCTACACCAGGCCCTAAATCATCAGCCCACGGGCATTTGAGCACTGTCCCCAAGGTGTCTGCTTTTGTCCTATCCCCTTCCTAGGCTTGGTGTACCGGGTTCCTCCAGCCCATGGTGGCTCAGGGCACTCTCCTCTCTGACCAGGCACACTGGTGCTCTCTGGAGCCACTCTGTCCCTTTGTGCCTCAGGCTCATTCTGCAGGTGCCGAAGGTGGCACTTGTTGCCCTTCCCAGGAATTGGAATTACACCGAAAAGATGGTTCCCTGTGAACAAAGCTAGCTTTATTTCAACAATTAGATCAACTCCAGTGTTTGCCTGCACACCGGAGAGAAATGTGGGCGGGACAGAGCAGGGTTTTGACACTGAGGCTGCCTTTGGATCAGCAGGCATTGCCCCAGCAGGAAAGGGCTGTGGTGCACTGCAGCCTGCCCTGGATCCTGCCTGTCCTGCTGCTCAGGAAGCACTTTCAGCGGTGTGGTATGCACGCATGTTGTAGTCAATCCAGTGATAGAAGTGCCGAGTGGAGATGTAGATTCCAGGCTGCTTTGGTCTGGCACAGCCTTCTCCCCAGCTGGTTATGCCGACAACCCACCAGTACTCGGCGGTGTTGTCCTTGCACATGAGAGGACCACCACTGTCGCCCTGCAACAGAGCAGAGAGGATTAAGGTGGTGTTGAGTGGCCCCTGCCAGCACCGGGGCTGTCTCCTCTTCTCTCACAGCCCCTGCCAGAACTGTATTCCAGGCAGAGGAAGGCTCTCCTCAGAGGCTGGAGCCTCCAGAGCCTTGGCTGTGAATGGCTTGGGGTCCTGTAGGGTAGGGCTCTCTGTGTCCTCTCTGCACAAGGCAGGAGTCCTGGATGTGCAGAGCATGGATGTTTGGCACCCGGATCTCTGCGCTGCCGAGAGCGCTAGCTGGGCTTTCTGGGCTTTCTGGCACAAGGGGGGCACTGGGCAAGTAGGAGTGGATGGGGAGTGTGTAGGAAGCCCCCCCCCCCCCCCGCCCCAGCAGCTGGGGGGGAGCTGGGGCTGGGAGGGTGACCGGGAGAACTGGCCGGGGCAAAGCAGACCCTGGGCTGTGTTTGGGCAGCGCTGCCAGGGCTGCTGGTGCTGCTGGGGGCTGAGAGGCTCGTGACACATTCATACCTGGCAGGCGTCGATGGCGCCCTGTGGGTAACCAGCACACAAGTTGTAGGGGTGGACTTTCCCTGCATACCAGTCACTGCTGTTGCAGAGCTGGGAATTGATGAGCTGGACCTTGGCCTCCTGCAGGCGACCACGTGAACCTTGAGCTGTGAGCAGAGAAAGCAATAAGCCCTCAGCACCCCCATGTCAGTTCTCCTTCCCCGTCTGAGGGGAATCCCTGTCCCTTGGGCACGGCTTTCCCTCCGCAGAGGCGCTAGGGCACGGTGTCCCTGCTTCCCGCCTTTGGGGAGCAGGCCAGGCCCATCTCTGCACCGGGCTACGTCCTTCAGCCTGGCTTTGGACTCTGCTGTGAGGAAGCCCAAACCCTCTCCCCACTGCACTTAGCTGGAACTCACATCTTGCAGTGGTGGAACCCCAGCCAGCGATCCAGCAGTTGTTGAGCTTTGAGACTTCTAGGGCGGGGTCAGCCAGACAGGCCAGCTGGATGTAGGCGCTGCACTGGACAGAACCGTCCAGTTGCAGCAGGGCAATGTCGTAGCTGAAGTCGGCACGCTTGTAGTAGGGGTGAACCACCACCTGCTTCACGTTGCGAACTACGGCCCCAGGGCCCGGCTGAGTGAACTTGGTAGCTCCAAGCACCACATACAGCATGCTGATGTCACTGGAAAGAAGATGGAGAGAGGGCTGAGAGGGAGCAGAGCCATGTACCACAGCAGCCCAGCAGCTGCCTCTCTTCTGCTTGGCAAGGCAGAGAGGGAGCAGTGCTCTGGCAGGTGTGAGTGCCCTCACACACATGAGGCTGGGGGAATGTCGAGCTGGAGGCCGCTAGGAAGCCTTGGCACAAGCCCAGGCTTCTCCTGAGCAGTGTGGCAGCTGGACTGCCTGAGAGGAAAGGGGACGGGAGTAGCAGGTGGTGGCTGCTGACAGGGCACCTGCTGGTGTAGCGAGGGTGTCCCCATTCCCTGGTCTGCCTTACTCAAACTTGTCGAAGCAGTGGGCCGCCGTGAGGACCCAATCTGCAGTGATGAGGGACCCTCCACACCAATGACCCAGGTTCGGTGAAAGGGGATGTTGGATGCTGACGATCCAGGGCCAGGATGCTTCCAGAGCGCCTACTCCACCCACAATGCGTGTCATGCCGAAGTCGTAAGCTTCGTTGCCGGTGGAATAAGTCATGGGGTAGTAGTCAGGTTGCGGAGCGCGGAGGCCGCAGGAACCTCTGCAAGCAGAAAGTCATTTCCATGCTGCTGCGTGGCCTGCTGTGGCTCAGGCTGAAGCTCAGCCCTGTGCCCTCCCCACAAGCGTTTGCAGGCCCAGCAGGCCAGGGAAGCCCATGGGATGTTTGTCTGTCCAAGGAACGGAGGCTTCCCCATGGTGGGTAGGAAGCTGTGGCCCAGCCACGGGGGACAGGCGGGTCCCCTCCAGGGAAGGCCCCAAGTGTTGCCACGGCTCCCTCCCAGGGCCTGGGGCCACTTACCCGCAGGGGTACTGTATGCCGTGGGCCAGCGCGGCCACGGTCAGCAGGACGAGGAGGCCGAGCCGATTCATGGCTGCCAGAGGCACGTGTCAGCTGCAAGCACTGAGGGCTCCGTGCAGCAGCACAGCCACAGCCGCAGTGCCCGGCAGCAGCCGCGCTGCCCGTGGTGGCCCCGGCCCCGGGGCTGATGTCACTGAGGGCTGGGTTCCGTGTTTGGGGCGCTGTGGGGGCCTGTGCAACCGGGGCCCACTGGGGGAGGGGCAACACCGAATCCATGGGCCGTGGAATGGTTTGGGGTGGAAGGGACCTTGGAAATCACATAGCTCCGACTTCCTGCCATTGGTAGGGATGGATAGTTTGTACTGGAGAAGTTTGCTCAGAGCCTGGCTCAGAAGCTGTCGTTGGACAATTTGAGGGAGGATGGGACATTGAAGTACAAAGTCTTTATCAACAGGACCTGACTGAGGCAGGAACCAGAGCTCTTGATCAAAGGTTGGCCTCTGCGTGAACCTTCCAACCAAATGTTGTCGAGATCCGCTCATCGGCAAAACGTGGATTTGCCTTTCGCTAATCAGAAACTGGACAAGGCCACATCTGGCCTTCTTTTGGGATGTAGGATCACAGACAACTTCCTTGGTTCCTCCTGGAGTCCTCCAAGGCCTGGGGAGCATCCCAAGAGGAGAAAAAAACCAGATGATCCTGCACTAGTAGTTCTGGTAGCTTGTTTATTCAACAGCATAAAGATGGGCCTCTCTCGCAGCCCAGTCAGAAACCTCATTGCCTGGAGGGGAAGGCACCTGCAGGATTTCCCAGTTGCTGGCAGTGGTTCTCCAGTCCTTCACTGTGACTGACACTGGCTTCCCCCCCCGTTGATGGGCAGACCTGCATGATGGTCAAGGATTAGGGTAACTTGTGATGTGTCTCCCTTCATCACTGTAGGCAGTCTTTTACAGTAACGATTAGATGCATTGCTTAGCTTATCCTTCTCCCATTCTTTGCGGTTTTGAATTACAGTAAGTTGCATTTATTCCTGAAGTTGGTGTCTGTGTCTTCTGTGCTGACTTTGCCTACATGAAAAACAGGCATCCGCAGCTGCTCTGGGCAACCCGTGCCAGTATGTCTGCAGCCTGACAGTCAAGAATTTCTTCCCAGTATCTCATACGAAGCTACCCTCTGTCGCTGTAAAGCCATTGCCCTTGTCCTTTGAGGACCTGCCCTTGTAAGAAGGGCTGCTCTCTGCTGCTTTCTTTAGGCCCCTCTTCTTGCAGGATGAGGCTGTGCAGTCTCTGAGGCCAGCAGCTGCTGAGGAATCCATTTGGGGCAGGGAGCTGGTTGTGCAGCTGCAGTGCCAGCTGCAGATTGAGCTCTGGCTGGTGGGAGTCTGGGACCAGAGACTGCCACCCTTTGCATGACAGAGGGCACAGGGAGCTGTGGCACAGGCCAGGGATTTGAACGGACCCCGAGTGCTGCAGCAGGAGCCGGTGGCTCTTTCTGGAATGTGACATCTGCGAGTCTGCTGGGGGAATGAATCCTGAGGTTGAATGGGTACGGATACCCGCTCTGACTGGCTGAGAGTGGTGTGGGTAGGGAATCAAACGGGTCACCCATCAGCTTGTTGGAGTCACCTGTGCCTCTGGAATGGTCACACAGGGGAGATTCCTCAGCATTTTGGCAGCCCAGATGGGACCTAAGGACAGTACTGCTGGAGCCTCCGTCCTGAAGAGCAGCTACTGGTGAGTTCACCTGGGACCTTTAGAGCAGGAAGGAGCCACGGGAGGAGTGTTATAATTCCATGTGCAGAGTCTGTGTAAATTATAAGCGTGGAATTGAGCCTCTCTATTGCTGTGGCATTTGCCGCAGATTCGGTGAAGTCGTGGGTAGTGGGTGGAGAAGGTGTGCGCAGCATGAGCGGTGTGAGGTGGCCACAGAGGAGTTGTGGAGGCCCCCGTAAGTTGTGAGGTAGAGGGGCTCGAGTCTCTGCTTGAAGGCTTTTGCAGACAGGCACAGGGAGAACCTTGTGTCCCTCATGCCGCACAATGGGTGCCAGAGCACACACAGAAGGGGGTGGAAATCCCTTCTTGGCACGCAGAAGAGGGCTTCACATGCACCAAGGTGTTTGACGTGGTGGGAAATATCCCTGTTTTAGGTGAGGACGTGTCTGTGGCCAAAGTTGTAGAGAACTGGGAGAACTTCTTAATGGGCAGCAGAATTTTGCACACTAAGGTTGTGCCAGGATGATGGGGCAGCTCGAAGCTTGTCTCCCCTCTGGGCAGGGTAATGACCATCCCCAACCCTGAGTGACACTCTTGGACTCAGTGTCTTTAGTGAGCGGGCAGCCCCTGAAATTTACTTCAGTAAATATTTGAAGAAGCTTATGCCAGGCTGGCAGGGGCAAGTACAGATGTGGGATGATTGCTCTCAGCACAGCCCACCTTGATTAATACAAAGGGAAGAATGCCACATGCCGTGAGACAGGACTCCATTTGCCTGGAACCCAAGAAGAATATCCAGAAGCAGACGGAGTGACACCTAGCCCAAGGCATTTTGAAGCCTTCCATTAATGCGGGCGTTCAGAGCTGCAACGGCTAGCTCGGTCCTGAACACGCATTAATTGGTACAGCTCCGGTTCCTTCTTGCTGTGTGAGCCCTGGCCCTCAGGTAGAAGTGTGGCTCCGGCGTGGAAGACAGGCAGACTCTCACGTGGGTGACAAGATAGGTTGATTGCTGCCAGCTGGCCAGGTGAAAAATGACTTCTCTGGGCTCTCCTTGACCTTAAGTACCAGGGGTGTGGAGAGGGGCAGGGATTAGCCCAGGACCAATACCATGGGGGGTGGGAGTTACCAGGACAAAAAGACAGTACGCAGGGCATCTGATACACGCTACAGGGCGGAGAAGTCATAGGCTCTGCCAATCACCCCAGCCCCCCACCAGAGTCTGGGCAGGGTTGCAGGGAGATGGACAGGAGCCACAACTAGGGAAAAACCAAAGGGGTTGGAACACGGGGTAATCTGGAACAAACCATTCTACGTAAAGTTGCAAAGTAATAATTTTCACACCGCAACATTCCAGTATATTTAGAAAGTCAGTGTTCACTTGCCTTCACCTGGAAAAGACAGCAACTGCCTTCAACAACTGTCTTCCCCGTGGCATTAGGCTGTCATTTTTTTCTTTGCCCGTCCCACCGCCCCAAATATTGAGCTTTGATTGAAAAGAGTATAAATTCTGGGGCAAATTTGTACAGTTTGTAGAGGATTTGTTAATTAGTGAGTCGAGATAAGAAGGTTCTTGCCCATCCTGTGGTGCTTATGTGCAGCACTCAGACAAGGAAGCACGGCAAGCTGCAGTTTGTGTCTGTGCAGCTGGATCTTTGACTGCTCCTTCTCTCCGTTTGCCAGACTTACACAGCAACCTCATCTTCCTTGACTCCTCCCTGTCTCTGCCTTTGTCTCCTCCCAAATTTGGAGCCAAGCCCAGGGATCTTTTTCCCATGGCTCCCAGGCTTGGCCCTCCCTGCCTGTGAACAGCCTCGGTGTTGCAGCTGCTGTTGGCCCACTCACTTTGGCCTTCCATGGCATTCCCGGTGTGCTCTCCTACTGTTTCTGCCAGGTTCCTCTCCCCAGAATGAGCCCAGCTCTTCCTCTGAGTATCTGTGAAGTGTGACCGCCCAGCACATCAGTCCCCCTTTACTACCTGTGAACTCTGGCCCTGCCTTAGGGCACTGGTGACGGGCCTTAAGCTTTAGCTTTCCTAGTTTCAGATTCTGTGCTGCTTAGGGGTGTAGTTCTGAGCCTCGCATTAAGTGCTAGTAGGCTCTTTTCATAGAGTAAGTAGACAAACAAATCCTTTTCCTGCTGAGGACCAAGGACAACTTTCAGGCCAACAGCATAAACAACAGCGGACTGAAGAGAGAAAACAAGAAGGATGAGACCCCACAACCCGAAGCTGCAATTGGACAATTAAACCCCAATATGCAAATGGACCAAAACTTAATAAAAACTTAAGATCTTGTGACCCGGCAGCCATTTTGTGGCCATTATTTGTCCAACTTGTGGATAGCCCTGATCAGGCTCCTGTCCTGGCCAAGGTGGATTCTGGAGGCCTTTCAAGAAATACCTACTTCCTTTTTTATCTCTGTCCAATCTCTGTTTCAGGTCAGCCCTCCCAAGCCATCACTGGCAGTCCACTCAGGAGGCAGGAGCTTCCCTTGTCATGCTTGGGACTGTCTCTGGTCTGTTCTCTTTGCCCAAGCCTACACCAGGCCCTAAATCATCAGCCCACGGGCATTTGAGCACTGTCCCCAAGGTGTCTGCTTTTGTCCTATCCCCTTCCTAGGCTTGGTGTACCGGGTTCCTCCAGCCCATGGTGGCTCAGGGCACTCTCCTCTCTGACCAGGCACACTGGTGCTCTCTGGAGCCACTCTGTCCCTTTGTGCCTCAGGCTCATTCTGCAGGTGCCGAAGGTGGCACTTGTTGCCCTTCCCAGGAATTGGAATTACACCGAAAAGATGGTTCCCTGTGAACAAAGCTAGCTTTATTTCAACAATTAGATCAACTCCAGTGTTTGCCTGCACACCGGAGAGAAATGTGGGCGGGACAGAGCAGGGTTTTGACACTGAGGCTGCCTTTGGATCAGCAGGCATTGCCCCAGCAGGAAAGGGCTGTGGTGCACTGCAGCCTGCCCTGGATCCTGCCTGTCCTGCTGCTCAGGAAGCACTTTCAGCGGTGTGGTATGCACGCATGTTGTAGTCAATCCAGTGATAGAAGTGCCGAGTGGAGATGTAGATTCCAGGCTGCTTTGGTCTGGCACAGCCTTCTCCCCAGCTGGTTATGCCGACAACCCACCAGTACTCGGCGGTGTTGTCCTTGCACATGAGAGGACCACCACTGTCGCCCTGCAACAGAGCAGAGAGGATTAAGGTGGTGTTGAGTGGCCCCTGCCAGCACCGGGGCTGTCTCCTCTTCTCTCACAGCCCCTGCCAGAACTGTATTCCAGGCAGAGGAAGGCTCTCCTCAGAGGCTGGAGCCTCCAGAGCCTTGGCTGTGAATGGCTTGGGGTCCTGTAGGGTAGGGCTCTCTGTGTCCTCTCTGCACAAGGCAGGAGTCCTGGATGTGCAGAGCATGGATGTTTGGCACCCGGATCTCTGCGCTGCCGAGAGCGCTAGCTGGGCTTTCTGGGCTTTCTGGCACAAGGGGGGCACTGGGCAAGTAGGAGTGGATGGGGAGTGTGTAGGAAGCCCCCCCCCCCCCCCGCCCCAGCAGCTGGGGGGGAGCTGGGGCTGGGAGGGTGACCGGGAGAACTGGCCGGGGCAAAGCAGACCCTGGGCTGTGTTTGGGCAGCGCTGCCAGGGCTGCTGGTGCTGCTGGGGGCTGAGAGGCTCGTGACACATTCATACCTGGCAGGCGTCGATGGCGCCCTGTGGGTAACCAGCACACAAGTTGTAGGGGTGGACTTTCCCTGCATACCAGTCACTGCTGTTGCAGAGCTGGGAATTGATGAGCTGGACCTTGGCCTCCTGCAGGCGACCACGTGAACCTTGAGCTGTGAGCAGAGAAAGCAATAAGCCCTCAGCACCCCCATGTCAGTTCTCCTTCCCCGTCTGAGGGGAATCCCTGTCCCTTGGGCACGGCTTTCCCTCCGCAGAGGCGCTAGGGCACGGTGTCCCTGCTTCCCGCCTTTGGGGAGCAGGCCAGGCCCATCTCTGCACCGGGCTACGTCCTTCAGCCTGGCTTTGGACTCTGCTGTGAGGAAGCCCAAACCCTCTCCCCACTGCACTTAGCTGGAACTCACATCTTGCAGTGGTGGAACCCCAGCCAGCGATCCAGCAGTTGTTGAGCTTTGAGACTTCTAGGGCGGGGTCAGCCAGACAGGCCAGCTGGATGTAGGCGCTGCACTGGACAGAACCGTCCAGTTGCAGCAGGGCAATGTCGTAGCTGAAGTCGGCACGCTTGTAGTAGGGGTGAACCACCACCTGCTTCACGTTGCGAACTACGGCCCCAGGGCCCGGCTGAGTGAACTTGGTAGCTCCAAGCACCACATACAGCATGCTGATGTCACTGGAAAGAAGATGGAGAGAGGGCTGAGAGGGAGCAGAGCCATGTACCACAGCAGCCCAGCAGCTGCCTCTCTTCTGCTTGGCAAGGCAGAGAGGGAGCAGTGCTCTGGCAGGTGTGAGTGCCCTCACACACATGAGGCTGGGGGAATGTCGAGCTGGAGGCCGCTAGGAAGCCTTGGCACAAGCCCAGGCTTCTCCTGAGCAGTGTGGCAGCTGGACTGCCTGAGAGGAAAGGGGACGGGAGTAGCAGGTGGTGGCTGCTGACAGGGCACCTGCTGGTGTAGCGAGGGTGTCCCCATTCCCTGGTCTGCCTTACTCAAACTTGTCGAAGCAGTGGGCCGCCGTGAGGACCCAATCTGCAGTGATGAGGGACCCTCCACACCAATGACCCAGGTTCGGTGAAAGGGGATGTTGGATGCTGACGATCCAGGGCCAGGATGCTTCCAGAGCGCCTACTCCACCCACAATGCGTGTCATGCCGAAGTCGTAAGCTTCGTTGCCGGTGGAATAAGTCATGGGGTAGTAGTCAGGTTGCGGAGCGCGGAGGCCGCAGGAACCTCTGCAAGCAGAAAGTCATTTCCATGCTGCTGCGTGGCCTGCTGTGGCTCAGGCTGAAGCTCAGCCCTGTGCCCTCCCCACAAGCGTTTGCAGGCCCAGCAGGCCAGGGAAGCCCATGGGATGTTTGTCTGTCCAAGGAACGGAGGCTTCCCCATGGTGGGTAGGAAGCTGTGGCCCAGCCACGGGGGACAGGCGGGTCCCCTCCAGGGAAGGCCCCAAGTGTTGCCACGGCTCCCTCCCAGGGCCTGGGGCCACTTACCCGCAGGGGTACTGTATGCCGTGGGCCAGCGCGGCCACGGTCAGCAGGACGAGGAGGCCGAGCCGATTCATGGCTGCCAGAGGCACGTGTCAGCTGCAAGCACTGAGGGCTCCGTGCAGCAGCACAGCCACAGCCGCAGTGCCCGGCAGCAGCCGCGCTGCCCGTGGTGGCCCCGGCCCCGGGGCTGATGTCACTGAGGGCTGGGTTCCGTGTTTGGGGCGCTGTGGGGGCCTGTGCAACCGGGGCCCACTGGGGGAGGGGCAACACCGAATCCATGGGCCGTGGAATGGTTTGGGGTGGAAGGGACCTTGGAAATCACATAGCTCCGACTTCCTGCCATTGGTAGGGATGGATAGTTTGTACTGGAGAAGTTTGCTCAGAGCCTGGCTCAGAAGCTGTCGTTGGACAATTTGAGGGAGGATGGGACATTGAAGTACAAAGTCTTTATCAACAGGACCTGACTGAGGCAGGAACCAGAGCTCTTGATCAAAGGTTGGCCTCTGCGTGAACCTTCCAACCAAATGTTGTCGAGATCCGCTCATCGGCAAAACGTGGATTTGCCTTTCGCTAATCAGAAACTGGACAAGGCCACATCTGGCCTTCTTTTGGGATGTAGGATCACAGACAACTTCCTTGGTTCCTCCTGGAGTCCTCCAAGGCCTGGGGAGCATCCCAAGAGGAGAAAAAAACCAGATGATCCTGCACTAGTAGTTCTGGTAGCTTGTTTATTCAACAGCATAAAGATGGGCCTCTCTCGCAGCCCAGTCAGAAACCTCATTGCCTGGAGGGGAAGGCACCTGCAGGATTTCCCAGTTGCTGGCAGTGGTTCTCCAGTCCTTCACTGTGACTGACACTGGCTTCCCCCCCCATTGATGGGCAGACCTGCATGATGGTCAAGGATTAGGGTAACTTGTGATGTGTCTCCCTTCATCACTGTAGGCAGTCTTTTACAGTAACGATTAGATGCATTGCTTAGCTTATCCTTCTCCCATTCTTTGCGGTTTTGAATTACAGTAAGTTGCATTTATTCCTGAAGTTGGTGTCTGTGTCTTCTGTGCTGACTTTGCCTACATGAAAAACAGGCATCCGCAGCTGCTCTGGGCAACCCGTGCCAGTATGTCTGCAGCCTGACAGTCAAGAATTTCTTCCCAGTATCTCATACGAAGCTACCCTCTGTCGCTGTAAAGCCATTGCCCTTGTCCTTTGAGGACCTGCCCTTGTAAGAAGGGCTGCTCTCTGCTGCTTTCTTTAGGCCCCTCTTCTTGCAGGATGAGGCTGTGCAGTCTCTGAGGCCAGCAGCTGCTGAGGAATCCATTTGGGGCAGGGAGCTGGTTGTGCAGCTGCAGTGCCAGCTGCAGATTGAGCTCTGGCTGGTGGGAGTCTGGGACCAGAGACTGCCACCCTTTGCATGACAGAGGGCACAGGGAGCTGTGGCACAGGCCAGGGATTTGAACGGACCCCGAGTGCTGCAGCAGGAGCCGGTGGCTCTTTCTGGAATGTGACATCTGCGAGTCTGCTGGGGGAATGAATCCTGAGGTTGAATGGGTACGGATACCCGCTCTGACTGGCTGAGAGTGGTGTGGGTAGGGAATCAAACGGGTCACCCATCAGCTTGTTGGAGTCACCTGTGCCTCTGGAATGGTCACACAGGGGAGATTCCTCAGCATTTTGGCAGCCCAGATGGGACCTAAGGACAGTACTGCTGGAGCCTCCGTCCTGAAGAGCAGCTACTGGTGAGTTCACCTGGGACCTTTAGAGCAGGAAGGAGCCACGGGAGGAGTGTTATAATTCCATGTGCAGAGTCTGTGTAAATTATAAGCGTGGAATTGAGCCTCTCTATTGCTGTGGCATTTGCCGCAGATTCGGTGAAGTCGTGGGTAGTGGGTGGAGAAGGTGTGCGCAGCATGAGCGGTGTGAGGTGGCCACAGAGGAGTTGTGGAGGCCCCCGTAAGTTGTGAGGTAGAGGGGCTCGAGTCTCTGCTTGAAGGCTTTTGCAGACAGGCACAGGGAGAACCTTGTGTCCCTCATGCCGCACAATGGGTGCCAGAGCACACACAGAAGGGGGTGGAAATCCCTTCTTGGCACGCAGAAGAGGGCTTCACATGCACCAAGGTGTTTGACGTGGTGGGAAATATCCCTGTTTTAGGTGAGGACGTGTCTGTGGCCAAAGTTGTAGAGAACTGGGAGAACTTCTTAATGGGCAGCAGAATTTTGCACACTAAGGTTGTGCCAGGATGATGGGGCAGCTCGAAGCTTGTCTCCCCTCTGGGCAGGGTAATGACCATCCCCAACCCTGAGTGACACTCTTGGACTCAGTGTCTTTAGTGAGCGGGCAGCCCCTGAAATTTACTTCAGTAAATATTTGAAGAAGCTTATGCCAGGCTGGCAGGGGCAAGTACAGATGTGGGATGATTGCTCTCAGCACAGCCCACCTTGATTAATACAAAGGGAAGAATGCCACATGCCGTGAGACAGGACTCCATTTGCCTGGAACCCAAGAAGAATATCCAGAAGCAGACGGAGTGACACCTAGCCCAAGGCATTTTGAAGCCTTCCATTAATGCGGGCGTTCAGAGCTGCAACGGCTAGCTCGGTCCTGAACACGCATTAATTGGTACAGCTCCGGTTCCTTCTTGCTGTGTGAGCCCTGGCCCTCAGGTAGAAGTGTGGCTCCGGCGTGGAAGACAGGCAGACTCTCACGTGGGTGACAAGATAGGTTGATTGCTGCCAGCTGGCCAGGTGAAAAATGACTTCTCTGGGCTCTCCTTGACCTTAAGTACCAGGGGTGTGGAGAGGGGCAGGGATTAGCCCAGGACCAATACCATGGGGGGTGGGAGTTACCAGGACAAAAAGACAGTACGCAGGGCATCTGATACACGCTACAGGGCGGAGAAGTCATAGGCTCTGCCAATCACCCCAGCCCCCCACCAGAGTCTGGGCAGGGTTGCAGGGAGATGGACAGGAGCCACAACTAGGGAAAAACCAAAGGGGTTGGAACACGGGGTAATCTGGAACAAACCATTCTACGTAAAGTTGCAAAGTAATAATTTTCACACCGCAACATTCCAGTATATTTAGAAAGTCAGTGTTCACTTGCCTTCACCTGGAAAAGACAGCAACTGCCTTCAACAACTGTCTTCCCCGTGGCATTAGGCTGTCATTTTTTTCTTTGCCCGTCCCACCGCCCCAAATATTGAGCTTTGATTGAAAAGAGTATAAATTCTGGGGCAAATTTGTACAGTTTGTAGAGGATTTGTTAATTAGTGAGTCGAGATAAGAAGGTTCTTGCCCATCCTGTGGTGCTTATGTGCAGCACTCAGACAAGGAAGCACGGCAAGCTGCAGTTTGTGTCTGTGCAGCTGGATCTTTGACTGCTCCTTCTCTCCGTTTGCCAGACTTACACAGCAACCTCATCTTCCTTGACTCCTCCCTGTCTCTGCCTTTGTCTCCTCCCAAATTTGGAGCCAAGCCCAGGGATCTTTTTCCCATGGCTCCCAGGCTTGGCCCTCCCTGCCTGTGAACAGCCTCGGTGTTGCAGCTGCTGTTGGCCCACTCACTTTGGCCTTCCATGGCATTCCCGGTGTGCTCTCCTACTGTTTCTGCCAGGTTCCTCTCCCCAGAATGAGCCCAGCTCTTCCTCTGAGTATCTGTGAAGTGTGACCGCCCAGCACATCAGTCCCCCTTTACTACCTGTGAACTCTGGCCCTGCCTTAGGGCACTGGTGACGGGCCTTAAGCTTTAGCTTTCCTAGTTTCAGATTCTGTGCTGCTTAGGGGTGTAGTTCTGAGCCTCGCATTAAGTGCTAGTAGGCTCTTTTCATAGAGTAAGTAGACAAACAAATCCTTTTCCTGCTGAGGACCAAGGACAACTTTCAGGCCAACAGCATAAACAACAGCGGACTGAAGAGAGAAAACAAGAAGGATGAGACCCCACAACCCGAAGCTGCAATTGGACAATTAAACCCCAATATGCAAATGGACCAAAACTTAATAAAAACTTAAGATCTTGTGACCCGGCAGCCATTTTGTGGCCATTATTTGTCCAACTTGTGGATAGCCCTGATCAGGCTCCTGTCCTGGCCAAGGTGGATTCTGGAGGCCTTTCAAGAAATACCTACTTCCTTTTTTATCTCTGTCCAATCTCTGTTTCAGGTCAGCCCTCCCAAGCCATCACTGGCAGTCCACTCAGGAGGCAGGAGCTTCCCTTGTCATGCTTGGGACTGTCTCTGGTCTGTTCTCTTTGCCCAAGCCTACACCAGGCCCTAAATCATCAGCCCACGGGCATTTGAGCACTGTCCCCAAGGTGTCTGCTTTTGTCCTATCCCCTTCCTAGGCTTGGTGTACCGGGTTCCTCCAGCCCATGGTGGCTCAGGGCACTCTCCTCTCTGACCAGGCACACTGGTGCTCTCTGGAGCCACTCTGTCCCTTTGTGCCTCAGGCTCATTCTGCAGGTGCCGAAGGTGGCACTTGTTGCCCTTCCCAGGAATTGGAATTACACCGAAAAGATGGTTCCCTGTGAACAAAGCTAGCTTTATTTCAACAATTAGATCAACTCCAGTGTTTGCCTGCACACCGGAGAGAAATGTGGGCGGGACAGAGCAGGGTTTTGACACTGAGGCTGCCTTTGGATCAGCAGGCATTGCCCCAGCAGGAAAGGGCTGTGGTGCACTGCAGCCTGCCCTGGATCCTGCCTGTCCTGCTGCTCAGGAAGCACTTTCAGCGGTGTGGTATGCACGCATGTTGTAGTCAATCCAGTGATAGAAGTGCCGAGTGGAGATGTAGATTCCAGGCTGCTTTGGTCTGGCACAGCCTTCTCCCCAGCTGGTTATGCCGACAACCCACCAGTACTCGGCGGTGTTGTCCTTGCACATGAGAGGACCACCACTGTCGCCCTGCAACAGAGCAGAGAGGATTAAGGTGGTGTTGAGTGGCCCCTGCCAGCACCGGGGCTGTCTCCTCTTCTCTCACAGCCCCTGCCAGAACTGTATTCCAGGCAGAGGAAGGCTCTCCTCAGAGGCTGGAGCCTCCAGAGCCTTGGCTGTGAATGGCTTGGGGTCCTGTAGGGTAGGGCTCTCTGTGTCCTCTCTGCACAAGGCAGGAGTCCTGGATGTGCAGAGCATGGATGTTTGGCACCCGGATCTCTGCGCTGCCGAGAGCGCTAGCTGGGCTTTCTGGGCTTTCTGGCACAAGGGGGGCACTGGGCAAGTAGGAGTGGATGGGGAGTGTGTAGGAAGCCCCCCCCCCCCCCCGCCCCAGCAGCTGGGGGGGAGCTGGGGCTGGGAGGGTGACCGGGAGAACTGGCCGGGGCAAAGCAGACCCTGGGCTGTGTTTGGGCAGCGCTGCCAGGGCTGCTGGTGCTGCTGGGGGCTGAGAGGCTCGTGACACATTCATACCTGGCAGGCGTCGATGGCGCCCTGTGGGTAACCAGCACACAAGTTGTAGGGGTGGACTTTCCCTGCATACCAGTCACTGCTGTTGCAGAGCTGGGAATTGATGAGCTGGACCTTGGCCTCCTGCAGGCGACCACGTGAACCTTGAGCTGTGAGCAGAGAAAGCAATAAGCCCTCAGCACCCCCATGTCAGTTCTCCTTCCCCGTCTGAGGGGAATCCCTGTCCCTTGGGCACGGCTTTCCCTCCGCAGAGGCGCTAGGGCACGGTGTCCCTGCTTCCCGCCTTTGGGGAGCAGGCCAGGCCCATCTCTGCACCGGGCTACGTCCTTCAGCCTGGCTTTGGACTCTGCTGTGAGGAAGCCCAAACCCTCTCCCCACTGCACTTAGCTGGAACTCACATCTTGCAGTGGTGGAACCCCAGCCAGCGATCCAGCAGTTGTTGAGCTTTGAGACTTCTAGGGCGGGGTCAGCCAGACAGGCCAGCTGGATGTAGGCGCTGCACTGGACAGAACCGTCCAGTTGCAGCAGGGCAATGTCGTAGCTGAAGTCGGCACGCTTGTAGTAGGGGTGAACCACCACCTGCTTCACGTTGCGAACTACGGCCCCAGGGCCCGGCTGAGTGAACTTGGTAGCTCCAAGCACCACATACAGCATGCTGATGTCACTGGAAAGAAGATGGAGAGAGGGCTGAGAGGGAGCAGAGCCATGTACCACAGCAGCCCAGCAGCTGCCTCTCTTCTGCTTGGCAAGGCAGAGAGGGAGCAGTGCTCTGGCAGGTGTGAGTGCCCTCACACACATGAGGCTGGGGGAATGTCGAGCTGGAGGCCGCTAGGAAGCCTTGGCACAAGCCCAGGCTTCTCCTGAGCAGTGTGGCAGCTGGACTGCCTGAGAGGAAAGGGGACGGGAGTAGCAGGTGGTGGCTGCTGACAGGGCACCTGCTGGTGTAGCGAGGGTGTCCCCATTCCCTGGTCTGCCTTACTCAAACTTGTCGAAGCAGTGGGCCGCCGTGAGGACCCAATCTGCAGTGATGAGGGACCCTCCACACCAATGACCCAGGTTCGGTGAAAGGGGATGTTGGATGCTGACGATCCAGGGCCAGGATGCTTCCAGAGCGCCTACTCCACCCACAATGCGTGTCATGCCGAAGTCGTAAGCTTCGTTGCCGGTGGAATAAGTCATGGGGTAGTAGTCAGGTTGCGGAGCGCGGAGGCCGCAGGAACCTCTGCAAGCAGAAAGTCATTTCCATGCTGCTGCGTGGCCTGCTGTGGCTCAGGCTGAAGCTCAGCCCTGTGCCCTCCCCACAAGCGTTTGCAGGCCCAGCAGGCCAGGGAAGCCCATGGGATGTTTGTCTGTCCAAGGAACGGAGGCTTCCCCATGGTGGGTAGGAAGCTGTGGCCCAGCCACGGGGGACAGGCGGGTCCCCTCCAGGGAAGGCCCCAAGTGTTGCCACGGCTCCCTCCCAGGGCCTGGGGCCACTTACCCGCAGGGGTACTGTATGCCGTGGGCCAGCGCGGCCACGGTCAGCAGGACGAGGAGGCCGAGCCGATTCATGGCTGCCAGAGGCACGTGTCAGCTGCAAGCACTGAGGGCTCCGTGCAGCAGCACAGCCACAGCCGCAGTGCCCGGCAGCAGCCGCGCTGCCCGTGGTGGCCCCGGCCCCGGGGCTGATGTCACTGAGGGCTGGGTTCCGTGTTTGGGGCGCTGTGGGGGCCTGTGCAACCGGGGCCCACTGGGGGAGGGGCAACACCGAATCCATGGGCCGTGGAATGGTTTGGGGTGGAAGGGACCTTGGAAATCACATAGCTCCGACTTCCTGCCATTGGTAGGGATGGATAGTTTGTACTGGAGAAGTTTGCTCAGAGCCTGGCTCAGAAGCTGTCGTTGGACAATTTGAGGGAGGATGGGACATTGAAGTACAAAGTCTTTACCAACAGGACCTGACTGAGGCAGGAACCAGAGCTCTTGATCAAAGGTTGGCCTCTGCGTGAACCTTCCAACCAAATGTTGTCGAGATCCGCTCATCGGCAAAACGTGGATTTGCCTTTCGCTAATCAGAAACTGGACAAGGCCACATCTGGCCTTCTTTTGGGATGTAGGATCACAGACAACTTCCTTGGTTCCTCCTCGAGTCCTCCAAGGCCTGGGGAGCATCCCAAGAGGAGAAAAAACCAGATGATCCTGCACTAGAAGTTCTGGTAGCTTGTTTATTCAACAGCATAAAGATGGGCCTCTCTCGCAGCCCAGTCAGAAACCTCATTGCCTGGAGGGGAAGGCACCTGCAGGATTTCCCAGTTGCTGGCAGTGGTTCTCCAGTCCTTCACTGTGACTGACACTGGCTTCCCCCCCCGTTGATGGGCAGACCTGCATGATGGTCAAGGATTAGGGTAACTTGTGATGTGTCTCCCTTCATCACTGTAGGCAGTCTTTTACAGTAACGATTAGATGCATTGCTTAGCTTATCCTTTTCCCATTCTTTGCGGTTTTGAATTACAGTAAGTTGCATTTATTCCTGAAGTTGGTGTCTGTGTCTTCTGTGCTGACTTTGCCTACATGAAAAACAGGCATCCGCAGCTGCTCTGGGCAACCCGTGCCAGTATGTCTGCAGCCTGACAGTCAAGAATTTCTTCCCAGTATCTCATACGAAGCTACCCTCTGTCGCTGTAAAGCCATTGCCCTTGTCCTTTGAGGACCTGCCCTTGTAAGAAGGGCTGCTCTCTGCTGCTTTCTTTAGGCCCCTCTTCTTGCAGGATGAGGCTGTGCAGTCTCTGAGGCCAGCAGCTGCTGAGGAATCCATTTGGGGCAGGGAGCTGGTTGTGCAGCTGCAGTGCCAGCTGCAGATTGAGCTCTGGCTGGTGGGAGTCTGGGACCAGAGACTGCCACCCTTTGCATGACAGAGGGCACAGGGAGCTGTGGCACAGGCCAGGGATTTGAACGGACCCTGAGTGCTGCAGCAGGAGCCGGTGGCTCTTTCTGGAATGTGACATCTGCGAGTCTGCTGGGGGAATGAATCCTGAGGTTGAATGGGTACGGATACCCGCTCTGACTGGCTGAGAGTGGTGTGGGTAGGGAATCAAACGGGTCACCCATCAGCTTGTTGGAGTCACCTGTGCCTCTGGAATGGTCACACAGGGGAGATTCCTCAGCATTTTGGCAGCCCAGATGGGACCTAAGGACAGTACTGCTGGAGCCTCCGTCCTGAAGAGCAGCTACTGGTGAGTTCACCTGGGACCTTTAGAGCAGGAAGGAGCCACGGGAGGAGTGTTATAATTCCATGTGCAGAGTCTGTGTAAATTATAAGCGTGGAATTGAGCCTCTCTATTGCTGTGGCATTTGCCGCAGATTCGGTGAAGTCGTGGGTAGTGGGTGGAGAAGGTGTGCGCAGCATGAGCGGTGTGAGGTGGCCACAGAGGAGTTGTGGAGGCCCCCGTAAGTTGTGAGGTAGAGGGGCTCGAGTCTCTGCTTGAAGGCTTTTGCAGACAGGCACAGGGAGAACCTTGTGTCCCTCATGCCGCACAATGGGTGCCAGAGCACACACAGAAGGGGGTGGAAATCCCTTCTTGGCACGCAGAAGAGGGCTTCACATGCACCAAGGTGTTTGACGTGGTGGGAAATATCCCTGTTTTAGGTGAGGACGTGTCTGTGGCCAAAGTTGTAGAGAACTGGGAGAACTTCTTAATGGGCAGCAGAATTTTGCACACTAAGGTTGTGCCAGGATGATGGGGCAGCTCGAAGCTTGTCTCCCCTCTGGGCAGGGTAATGACCATCCCCAACCCTGAGTGACACTCTTGGACTCAGTGTCTTTAGTGAGCGGGCAGCCCCTGAAATTTACTTCAGTAAATATTTGAAGAAGCTTATGCCAGGCTGGCAGGGGCAAGTACAGATGTGGGATGATTGCTCTCAGCACAGCCCACCTTGATTAATACAAAGGGAAGAATGCCACATGCCGTGAGACAGGACTCCATTTGCCTGGAACCCAAGAAGAATATCCAGAAGCAGACGGAGTGACACCTAGCCCAAGGCATTTTGAAGCCTTCCATTAATGCGGGCGTTCAGAGCTGCAACGGCTAGCTCGGTCCTGAACACGCATTAATTGGTACAGCTCCGGTTCCTTCTTGCTGTGTGAGCCCTGGCCCTCAGGTAGAAGTGTGGCTCCGGCGTGGAAGACAGGCAGACTCTCACGTGGGTGACAAGATAGGTTGATTGCTGCCAGCTGGCCAGGTGAAAAATGACTTCTCTGGGCTCTCCTTGACCTTAAGTACCAGGGGTGTGGAGAGGGGCAGGGATTAGCCCAGGACCAATACCATGGGGGGTGGGAGTTACCAGGACAAAAAGACAGTACGCAGGGCATCTGATACACGCTACAGGGCGGAGAAGTCATAGGCTCTGCCAATCACCCCAGCCCCCCACCAGAGTCTGGGCAGGGTTGCAGGGAGATGGACAGGAGCCACAACTAGGGAAAAACCAAAGGGGTTGGAACACGGGGTAATCTGGAACAAACCATTCTACGTAAAGTTGCAAAGTAATAATTTTCACACCGCAACATTCCAGTATATTTAGAAAGTCAGTGTTCACTTGCCTTCACCTGGAAAAGACAGCAACTGCCTTCAACAACTGTCTTCCCCGTGGCATTAGGCTGTCATTTTTTTCTTTGCCCGTCCCACCGCCCCAAATATTGAGCTTTGATTGAAAAGAGTATAAATTCTGGGGCAAATTTGTACAGTTTGTAGAGGATTTGTTAATTAGTGAGTCGAGATAAGAAGGTTCTTGCCCATCCTGTGGTGCTTATGTGCAGCACTCAGACAAGGAAGCACGGCAAGCTGCAGTTTGTGTCTGTGCAGCTGGATCTTTGACTGCTCCTTCTCTCCGTTTGCCAGACTTACACAGCAACCTCATCTTCCTTGACTCCTCCCTGTCTCTGCCTTTGTCTCCTCCCAAATTTGGAGCCAAGCCCAGGGATCTTTTCCCCATGGCTCCCAGGCTTGGCCCTCCCTGCCTGTGAACAGCCTCGGTGTTGCAGCTGCTGTTGGCCCACTCACTTTGGCCTTCCATGGCATTCCCGGTGTGCTCTCCTACTGTTTCTGCCAGGTTCCTCTCCCCAGAATGAGCCCAGCTCTTCCTTTGAGTATCTGTGAAGTGTGACCGCCCAGCACATCAGTCCCCCTTTACTACCTGTGAACTCTGGCTCTGCCTTAGGGCACTGGTGACGGGCCTTAAGCTTTAGCTTTCCTAGTTTCAGATTCTGTGCTGCTTAGGGGTGTAGTTCTGAGCCTCGCATTAAGTGCTAGTAGGCTCTTTTCATAGAGTAAGTAGACAAACAAATCCTTTTCCTGCTGAGGACCAAGGACAACTTTCAGGCCAACAGCATAAACAACAGCGGACTGAAGAGAGAAAACAAGAAGGATGAGACCCCACAACCCGAAGCTGCAATTGGACAATTAAACCCCAATATGCAAATGGACCAAAACTTAATAAAAACTTAAGATCTTGTGACCCGGCAGCCATTTTGTGGCCATTATTTGTCCAACTTGTGGATAGCCCTGATCAGGCTCCTGTCCTGGCCAAGGTGGATTCTGGAGGCCTTTCAAGAAATACCTACTTCCTTTTTTATCTCTGTCCAATCTCTGTTTCAGGTCAGCCCTCCCAAGCCATCACTGGCAGTCCACTCAGGAGGCAGGAGCTTCCCTTGTCATGCTTGGGACTGTCTCTGGTCTGTTCTCTTTGCCCAAGCCTACACCAGGCCCTAAATCATCAGCCCATGGGCATTTGAGCACTGTCCCCAAGGTGTCTGCTTTTGTCCTATCCCCTTCCTAGGCTTGGTGTACCGGGTTCCTCCAGCCCATGGTGGCTCAGGGCACTCTCCTCTCTGACCAGGCACACTGGTGCTCTCTGGAGCCACTCTGTCCCTTTGTGCCTCAGGCTCATTCTGCAGGTGCCGAAGGTGGCACTTGTTGCCCTTCCCAGGAATTGGAATTACACCGAAAAGATGGTTCCCTGTGAACAAAGCTAGCTTTATTTCAACAATTAGATCAACTCCAGTGTTTGCCTGCACACCGGAGAGAAATGTGGGCGGGACAGAGCAGGGTTTTGACACTGAGGCTGCCTTTGGATCAGCAGGCATTGCCCCAGCAGGAAAGGGCTGTGGTGCACTGCAGCCTGCCCTGGATCCTGCCTGTCCTGCTGCTCAGGAAGCACTTTCAGCGGTGTGGTATGCACGCATGTTGTAGTCAATCCAGTGATAGAAGTGCCGAGTGGAGATGTAGATTCCAGGCTGCTTTGGTCTGGCGCAGCCTTCTCCCCAGCTGGTTATGCCGACAACCCACCAGTACTCGGCGGTGCTGTCCTTGCACATGAGAGGACCACCACTGTCGCCCTGCAATAGAGCAGAGAGGATTAAGGTGGTGTTGAGTGGCCCCTGCCAGCACCGGGGCTGTCTCCTCTTCTCTCACAGCCCCTGCCAGAACTGTATTCCAGGCAGAGGAAGGCTCTCCTCAGAGGCTGGAGCCTCCAGAGCCTTGGCTGTGAATGGCTTGGGGTCCTGTAGGGTAGGGCTCTCTGTGTCCTCTCTGCACAAGGCAGGAGTCCTGGATGTGCAGAGCATGGATGTTTGGCACCCGGATCTCTGCGCTGCCGAGAGCGCTAGCTGGGCTTTCTGGGCTTTCTGGCACAAGGGGGGCACTGGGCAAGTAGGAGTGGATGGGGAGTGTGTAGGAAGCCCCCCCCCCCCCCCGCCCCAGCAGCTGGGGGGGAGCTGGGGCTGGGAGGGTGACCGGGAGAACTGGCCGGGGCAAAGCAGACCCTGGGCTGTGTTTGGGCAGCGCTGCCAGGGCTGCTGGTGCTGCTGGGGGCTGAGAGGCTCGTGACACATTCATACCTGGCAGGCGTCGATGGCGCCCTGTGGGTAACCAGCACACAAGTTGTAGGGGTGGACTTTCCCTGCATACCAGTCACTGCTGTTGCAGAGCTGGGAATTGATGAGCTGGACCTTGGCCTCCTGCAGGCGACCACGTGAACCTTGAGCTGTGAGCAGAGAAAGCAATAAGCCCTCAGCACCCCCATGTCAGTTCTCCTTCCCCGTCTGAGGGGAATCCCTGTCCCTTGGGCACGGCTTTCCCTCCGCAGAGGCGCTAGGGCACGGTGTCCCTGCTTCCCGCCTTTGGGGAGCAGGCCAGGCCCATCTCTGCACCGGGCTACGTCCTTCAGCCTGGCTTTGGACTCTGCTGTGAGGAAGCCCAAACCCTCTCCCCACTGCACTTAGCTGGAACTCACATCTTGCAGTGGTGGAACCCCAGCCAGCGATCCAGCAGTTGTTGAGCTTTGAGACTTCTAGGGCGGGGTCAGCCAGACAGGCCAGCTGGATGTAGGCGCTGCACTGGACAGAACCGTCCAGTTGCAGCAGGGCAATGTCGTAGCTGAAGTCGGCACGCTTGTAGTAGGGGTGAACCACCACCTGCTTCACGTTGCGAACTACGGCCCCAGGGCCCGGCTGAGTGAACTTGGTAGCTCCAAGCACCACATACAGCATGCTGATGTTACTGGAAAGAAGATGGAGAGAGGGCTGAGAGGGAGCAGAGCCATGTACCACAGCAGCCCAGCAGCTGCCTCTCTTCTGCTTGGCAAGGCAGAGAGGGAGCAGTGCTCTGGCAGGTGTGAGTGCCCTCACACACATGAGGCTGGGGGAATGTCGAGCTGGAGGCCGCTAGGAAGCCTTGGCACAAGCCCAGGCTTCTCCTGAGCAGTGTGGCAGCTGGACTGCCTGAGAGGAAAGGGGACGGGAGTAGCAGGTGGTGGCTGCTGACAGGGCACCTGCTGGTGTAGCGAGGGTGTCCCCATTCCCTGGTCTGCCTTACTCAAACTTGTCGAAGCAGTGGGCCGCCGTGAGGACCCAATCTGCAGTGATGAGGGACCCTCCACACCAATGACCCAGGTTCGGTGAAAGGGGATGTTGGATGCTGACGATCCAGGGCCAGGATGCTTCCAGAGCGCCTACTCCACCCACAATGCGTGTCATGCCGAAGTCGTAAGCTTCGTTGCCGGTGGAATAAGTCATGGGGTAGTAGTCAGGTTGCGGAGCGCGGAGGCCGCAGGAACCTCTGCAAGCAGAAAGTCATTTCCATGCTGCTGCGTGGCCTGCTGTGGCTCAGGCTGAAGCTCAGCCCTGTGCCCTCCCCACAAGCGTTTGCAGGCCCAGCAGGCCAGGGAAGCCCATGGGATGTTTGTCTGTCCAAGGAACGGAGGCTTCCCCATGGTGGGTAGGAAGCTGTGGCCCAGCCACGGGGGACAGGCGGGTCCCCTCCAGGGAAGGCCCCAAGTGTTGCCACGGCTCCCTCCCAGGGCCTGGGGCCACTTACCCGCAGGGGTACTGTATGCCGTGGGCCAGCGCGGCCACGGTCAGCAGGACGAGGAGGCCGAGCCGATTCATGGCTGCCAGAGGCACGTGTCAGCTGCAAGCACTGAGGGCTCCGTGCAGCAGCACAGCCACAGCCGCAGTGCCCGGCAGCAGCCGCGCTGCCCGTGGTGGCCCCGGCCCCGGGGCTGATGTCACTGAGGGCTGGGTTCCGTGTTTGGGGCGCTGTGGGGGCCTGTGCAACCGGGGCCCACTGGGGGAGGGGCAACACCGAATCCATGGGCCGTGGAATGGTTTGGGGTGGAAGGGACCTTGGAAATCACATAGCTCCGACTTCCTGCCATTGGTAGGGATGGATAGTTTGTACTGGAGAAGTTTGCTCAGAGCCTGGCTCAGAAGCTGTCGTTGGACAATTTGAGGGAG
Organism: Chamaea fasciata; assembly: GCF_029207755.1. Lineage (NCBI taxonomy): Eukaryota > Metazoa > Chordata > Aves > Passeriformes > Sylviidae > Chamaea > Chamaea fasciata. The sequence goes on along the minus strand of NW_027094088.1, from coordinate 28,156,733 downwards.
GATGGGACATTGAAGTACAAAGTCTTTACCAACAGGACCTGACTGAGGCAGGAACCAGAGCTCTTGATCAAAGGTTGGCCTCTGCGTGAACCTTCCAACCAAATGTTGTCGAGATCCGCTCATCGGCAAAACGTGGATTTGCCTTTCGCTAATCAGAAACTGGACAAGGCCACATCTGGCCTTCTTTTGGGATGTAGGATCACAGACAACTTCCTTGGTTCCTCCTGGAGTCCTCCAAGGCCTGGGGAGCATCCCAAGAGGAGAAAAAAACCAGATGATCCTGCACTAGAAGTTCTGGTAGCTTGTTTATTCAACAGCATAAAGATGGGCCTCTCTCGCAGCCCAGTCAGAAACCTCATTGCCTGGAGGGGAAGGCACCTGCAGGATTTCCCAGTTGCTGGCAGTGGTTCTCCAGTCCTTCACTGTGACTGACACTGGCTTCCCCCCCCGTTGATGGGCAGACCTGCATGATGGTCAAGGATTAGGGTAACTTGTGATGTGTCTCCCTTCATCACTGTAGGCAGTCTTTTACAGTAACGATTAGATGCATTGCTTAGCTTATCCTTTTCCCATTCTTTGCGGTTTTGAATTACAGTAAGTTGCATTTATTCCTGAAGTTGGTGTCTGTGTCTTCTGTGCTGACTTTGCCTACATGAAAAACAGGCATCCGCAGCTGCTCTGGGCAACCCGTGCCAGTATGTCTGCAGCCTGACAGTCAAGAATTTCTTCCCAGTATCTCATACGAAGCTACCCTCTGTCGCTGTAAAGCCATTGCCCTTGTCCTTTGAGGACCTGCCCTTGTAAGAAGGGCTGCTCTCTGCTGCTTTCTTTAGGCCCCTCTTCTTGCAGGATGAGGCTGTGCAGTCTCTGAGGCCAGCAGCTGCTGAGGAATCCATTTGGGGCAGGGAGCTGGTTGTGCAGCTGCAGTGCCAGCTGCAGATTGAGCTCTGGCTGGTGGGAGTCTGGGACCAGAGACTGCCACCCTTTGCATGACAGAGGGCACAGGGAGCTGTGGCACAGGCCAGGGATTTGAACGGACCCTGAGTGCTGCAGCAGGAGCCGGTGGCTCTTTCTGGAATGTGACATCTGCGAGTCTGCTGGGGGAATGAATCCTGAGGTTGAATGGGTACGGATACCCGCTCTGACTGGCTGAGAGTGGTGTGGGTAGGGAATCAAACGGGTCACCCATCAGCTTGTTGGAGTCACCTGTGCCTCTGGAATGGTCACACAGGGGAGATTCCTCAGCATTTTGGCAGCCCAGATGGGACCTAAGGACAGTACTGCTGGAGCCTCCGTCCTGAAGAGCAGCTACTGGTGAGTTCACCTGGGACCTTTAGAGCAGGAAGGAGCCACGGGAGGAGTGTTATAATTCCATGTGCAGAGTCTGTGTAAATTATAAGCGTGGAATTGAGCCTCTCTATTGCTGTGGCATTTGCCGCAGATTCGGTGAAGTCGTGGGTAGTGGGTGGAGAAGGTGTGCGCAGCACGAGCGGTGTGAGGTGGCCACAGAGGAGTTGTGGAGGCCCCCGTAAGTTGTGAGGTAGAGGGGCTCGAGTCTCTGCTTGAAGGCTTTTGCAGACAGGCACAGGGACAACCTTGTGTCCCTCATGCCGCACAATGGGTGCCAGAGCACACACAGAAGGGGGTGGAAATCCCTTCTTGGCACGCAGAAGAGGGCTTCACATGCACCAAGGTGTTTGACGTGGTGGGAAATATCCCTGTTTTAGGTGAGGACGTGTCTGTGGCCAAAGTTGTAGAGAACTGGGAGAACTTCTTAATGGGCAGCAGAATTTTGCACACTAAGGTTGTGCCAGGATGATGGGGCAGCTCGAAGCTTGTCTCCCCTCTGGGCAGGGTAATGACCATCCCCAACCCTGAGTGACACTCTTGGACTCAGTGTCTTTAGTGAGCGGGCAGCCCCTGAAATTTACTTCAGTAAATATTTGAAGAAGCTTATGCCAGGCTGGCAGGGGCAAGTACAGATGTGGGATGATTGCTCTCAGCACAGCCCACCTTGATTAATACAAAGGGAAGAATGCCACATGCCGTGAGACAGGACTCCATTTGCCTGGAACCCAAGAAGAATATCCAGAAGCAGACGGAGTGACACCTAGCCCAAGGCATTTTGAAGCCTTCCATTAATGCGGGCGTTCAGAGCTGCAACGGCTAGCTCGGTCCTGAACACGCATTAATTGGTACAGCTCCGGTTCCTTCTTGCTGTGTGAGCCCTGGCCCTCAGGTAGAAGTGTGGCTCCGGCGTGGAAGACAGGCAGACTCTCACGTGGGTGACAAGATAGGTTGATTGCTGCCAGCTGGCCAGGTGAAAAATGACTTCTCTGGGCTCTCCTTGACCTTAAGTACCAGGGGTGTGGAGAGGGGCAGGGATTAGCCCAGGACCAATACCATGGGGGGTGGGAGTTACCAGGACAAAAAGACAGTACGCAGGGCATCTGATACACGCTACAGGGCGGAGAAGTCATAGGCTCTGCCAATCACCCCAGCCCCCCACCAGAGTCTGGGCAGGGTTGCAGGGAGATGGACAGGAGCCACAACTAGGGAAAAACCAAAGGGGTTGGAACACGGGGTAATCTGGAACAAACCATTCTACGTAAAGTTGCAAAGTAATAATTTTCACACCGCAACATTCCAGTATATTTAGAAAGTCAGTGTTCACTTGCCTTCACCTGGAAAAGACAGCAACTGCCTTCAACAACTGTCTTCCCCGTGGCATTAGGCTGTCATTTTTTTCTTTGCCCGTCCCACCGCCCCAAATATTGAGCTTTGATTGAAAAGAGTATAAATTCTGGGGCAAATTTGTACAGTTTGTAGAGGATTTGTTAATTAGTGAGTCGAGATAAGAAGGTTCTTGCCCATCCTGTGGTGCTTATGTGCAGCACTCAGACAAGGAAGCACGGCAAGCTGCAGTTTGTGTCTGTGCAGCTGGATCTTTGACTGCTCCTTCTCTCCGTTTGCCAGACTTACACAGCAACCTCATCTTCCTTGACTCCTCCCTGTCTCTGCCTTTGTCTCCTCCCAAATTTGGAGCCAAGCCCAGGGATCTTTTCCCCATGGCTCCCAGGCTTGGCCCTCCCTGCCTGTGAACAGCCTCGGTGTTGCAGCTGCTGTTGGCCCACTCACTTTGGCCTTCCATGGCATTCCCGGTGTGCTCTCCTACTGTTTCTGCCAGGTTCCTCTCCCCAGAATGAGCCCAGCTCTTCCTTTGAGTATCTGTGAAGTGTGACCGCCCAGCACATCAGTCCCCCTTTACTACCTGTGAACTCTGGCTCTGCCTTAGGGCACTGGTGACGGGCCTTAAGCTTTAGCTTTCCTAGTTTCAGATTCTGTGCTGCTTAGGGGTGTAGTTCTGAGCCTCGCATTAAGTGCTAGTAGGCTCTTTTCATAGAGTAAGTAGACAAACAAATCCTTTTCCTGCTGAGGACCAAGGACAACTTTCAGGCCAACAGCATAAACAACAGCGGACTGAAGAGAGAAAACAAGAAGGATGAGACCCCACAACCCGAAGCTGCAATTGGACAATTAAACCCCAATATGCAAATGGACCAAAACTTAATAAAAACTTAAGATCTTGTGACCCGGCAGCCATTTTGTGGCCATTATTTGTCCAACTTGTGGATAGCCCTGATCAGGCTCCTGTCCTGGCCAAGGTGGATTCTGGAGGCCTTTCAAGAAATACCTACTTCCTTTTTTATCTCTGTCCAATCTCTGTTTCAGGTCAGCCCTCCCAAGCCATCACTGGCAGTCCACTCAGGAGGCAGGAGCTTCCCTTGTCATGCTTGGGACTGTCTCTGGTCTGTTCTCTTTGCCCAAGCCTACACCAGGCCCTAAATCATCAGCCCACGGGCATTTGAGCACTGTCCCCAAGGTGTCTGCTTTTGTCCTATCCCCTTCCTAGGCTTGGTGTACCGGGTTCCTCCAGCCCATGGTGGCTCAGGGCACTCTCCTCTCTGACCAGGCACACTGGTGCTCTCTGGAGCCACTCTGTCCCTTTGTGCCTCAGGCTCATTCTGCAGGTGCCGAAGGTGGCACTTGTTGCCCTTCCCAGGAATTGGAATTACACCGAAAAGATGGTTCCCTGTGAACAAAGCTAGCTTTATTTCAACAATTAGATCAACTCCAGTGTTTGCCTGCACACCGGAGAGAAATGTGGGTGGGACAGAGCAGGGTTTTGACACTGAGGCTGCCTTTGGATCAGCAGGCATTGCCCCAGCAGGAAAGGGCTGTGGTGCACTGCAGCCTGCCCTGGATCCTGCCTGTCCTGCTGCTCAGGAAGCACTTTCAGCGGTGTGGTATGCACGCATGTTGTAGTCAATCCAGTGATAGAAGTGCCGAGTGGAGATGTAGATTCCAGGCTGCTTTGGTCTGGCGCAGCCTTCTCCCCAGCTGGTTATGCCGACAACCCACCAGTACTCGGCGGTGTTGTCCTTGCACATGAGAGGACCACCACTGTCGCCCTGCAATAGAGCAGAGAGGATTAAGGTGGTGTTGAGTGGCCCCTGCCAGCACCGGGGCTGTCTCCTCTTCTCTCACAGCCCCTGCCAGAACTGTATTCCAGGCAGAGGAAGGCTCTCCTCAGAGGCTGGAGCCTCCAGAGCCTTGGCTGTGAATGGCTTGGGGTCCTGTAGGGTAGGGCTCTCTGTGTCCTCTCTGCACAAGGCAGGAGTCCTGGATGTGCAGAGCATGGATGTTTGGCACCCGGATCTCTGCGCTGCCGAGAGCGCTAGCTGGGCTTTCTGGGCTTTCTGGCACAAGGGGGGCACTGGGCAAGTAGGAGTGGATGGGGAGTGTGTAGGAAGCCCCCCCCCCCCCCCCCCCAGCAGCTGGGGGGGAGCTGGGGCTGGGAGGGTGACCGGGAGAACTGGCCGGGGCAAAGCAGACCCTGGGCTGTGTTTGGGCAGCGCTGCCAGGGCTGCTGGTGCTGCTGGGGGCTGAGAGGCTCGTGACACATTCATACCTGGCAGGCGTCGATGGCGCCCTGTGGGTAACCAGCACACAAGTTGTAGGGGTGGACTTTCCCTGCATACCAGTCACTGCTGTTGCAGAGCTGGGAATTGATGAGCTGGACCTTGGCCTCCTGCAGGCGACCACGTGAACCTTGAGCTGTGAGCAGAGAAAGCAATAAGCCCTCAGCACCCCCATGTCAGTTCTCCTTCCCCGTCTGAGGGGAATCCCTGTCCCTTGGGCACAGCTTTCCCTCCGCAGAGGCGCTAGGGCACGGTGTCCCTGCTTCCCGCCTTTGGGGAGCAGGCCAGGCCCATCTCTGCACCGGGCTACGTCCTTCAGCCTGGCTTTGGACTCTGCTGTGAGGAAGCCCAAACCCTCTCCCCACTGCACTTAGCTGGAACTCACATCTTGCAGTGGTGGAACCCCAGCCAGCGATCCAGCAGTTGTTGAGCTTTGAGACTTCTAGGGCGGGGTCAGCCAGACAGGCCAGCTGGATGTAGGCGCTGCACTGGACAGAACCGTCCAGTTGCAGCAGGGCAATGTCGTAGCTGAAGTCGGCACGCTTGTAGTAGGGGTGAACCACCACCTGCTTCACGTTGCGAACTACGGCCCCAGGGCCCGGCTGAGTGAACTTGGTAGCTCCAAGCACCACATACAGCATGCTGATGTCACTGGAAAGAAGATGGAGAGAGGGCTGAGAGGGAGCAGAGCCATGTACCACAGCAGCCCAGCAGCTGCCTCTCTTCTGCTTGGCAAGGCAGAGAGGGAGCAGTGCTCTGGCAGGTGTGAGTGCCCTCACACACATGAGGCTGGGGGAATGTCGAGCTGGAGGCCGCTAGGAAGCCTTGGCACAAGCCCAGGCTTCTCCTGAGCAGTGTGGCAGCTGGACTGCCTGAGAGGAAAGGGGACGGGAGTAGCAGGTGGTGGCTGCTGACAGGGCACCTGCTGGTGTAGCGAGGGTGTCCCCATTCCCTGGTCTGCCTTACTCAAACTTGTCGAAGCAGTGGGCCGCCGTGAGGACCCAATCTGCAGTGATGAGGGACCCTCCACACCAATGACCCAGGTTCGGTGAAAGGGGATGTTGGATGCTGACGATCCAGGGCCAGGATGCTTCCAGAGCGCCTACTCCACCCACAATGCGTGTCATGCCGAAGTCGTAAGCTTCGTTGCCGGTGGAATAAGTCATGGGGTAGTAGTCAGGTTGCGGAGCGCGGAGGCCGCAGGAACCTCTGCAAGCAGAAAGTCATTTCCATGCTGCTGCGTGGCCTGCTGTGGCTCAGGCTGAAGCTCAGCCCTGTGCCCTCCCCACAAGCGTTTGCAGGCCCAGCAGGCCAGGGAAGCCCATGGGATGTTTGTCTGTCCAAGGAACGGAGGCTTCCCCATGGTGGGTAGGAAGCTGTGGCCCAGCCACGGGGGACAGGCGGGTCCCCTCCAGGGAAGGCCCCAAGTGTTGCCACGGCTCCCTCCCAGGGCCTGGGGCCACTTACCCGCAGGGGTACTGTATGCCGTGGGCCAGCGTGGCCACGGTCAGCAGGACGAGGAGGCCGAGCCGATTCATGGCTGCCAGAGGCACGTGTCAGCTGCAAGCACTGAGGGCTCCGTGCAGCAGCACAGCCACAGCCGCAGTGCCCGGCAGCAGCCGCGCTGCCCGTGGTGGCCCCGGCCCCGGGGCTGATGTCACTGAGGGCTGGGTTCCGTGTTTGGGGCGCTGTGGGGGCCTGTGCAACCGGGGCCCACTGGGGGAGGGGCAACACCGAATCCATGGGCCGTGGAATGGTTTGGGGTGGAAGGGACCTTGGAAATCACATAGCTCCGACTTCCTGCCATTGGTAGGGATGGATAGTTTGTACTGGAGAAGTTTGCTCAGAGCCTGGCTCAGAAGCTGTCGTTGGACAATTTGAGGGAGGATGGGACATTGAAGTACAAAGTCTTTACCAACAGGACCTGACTGAGGCAGGAACCAGAGCTCTTGATCAAAGGTTGGCCTCTGCGTGAACCTTCCAACCAAATGTTGTCGAGATCCGCTCATCGGCAAAACGTGGATTTGCCTTTCGCTAATCAGAAACTGGACAAGGCCACATCTGGCCTTCTTTTGGGATGTAGGATCACAGACAACTTCCTTGGTTCCTCCTGGAGTCCTCCAAGGCCTGGGGAGCATCCCAAGAGGAGAAAAAAACCAGATGATCCTGCACTAGAAGTTCTGGTAGCTTGTTTATTCAACAGCATAAAGATGGGCCTCTCTCGCAGCCCAGTCAGAAACCTCATTGCCTGGAGGGGAAGGCACCTGCAGGATTTCCCAGTTGCTGGCAGTGGTTCTCCAGTCCTTCACTGTGACTGACACTGGCTTCCCCCCCCGTTGATGGGCAGACCTGCATGATGGTCAAGGATTAGGGTAACTTGTGATGTGTCTCCCTTCATCACTGTAGGCAGTCTTTTACAGTAACGATTAGATGCATTGCTTAGCTTATCCTTCTCCCATTCTTTGCGGTTTTGAATTACAGTAAGTTGCATTTATTCCTGAAGTTGGTGTCTGTGTCTTCTGTGCTGACTTTGCCTACATGAAAAACAGGCATCCGCAGCTGCTCTGGGCAACCCGTGCCAGTATGTCTGCAGCCTGACAGTCAAGAATTTCTTCCCAGTATCTCATACGAAGCTACCCTCTGTCGCTGTAAAGCCATTGCCCTTGTCCTTTGAGGACCTGCCCTTGTAAGAAGGGCTGCTCTCTGCTGCTTTCTTTAGGCCCCTCTTCTTGCAGGATGAGGCTGTGCAGTCTCTGAGGCCAGCAGCTGCTGAGGAATCCATTTGGGGCAGGGAGCTGGTTGTGCAGCTGCAGTGCCAGCTGCAGATTGAGCTCTGGCTGGTGGGAGTCTGGGACCAGAGACTGCCACCCTTTGCATGACAGAGGGCACAGGGAGCTGTGGCACAGGCCAGGGATTTGAACGGACCCTGAGTGCTGCAGCAGGAGCCGGTGGCTCTTTCTGGAATGTGACATCTGCGAGTCTGCTGGGGGAATGAATCCTGAGGTTGAATGGGTACGGATACCCGCTCTGACTGGCTGAGAGTGGTGTGGGTAGGGAATCAAACGGGTCACCCATCAGCTTGTTGGAGTCACCTGTGCCTCTGGAATGGTCACACAGGGGAGATTCCTCAGCATTTTGGCAGCCCAGATGGGACCTAAGGACAGTACTGCTGGAGCCTCCGTCCTGAAGAGCAGCTACTGGTGAGTTCACCTGGGACCTTTAGAGCAGGAAGGAGCCACGGGAGGAGTGTTATAATTCCATGTGCAGAGTCTGTGTAAATTATAAGCGTGGAATTGAGCCTCTCTATTGCTGTGGCATTTGCCGCAGATTCGGTGAAGTCGTGGGTAGTGGGTGGAGAAGGTGTGCGCAGCACGAGCGGTGTGAGGTGGCCACAGAGGAGTTGTGGAGGCCCCCGTAAGTTGTGAGGTAGAGGGGCTCGAGTCTCTGCTTGAAGGCTTTTGCACACAGGCACAGGGAGAACCTTGTGTCCCTCATGCCGCACAATGGGTGCCAGAGCACACACAGAAGGGGGTGGAAATCCCTTCTTGGCACGCAGAAGAGGGCTTCACATGCACCAAGGTGTTTGACGTGGTGGGAAATATCCCTGTTTTAGGTGAGGACGTGTCTGTGGCCAAAGTTGTAGAGAACTGGGAGAACTTCTTAATGGGCAGCAGAATTTTGCACACTAAGGTTGTGCCAGGATGATGGGGCAGCTCGAAGCTTGTCTCCCCTCTGGGCAGGGTAATGACCATCCCCAACCCTGAGTGACACTCTTGGACTCAGTGTCTTTAGTGAGCGGGCAGCCCCTGAAATTTACTTCAGTAAATATTTGAAGAAGCTTATGCCAGGCTGGCAGGGGCAAGTACAGATGTGGGATGATTGCTCTCAGCACAGCCCACCTTGATTAATACAAAGGGAAGAATGCCACATGCCGTGAGACAGGACTCCATTTGCCTGGAACCCAAGAAGAATATCCAGAAGCAGACGGAGTGACACCTAGCCCAAGGCATTTTGAAGCCTTCCATTAATGCGGGCGTTCAGAGCTGCAACGGCTAGCTCGGTCCTGAACACGCATTAATTGGTACAGCTCCGGTTCCTTCTTGCTGTGTGAGCCCTGGCCCTCAGGTAGAAGTGTGGCTCCGGCGTGGAAGACAGGCAGACTCTCACGTGGGTGACAAGATAGGTTGATTGCTGCCAGCTGGCCAGGTGAAAAATGACTTCTCTGGGCTCTCCTTGACCTTAAGTACCAGGGGTGTGGAGAGGGGCAGGGATTAGCCCAGGACCAATACCATGGGGGGTGGGAGTTACCAGGACAAAAAGACAGTACGCAGGGCATCTGATACACGCTACAGGGCGGAGAAGTCATAGGCTCTGCCAATCACCCCAGCCCCCCACCAGAGTCTGGGCAGGGTTGCAGGGAGATGGACAGGAGCCACAACTAGGGAAAAACCAAAGGGGTTGGAACACGGGGTAATCTGGAACAAACCATTCTACGTAAAGTTGCAAAGTCATAATTTTCACACCGCAACATTCCAGTATATTTAGAAAGTCAGTGTTCACTTGCCTTCACCTGGAAAAGACAGCAACTGCCTTCAACAACTGTCTTCCCCGTGGCATTAGGCTGTCATTTTTTTCTTTGCCCGTCCCACCGCCCCAAATATTGAGCTTTGATTGAAAAGAGTATAAATTCTGGGGCAAATTTGTACAGTTTGTAGAGGATTTGTTAATTAGTGAGTCGAGATAAGAAGGTTCTTGCCCATCCTGTGGTGCTTATGTGCAGCACTCAGACAAGGAAGCACGGCAAGCTGCAGTTTGTGTCTGTGCAGCTGGATCTTTGACTGCTCCTTCTCTCCATTTGCCAGACTTACACAGCAACCTCATCTTCCTTGACTCCTCCCTGTCTCTGCCTTTGTCTCCTCCCAAATTTGGAGCCAAGCCCAGGGATCTTTTTCCCATGGCTCCCAGGCTTGGCCCTCCCTGCCTGTGAACAGCCTCGGTGTTGCAGCTGCTGTTGGCCCACTCACTTTGGCCTTCCATGGCATTCCCGGTGTGCTCTCCTACTGTTTCTGCCAGGTTCCTCTCCCCAGAATGAGCCCAGCTCTTCCTTTGAGTATCTGTGAAGTGTGACCGCCCAGCACATCAGTCCCCCTTTACTACCTGTGAACTCTGGCCCTGCCTTAGGGCACTGGTGACGGGCCTTAAGCTTTAGCTTTCCTAGTTTCAGATTCTGTGCTGCTTAGGGGTGTAGTTCTGAGCCTCGCATTAAGTGCTAGTAGGCTCTTTTCATAGAGTAAGTAGACAAACAAATCCTTTTCCTGCTGAGGACCAAGGACAATTTTCAGGCCAACAGCATAAACAACAGCGGACTGAAGAGAGAAAACAAGAAGGATGAGACCCCACAACCCGAAGCTGCAATTGGACAATTAAACCCCAATATGCAAATGGACCAAAACTTAATAAAAACTTAAGATCTTGTGACCCGGCAGCCATTTTGTGGCCATTATTTGTCCAACTTGTGGATAGCCCTGATCAGGCTCCTGTCCTGGCCAAGGTGGATTCTGGAGGCCTTTCAAGAAATACCTACTTCCTTTTTTATCTCTGTCCAATCTCTGTTTCAGGTCAGCCCTCCCAAGCCATCACTGGCAGTCCACTCAGGAGGCAGGAGCTTCCCTTGTCATGCTTGGGACTGTCTCTGGTCTGTTCTCTTTGCCCAAGCCTACACCAGGCCCTAAATCATCAGCCCACGGGCATTTGAGCACTGTCCCCAAGGTGTCTGCTTTTGTCCTATCCCCTTCCTAGGCTTGGTGTACCGGGTTCCTCCAGCCCATGGTGGCTCAGGGCACTCTCCTCTCTGACCAGGCACACTGGTGCTCTCTGGAGCCACTCTGTCCCTTTGTGCCTCAGGCTCATTCTGCAGGTGCCGAAGGTGGCACTTGTTGCCCTTCCCAGGAATTGGAATTACACCGAAAAGATGGTTCCCTGTGAACAAAGCTAGCTTTATTTCAACAATTAGATCAACTCCAGTGTTTGCCTGCACACCGGAGAGAAATGTGGGTGGGACAGAGCAGGGTTTTGACACTGAGGCTGCCTTTGGATCAGCAGGCATTGCCCCAGCAGGAAAGGGCTGTGGTGCACTGCAGCCTGCCCTGGATCCTGCCTGTCCTGCTGCTCAGGAAGCACTTTCAGCGGTGTGGTATGCACGCATGTTGTAGTCAATCCAGTGATAGAAGTGCCGAGTGGAGATGTAGATTCCAGGCTGCTTTGGTCTGGCGCAGCCTTCTCCCCAGCTGGTTATGCCGACAACCCACCAGTACTCGGCGGTGTTGTCCTTGCACATGAGAGGACCACCACTGTCGCCCTGCAATAGAGCAGAGAGGATTAAGGTGGTGTTGAGTGGCCCCTGCCAGCACCGGGGCTGTCTCCTCTTCTCTCACAGCCCCTGCCAGAACTGTATTCCAGGCAGAGGAAGGCTCTCCTCAGAGGCTGGAGCCTCCAGAGCCTTGGCTGTGAATGGCTTGGGGTCCTGTAGGGTAGGGCTCTCTGTGTCCTCTCTGCACAAGGCAGGAGTCCTGGATGTGCAGAGCATGGATGTTTGGCACCCGGATCTCTGCGCTGCCGAGAGCGCTAGCTGGGCTTTCTGGGCTTTCTGGCACAAGGGGGGCACTGGGCAAGTAGGAGTGGATGGGGAGTGTGTAGGAAGCCCCCCCCCCCCCCCCTCCCAGCAGCTGGGGGGGAGCTGGGGCTGGGAGGGTGACCGGGAGAACTGGCCGGGGCAAAGCAGACCCTGGGCTGTGTTTGGGCAGCGCTGCCAGGGCTGCTGGTGCTGCTGGGGGCTGAGAGGCTCGTGACACATTCATACCTGGCAGGCGTCGATGGCGCCCTGTGGGTAACCAGCACACAAGTTGTAGGGGTGGACTTTCCCTGCATACCAGTCACTGCTGTTGCAGAGCTGGGAATTGATGAGCTGGACCTTGGCCTCCTGCAGGCGACCACGTGAACCTTGAGCTGTGAGCAGAGAAAGCAATAAGCCCTCAGCACCCCCATGTCAGTTCTCCTTCCCCGTCTGAGGGGAATCCCTGTCCCTTGGGCACGGCTTTCCCTCCGCAGAGGCGCTAGGGCACGGTGTCCCTGCTTCCCGCCTTTGGGGAGCAGGCCAGGCCCATCTCTGCACCGGGCTACGTCCTTCAGCCTGGCTTTGGACTCTGCTGTGAGGAAGCCCAAACCCTCTCCCCACTGCACTTAGCTGGAACTCACATCTTGCAGTGGTGGAACCCCAGCCAGCGATCCAGCAGTTGTTGAGCTTTGAGACTTCTAGGGCGGGGTCAGCCAGACAGGCCAGCTGGATGTAGGCGCTGCACTGGACAGAACCGTCCAGTTGCAGCAGGGCAATGTCGTAGCTGAAGTCGGCACGCTTGTAGTAGGGGTGAACCACCACCTGCTTCACGTTGCGAACTACGGCCCCAGGGCCCGGCTGAGTGAACTTGGTAGCTCCAAGCACCACATACAGCATGCTGATGTCACTGGAAAGAAGATGGAGAGAGGGCTGAGAGGGAGCAGAGCCATGTACCACAGCAGCCCAGCAGCTGCCTCTCTTCTGCTTGGCAAGGCAGAGAGGGAGCAGTGCTCTGGCAGGTGTGAGTGCCCTCACACACATGAGGCTGGGGGAATGTCGAGCTGGAGGCCGCTAGGAAGCCTTGGCACAAGCCCAGGCTTCTCCTGAGCAGTGTGGCAGCTGGACTGCCTGAGAGGAAAGGGGACGGGAGTAGCAGGTGGTGGCTGCTGACAGGGCACCTGCTGGTGTAGCGAGGGTGTCCCCATTCCCTGGTCTGCCTTACTCAAACTTGTCGAAGCAGTGGGCCGCCGTGAGGACCCAATCTGCAGTGATGAGGGACCCTCCACACCAATGACCCAGGTTCGGTGAAAGGGGATGTTGGATGCTGACGATCCAGGGCCAGGATGCTTCCAGAGCGCCTACTCCACCCACAATGCGTGTCATGCCAAAGTCGTAAGCTTCGTTGCCGGTGGAATAAGTCATGGGGTAGTAGTCAGGTTGCGGAGCGCGGAGGCCGCAGGAACCTCTGCAAGCAGAAAGTCATTTCCATGCTGCTGCGTGGCCTGCTGTGGCTCAGGCTGAAGCTCAGCCCTGTGCCCTCCCCACAAGCGTTTGCAGGCCCAGCAGGCCAGGGAAGCCCATGGGATGTTTGTCTGTCCAAGGAACGGAGGCTTCCCCATGGTGGGTAGGAAGCTGTGGCCCAGCCACGGGGGACAGGCGGGTCCCCTCCAGGGAAGGCCCCAAGTGTTGCCACGGCTCCCTCCCAGGGCCTGGGGCCACTTACCCGCAGGGGTACTGTATGCCGTGGGCCAGCGCGGCCACGGTCAGCAGGACGAGGAGGCCGAGCCGATTCATGGCTGCCAGAGGCACGTGTCAGCTGCAAGCACTGAGGGCTCCGTGCAGCAGCACAGCCACAGCCGCAGTGCCCGGCAGCAGCCGCGCTGCCCGTGGTGGCCCCGGCCCCGGGGCTGATGTCACTGAGGGCTGGGTTCCGTGTTTGGGGCGCTGTGGGGGCCTGTGCAACCGGGGCCCACTGGGGGAGGGGCAACACCGAATCCATGGGCCGTGGAATGGTTTGGGGTGGAAGGGACCTTGGAAATCACATAGCTCCGACTTCCTGCCATTGGTAGGGATGGATAGTTTGTACTGGAGAAGTTTGCTCAGAGCCTGGCTCAGAAGCTGTCGTTGGACAATTTGAGGGAGGATGGGACATTGAAGTACAAAGTCTTTATCAACAGGACCTGACTGAGGCAGGAACCAGAGCTCTTGATCAAAGGTTGGCCTCTGCGTGAACCTTCCAACCAAATGTTGTCGAGATCCGCTCATCGGCAAAACGTGGATTTGCCTTTCGCTAATCAGAAACTGGACAAGGCCACATCTGGCCTTCTTTTGGGATGTAGGATCACAGACAACTTCCTTGGTTCCTCCTGGAGTCCTCCAAGGCCTGGGGAGCATCCCAAGAGGAGAAAAAAACCAGATGATCCTGCACTAGAAGTTCTGGTAGCTTGTTTATTCAACAGCATAAAGATGGGCCTCTCTCGCAGCCCAGTCAGAAACCTCATTGCCTGGAGGGGAAGGCACCTGCAGGATTTCCCAGTTGCTGGCAGTGGTTCTCCAGTCCTTCACTGTGACTGACACTGGCTTCCCCCCCCGTTGATGGGCAGACCTGCATGATGGTCAAGGATTAGGGTAACTTGTGATGTGTCTCCCTTCATCACTGTAGGCAGTCTTTTACAGTAACGATTAGATGCATTGCTTAGCTTATCCTTTTCCCATTCTTTGCGGTTTTGAATTACAGTAAGTTGCATTTATTCCTGAAGTTGGTGTCTGTGTCTTCTGTGCTGACTTTGCCTACATGAAAAACAGGCATCCGCAGCTGCTCTGGGCAACCCGTGCCAGTATGTCTGCAGCCTGACAGTCAAGAATTTCTTCCCAGTATCTCATACGAAGCTACCCTCTGTCGCTGTAAAGCCATTGCCCTTGTCCTTTGAGGACCTGCCCTTGTAAGAAGGGCTGCTCTCTGCTGCTTTCTTTAGGCCCCTCTTCTTGCAGGATGAGGCTGTGCAGTCTCTGAGGCCAGCAGCTGCTGAGGAATCCATTTGGGGCAGGGAGCTGGTTGTGCAGCTGCAGTGCCAGCTGCAGATTGAGCTCTGGCTGGTGGGAGTCTGGGACTAGAGACTGCCACCCTTTGCATGACAGAGGGCACAGGGAGCTGTGGCACAGGCCAGGGATTTGAACGGACCCTGAGTGCTGCAGCAGGAGCCGGTGGCTCTTTCTGGAATGTGACATCTGCGAGTCTGCTGGGGGAATGAATCCTGAGGTTGAATGGGTACGGATACCCGCTCTGACTGGCTGAGAGTGGTGTGGGTAGGGAATCAAACGGGTCACCCATCAGCTTGTTGGAGTCACCTGTGCCTCTGGAATGGTCACACAGGGGAGATTCCTCAGCATTTTGGCAGCCCAGATGGGACCTAAGGACAGTACTGCTGGAGCCTCCGTCCTGAAGAGCAGCTACTGGTGAGTTCACCTGGGACCTTTAGAGCAGGAAGGAGCCACGGGAGGAGTGTTATAATTCCATGTGCAGAGTCTGTGTAAATTATAAGCGTGGAATTGAGCCTCTCTATTGCTGTGGCATTTGCCGCAGATTCGGTGAAGTCGTGGGTAGTGGGTGGAGAAGGTGTGCGCAGCACGAGCGGTGTGAGGTGGCCACAGAGGAGTTGTGGAGGCCCCCGTAAGTTGTGAGGTAGAGGGGCTCGAGTCTCTGCTTGAAGGCTTTTGCACACAGGCACAGGGAGAACCTTGTGTCCCTCATGCCGCACAATGGGTGCCAGAGCACACACAGAAGGGGGTGGAAATCCCTTCTTGGCACGCAGAAGAGGGCTTCACATGCACCAAGGTGTTTGACGTGGTGGGAAATATCCCTGTTTTAGGTGAGGACGTGTCTGTGGCCAAAGTTGTAGAGAACTGGGAGAACTTCTTAATGGGCAGCAGAATTTTGCACACTAAGGTTGTGCCAGGATGATGGGGCAGCTCGAAGCTTGTCTCCCCTCTGGGCAGGGTAATGACCATCCCCAACCCTGAGTGACACTCTTGGACTCAGTGTCTTTAGTGAGCGGGCAGCCCCTGAAATTTACTTCAGTAAATATTTGAAGAAGCTTATGCCAGGCTGGCAGGGGCAAGTACAGATGTGGGATGATTGCTCTCAGCACAGCCCACCTTGATTAATACAAAGGGAAGAATGCCACATGCCGTGAGACAGGACTCCATTTGCCTGGAACCCAAGAAGAATATCCAGAAGCAGACGGAGTGACACCTAGCCCAAGGCATTTTGAAGCCTTCCATTAATGCGGGCGTTCAGAGCTGCAACGGCTAGCTCGGTCCTGAACACGCATTAATTGGTACAGCTCCGGTTCCTTCTTGCTGTGTGAGCCCTGGCCCTCAGGTAGAAGTGTGGCTCCGGCGTGGAAGACAGGCAGACTCTCACGTGGGTGACAAGATAGGTTGATTGCTGCCAGCTGGCCAGGTGAAAAATGACTTCTCTGGGCTCTCCTTGACCTTAAGTACCAGGGGTGTGGAGAGGGGCAGGGATTAGCCCAGGACCAATACCATGGGGGGTGGGAGTTACCAGGACAAAAAGACAGGGGCATCTGATACACACTACAGGGCGGAGAAGTCATAGGCTCTGCCAATCACCCCAGCCCCCCACCAGAGTCTGGGCAGGGTTGCAGGGAGATGGACAGGAGCCACAACTAGGGAAAAACCAAAGGGGTTGGAACACGGGGTAATCTGGAACAAACCATTCTACGTAAAGTTGCAAAGTAATAATTTTCACACCGCAACATTCCAGTATATTTAGAAAGTCAGTGTTCACTTGCCTTCACCTGGAAAAGACAGCAACTGCCTTCAACAACTGTCTTCCCCGTGGCATTAGGTTGTCATTTTTTTCTTTGCCCGTCCCACCGCCCCAAATATTGAGGTTTGATTGAAAAGAGTATAAATTCTGGGGCAAATTTGTACAGTTTGTAGAGGATTTGTTAATTAGTGAGTCGAGATAAGAAGGTTCTTGCCCATCCTGTGGTGCTTATGTGCAGCACTCAGACAAGGAGGCATGGCAAGCTGCAGTTTGTGTCTGTGCAGCTGGATCTTTGACTGCTCCTTCTCTCCATTTGCCAGACTTACACAGCAACCTCATCTTCCTTGACTCCTCCCTGTCTCTGCCTTTGTCTCCTCCCAAATTTGGAGCCAAGCCCAGGGATCTTTTCCCCATGGCTCCCAGGCTTGGCCCTCCCTGCCTGGGAACAGCCTCGGTGTTGCAGCTGCTGTTGGCCCACTCACTTTGGCCTTCCATGGCATTCCCGGTGTGCTCTCCTACTGTTTCTGCCAGGTTCCTCTCCCCAGAATGAGCCCAGCTCTTCCTTTGAGTATCTGTGAAGTGTGACCGCCCAGCACATCAGTCCCCCTTTACTACCTGTGAACTCTGGCTCTGCCTTAGGGCACTGGTGACGGGCCTTAAGCTTTAGCTTTCCTAGTTTCAGATTCTGTGCTGCTTAGGGGTGTAGTTCTGAGCCTCGCATTAAGTGCTAGTAGGCTCTTTTCATAGAGTAAGTAGACAAACAAATCCTTTTCCTGCTGAGGACCAAGGACAACTTTCAGGCCAACAGCATAAACAACAGCGGACTGAAGAGAGAAAACAAGAAGGATGAGACCCCACAACCCGAAGCTGTAATTGGACAATTAAACCCCAATATGCAAATGGACCAAAACTTAATAAAAACTTAAGATCTTGTGACCCGGCAGCCATTTTGTGGCCATTATTTGTCCAACTTGTGGATAGCCCTGATCAGGCTCCTGTCCTGGCCAAGGTGGATTCTGGAGGCCTTTCAAGAAATACCTACTTCCTTTTTTATCTCTGTCCAATCTCTGTTTCAGGTCAGCCCTCCCAAGCCATCACTGGCAGTCCACTCAGGAGGCAGGAGCTTCCCTTGTCATGCTTGGGACTGTCTCTGGTCTGTTCTCTTTGCCCAAGCCTACACCAGGCCCTAAATCATCAGCCCACGGGCATTTGAGCACTGTCCCCAAGGTGTCTGCTTTTGTCCTATCCCCTTCCTAGGCTTGGTGTACCGGGTTCCTCCAGCCCATGGTGGCTCAGGGCACTCTCCTCTCTGACCAGGCACACTGGTGCTCTCTGGAGCCACTCTGTCCCTTTGTGCCTCAGGCTCATTCTGCAGGTGCCGAAGGTGGCACTTGTTGCCCTTCCCAGGAATTTGAATTACACCGAAAAGATGGTTCCCTGTGAACAAAGCTAGCTTTATTTCAACAATTAGATCAACTCCAGTGTTTGCCTGCACACCGGAGAGAAATGTGGGTGGGACAGAGCAGGGTTTTGACACTGAGGCTGCCTTTGGATCAGCAGGCATTGCCCCAGCAGGAAAGGGCTGTGGTGCACTGCAGCCTGCCCTGGATCCTGCCTGTCCTGCTGCTCAGGAAGCACTTTCAGCGGTGTGGTATGCACGCATGTTGTAGTCAATCCAGTGATAGAAGTGCCGAGTGGAGATGTAGATTCCAGGCTGCTTTGGTCTGGCGCAGCCTTCTCCCCAGCTGGTTATGCCGACAACCCACCAGTACTCGGCGGTGTTGTCCTTGCACATGAGAGGACCACCACTGTCGCCCTGCAATAGAGCAGAGAGGATTAAGGTGGTGTTGAGTGGCCCCTGCCAGCACCGGGGCTGTCTCCTCTTCTCTCACAGCCCCTGCCAGAACTGTATTCCAGGCAGAGGAAGGCTCTCCTCAGAGGCTGGAGCCTCCAGAGCCTTGGCTGTGAATGGCTTGGGGTCCTGTAGGGTAGGGCTCTCTGTGTCCTCTCTGCACAAGGCAGGAGTCCTGGATGTGCAGAGCATGGATGTTTGGCACCCGGATCTCTGCGCTGCCGAGAGCGCTAGCTGGGCTTTCTGGGCTTTCTGGCACAAGGGGGGCACTGGGCAAGTAGGAGTGGATGGGGAGTGTGTAGGAAGCCCCCCCCCCCCCCCCCAGCAGCTGGGGGGGAGCTGGGGCTGGGAGGGTGACCGGGAGAACTGGCCGGGGCAAAGCAGACCCTGGGCTGTGTTTGGGCAGCGCTGCCAGGGCTGCTGGTGCTGCTGGGGGCTGAGAGGCTCGTGACACATTCATACCTGGCAGGCGTCGATGGCGCCCTGTGGGTAACCAGCACACAAGTTGTAGGGGTGGACTTTCCCTGCATACCAGTCACTGCTGTTGCAGAGCTGGGAATTGATGAGCTGGACCTTGGCCTCCTGCAGGCGACCACGTGAACCTTGAGCTGTGAGCAGAGAAAGCAATAAGCCCTCAGCACCCCCATGTCAGTTCTCCTTCCCCGTCTGAGGGGAATCCCTGTCCCGTGGGCACGGCTTTCCCTCCGCAGAGGCGCTAGGGCACGGTGTCCCTGCTTCCCGCCCTTGGGGAGCAGGCCAGGCCCATCTCTGCACCGGGCTACGTCCTTCAGCCTGGCTTTGGACTCTGCTGTGAGGAAGCCCAAACCCTCTCCCCACTGCACTTAGCTGGAACTCACATCTTGCAGTGGTGGAACCCCAGCCAGCGATCCAGCAGTTGTTGAGCTTTGAGACTTCTAGGGCGGGGTCAGCCAGACAGGCCAGCTGGATGTAGGCGCTGCACTGGACAGAACCGTCCAGTTGCAGCAGGGCAATGTCGTAGCTGAAGTCGGCACGCTTGTAGTAGGGGTGAACCACCACCTGCTTCACGTTGCGAACTACGGCCCCAGGGCCCGGCTGAGTGAACTTGGTAGCTCCAAGCACCACATACAGCATGCTGATGTCACTGGAAAGAAGATGGAGAGAGGGCTGAGAGGGAGCAGAGCCATGTACCACAGCAGCCCAGCAGCTGCCTCTCTTCTGCTTGGCAAGGCAGAGAGGGAGCAGTGCTCTGGCAGGTGTGAGTGCCCTCACACACATGAGGCTGGGGGAATGTCGAGCTGGAGGCCGCTAGGAAGCCTTGGCACAAGCCCAGGCTTCTCCTGAGCAGTGTGGCAGCTGGACTGCCTGAGAGGAAAGGGGACGGGAGTAGCAGGTGGTGGCTGCTGACAGGGCACCTGCTGGTGTAGCGAGGGTGTCCCCATTCCCTGGTCTGCCTTACTCAAACTTGTCGAAGCAGTGGGCCGCCGTGAGGACCCAATCTGCAGTGATGAGGGACCCTCCACACCAATGACCCAGGTTCGGTGAAAGGGGATGTTGGATGCTGACGATCCAGGGCCAGGATGCTTCCAGAGCGCCTACTCCACCCACAATGCGTGTCATGCCAAAGTCGTAAGCTTCGTTGCCGGTGGAATAAGTCATGGGGTAGTAGTCAGGTTGCGGAGCGCGGAGGCCGCAGGAACCTCTGCAAGCAGAAAGTCATTTCCATGCTGCTGCGTGGCCTGCTGTGGCTCAGGCTGAAGCTCAGCCCTGTGCCCTCCCCACAAGCGTTTGCAGGCCCAGCAGGCCAGGGAAGCCCATGGGATGTTTGTCTGTCCAAGGAACGGAGGCTTCCCCATGGTGGGTAGGAAGCTGTGGCCCAGCCACGGGGGACAGGCGGGTCCCCTCCAGGGAAGGCCCCAAGTGTTGCCACGGCTCCCTCCCAGGGCCTGGGGCCACTTACCCGCAGGGGTACTGTATGCCGTGGGCCAGCGCGGCCACGGTCAGCAGGACGAGGAGGCCGAGCCGATTCATGGCTGCCAGAGGCACGTGTCAGCTGCAAGCACTGAGGGCTCCGTGCAGCAGCACAGCCACAGCCGCAGTGCCCGGCAGCAGCCGCGCTGCCCGTGGTGGCCCCGGCCCCGGGGCTGATGTCACTGAGGGCTGGGTTCCGTGTTTGGGGCGCTGTGGGGGCCTGTGCAACCGGGGCCCACTGGGGGAGGGGCAACACCGAATCCATGGGCCGTGGAATGGTTTGGGGTGGAAGGGACCTTGGAAATCACATAGCTCCGACTTCCTGCCATTGGTAGGGATGGATAGTTTGTACTGGAGAAGTTTGCTCAGAGCCTGGCTCAGAAGCTGTCGTTGGACAATTTGAGGGAGGATGGGACATTGAAGTACAAAGTCTTTATCAACAGGACCTGACTGAGGCAGGAACCAGAGCTCTTGATCAAAGGTTGGCCTCTGCGTGAACCTTCCAACCAAATGTTGTCGAGATCCGCTCATCGGCAAAACGTGGATTTGCCTTTCGCTAATCAGAAACTGGACAAGGCCACATCTGGCCTTCTTTTGGGATGTAGGATCACAGACAACTTCCTTGGTTCCTCCTGGAGTCCTCCAAGGCCTGGGGAGCATCCCAAGAGGAGAAAAAAACCAGATGATCCTGCACTAGAAGTTCCGGTAGCTTGTTTATTCAACAGCATAAAGATGGGCCTCTCTCGCAGCCCAGTCAGAAACCTCATTGCCTGGAGGGGAAGGCACCTGCAGGATTTCCCAGTTGCTGGCAGTGGTTCTCCAGTCCTTCACTGTGACTGACACTGGCTTCCCCCCCCGTTGATGGGCAGACCTGCATGATGGTCAAGGATTAGGGTAACTTGTGATGTGTCTCCCTTCATCACTGTAGGCAGTCTTTTACAGTAACGATTAGATGCATTGCTTAGCTTATCCTTTTCCCATTCTTTGCGGTTTTGAATTACAGTAAGTTGCATTTATTCCTGAAGTTGGTGTCTGTGTCTTCTGTGCTGACTTTGCCTACATGAAAAACAGGCATCCGCAGCTGCTCTGGGCAACCCGTGCCAGTATGTCTGCAGCCTGACAGTCAAGAATTTCTTCCCAGTATCTCATACGAAGCTACCCTCTGTCGCTGTAAAGCCATTGCCCTTGTCCTTTGAGGACCTGCCCTTGTAAGAAGGGCTGCTCTCTGCTGCTTTCTTTAGGCCCCTCTTCTTGCAGGATGAGGCTGTGCAGTCTCTGAGGCCAGCAGCTGCTGAGGAATCCATTTGGGGCAGGGAGCTGGTTGTGCAGCTGCAGTGCCAGCTGCAGATTGAGCTCTGGCTGGTGGGAGTCTGGGACCAGAGACTGCCACCCTTTGCATGACAGAGGGCACAGGGAGCTGTGGCACAGGCCAGGGATTTGAACGGACCCTGAGTGCTGCAGCAGGAGCCGGTGGCTCTTTCTGGAATGTGACATCTGCGAGTCTGCTGGGGGAATGAATCCTGAGGTTGAATGGGTACGGATACCCGCTCTGACTGGCTGAGAGTGGTGTGGGTAGGGAATCAAACGGGTCACCCATCAGCTTGTTGGAGTCACCTGTGCCTCTGGAATGGTCACACAGGGGAGATTCCTCAGCATTTTGGCAGCCCAGATGGGACCTAAGGACAGTACTGCTGGAGCCTCCGTCCTGAAGAGCAGCTACTGGTGAGTTCACCTGGGACCTTTAGAGCAGGAAGGAGCCACGGGAGGAGTGTTATAATTCCATGTGCAGAGTCTGTGTAAATTATAAGCGTGGAATTGAGCCTCTCTATTGCTGTGGCATTTGCCGCAGATTCGGTGAAGTCGTGGGTAGTGGGTGGAGAAGGTGTGCGCAGCATGAGCGGTGTGAGGTGGCCACAGAGGAGTTGTGGAGGCCCCCGTAAGTTGTGAGGTAGAGGGGCTCGAGTCTCTGCTTGAAGGCTTTTGCACACAGGCACAGGGAGAACCTTGTGTCCCTCATGCCGCACAATGGGTGCCAGAGCACACACAGAAGGGGGTGGAAATCCCTTCTTGGCACGCAGAAGAGGGCTTCACATGCACCAAGGTGTTTGACGTGGTGGGAAATATCCCTGTTTTAGGTGAGGACGTGTCTGTGGCCAAAGTTGTAGAGAACTGGGAGAACTTCTTAATGGGCAGCAGAATTTTGCACAGTAAGGTTGTGCCAGGATGATGGGGCAGCTCGAAGCTTGTCTCCCCTCTGGGCAGGGTAATGACCATCCCCAACCCTGAGTGACACTCTTGGACTCAGTGTCTTTAGTGAGCAGGCAGCCCCTGAAATTTACTTCAGTAAATATTTGAAGAAGCTTATGCCAGGCTGGCAGGGGCAAGTACAGATGTGGGATGATTGCTCTCAGCACAGCCCACCTTGATTAATACAAAGGGAAGAATGCCACATGCCGTGAGACAGGACTCCATTTGCCTGGAACCCAAGAAGAATATCCAGAAGCAGACGGAGTGACACCTAGCCCAAGGCATTTTGAAGCCTTCCATTAATGCGGGCGTTCAGAGCTGCAACGGCTAGCTCGGTCCTGAACACGCATTAATTGGTACAGCTCCGGTTCCTTCTTGCTGTGTGAGCCCTGGCCCTCAGGTAGAAGTGTGGCTCCGGCGTGGAAGACAGGCAGACTCTCACGTGGGTGACAAGATAGGTTGATTGCTGCCAGCTGGCCAGGTGAAAAATGACTTCTCTGGGCTCTCCTTGACCTTAAGTACCAGGGGTGTGGAGAGGGGCAGGGATTAGCCCAGGACCAATACCATGGGGGGTGGGAGTTACCAGGACAAAAAGACAGTACGCAGGGCATCTGATACACGCTACAGGGCGGAGAAGTCATAGGCTCTGCCAATCACCCCAGCCCCCCACCAGAGTCTGGACAGGGTTGCAGGGAGATGGACAGGAGCCACAACTAGGGAAAAACCAAAGGGGTTGGAACACGGGGTAATCTGGAACAAACCATTCTACGTAAAGTTGCAAAGTAATAATTTTCACACCGCAACATTCCAGTATATTTAGAAAGTCAGTGTTCACTTGCCTTCACCTGGAAAAGACAGCAACTGCCTTCAACAACTGTCTTCCCCGTGGCATTAGGCTGTCATTTTTTTCTTTGCCCGTCCCACCGCCCCAAATATTGAGGTTTGATTGAAAAGAGTATAAATTCTGGGGCAAATTTGTACAGTTTGTAGAGGATTTTTTAATTAGTGAGTCGAGATAAGAAGGTTCTTGCCCATCCTGTGGTGCTTATGTGCAGCACTCAGACAAGGAGGCACGGCAAGCTGCAGTTTGTGTCTGTGCAGCTGGATCTTTGACTGCTCCTTCTCTCCGTTTGCCAGACTTACACAGCAACCTCATCTTCCTTGACTCCTCCCTGTCTCTGCCTTTGTCTCCTCCCAAATTTGGAGCCAAGCCCAGGGATCTTTTCCCCATGGCTCCCAGGCTTGGCCCTCCCTGCCTGTGAACAGCCTCGGTGTTGCAGCTGCTGTTGGCCCACTCACTTTGGCCTTCCATGGCATTCCCGGTGTGCTCTCCTACTGTTTCTGCCAGGTTCCTCTCCCCAGAATGCGCCCAGCTCTTCCTTTGAGTATCTGTGAAGTGTGACCGCCCAGCACATCAGTCCCCCTTTACTACCTGTGAACTCTGGCTCTGCCTTAGGGCACTGGTGACGGGCCTTAAGCTTTAGCTTTCCTAGTTTCAGATTCTGTGCTGCTTAGGGGTGTAGTTCTGAGCCTCGCATTAAGTGCTAGTAGGCTCTTTTCATAGAGTAAGTAGACAAACAAATCCTTTTCCTGCTGA
The DNA here is from genome assembly GCF_029207755.1 of Chamaea fasciata. NCBI lineage: Eukaryota > Metazoa > Chordata > Aves > Passeriformes > Sylviidae > Chamaea > Chamaea fasciata. The sequence goes on along the minus strand of NW_027094088.1, from coordinate 28,132,700 downwards.
GGACCAAGGACAACTTTCAGGCCAACAGCATAAACAACAGCGGACTGAAGAGAGAAAACAAGAAGGATGAGACCCCACAACCCGAAGCTGCAATTGGACAATTAAACCCCAATATGCAAATGGACCAAAACTTAATAAAAACTTAAGATCTTGTGACCCGGCAGCCATTTTGTGGCCATTATTTGTCCAACTTGTGGATAGCCCTGATCAGGCTCCTGTCCTGGCCAAGGTGGATTCTGGAGGCCTTTCAAGAAATACCTACTTCCTTTTTTATCTCTGTCCAATCTCTGTTTCAGGTCAGCCCTCCCAAGCCATCACTGGCAGTCCACTCAGGAGGCAGGAGCTTCCCTTGTCATGCTTGGGACTGTCTCTGGTCTGTTCTCTTTGCCCAAGCCTACACCAGGCCCTAAATCATCAGCCCACGGGCATTTGAGCACTGTCCCCAAGGTGTCTGCTTTTGTCCTATCCCCTTCCTAGGCTTGGTGTACCGGGTTCCTCCAGCCCATGGTGGCTCAGGGCACTCTCCTCTCTGACCAGGCACACTGGTGCTCTCTGGAGCCACTCTGTCCCTTTGTGCCTCAGGCTCATTCTGCAGGTGCCGAAGGTGGCACTTGTTGCCCTTCCCAGGAATTGGAATTACACCGAAAAGATGGTTCCCTGTGAACAAAGCTAGCTTTATTTCAACAATTAGATCAACTCCAGTGTTTGCCTGCACACCGGAGAGAAATGTGGGCGGGACAGAGCAGGGTTTTGACACTGAGGCTGCCTTTGGATCAGCAGGCATTGCCCCAGCAGGAAAGGGCTGTGGTGCACTGCAGCCTGCCCTGGATCCTGCCTGTCCTGCTGCTCAGGAAGCACTTTCAGCGGTGTGGTATGCACGCATGTTGTAGTCAATCCAGTGATAGAAGTGCCGAGTGGAGATGTAGATTCCAGGCTGCTTTGGTCTGGCGCAGCCTTCTCCCCAGCTGGTTATGCCGACAACCCACCAGTACTCGGCGGTGTTGTCCTTGCACATGAGAGGACCACCACTGTCGCCCTGCAACAGAGCAGAGAGGATTAAGGTGGTGTTGAGTGGCCCCTGCCAGCACCGGGGCTGTCTCCTCTTCTCTCACAGCCCCTGCCAGAACTGTATTCCAGGCAGAGGAAGGCTCTCCTCAGAGGCTGGAGCCTCCAGAGCCTTGGCTGTGAATGGCTTGGGGTCCTGTAGGGTAGGGCTCTCTGTGTCCTCTCTGCACAAGGCAGGAGTCCTGGATGTGCAGAGCATGGATGTTTGGCACCCGGATCTCTGCGCTGCCGAGAGCGCTAGCTGGGCTTTCTGGGCTTTCTGGCACAAGGGGGGCACTGGGCAAGTAGGAGTGGATGGGGAGTGTGTAGGAAGCCCCCCCCCCCCCCCCCAGCAGCTGGGGGGGAGCTGGGGCTGGGAGGGTGACCGGGAGAACTGGCCGGGGCAAAGCAGACCCTGGGCTGTGTTTGGGCAGCGCTGCCAGGGCTGCTGGTGCTGCTGGGGGCTGAGAGGCTCGTGACACATTCATACCTGGCAGGCGTCGATGGCGCCCTGTGGGTAACCAGCACACAAGTTGTAGGGGTGGACTTTCCCTGCATACCAGTCACTGCTGTTGCAGAGCTGGGAATTGATGAGCTGGACCTTGGCCTCCTGCAGGCGACCACGTGAACCTTGAGCTGTGAGCAGAGAAAGCAATAAGCCCTCAGCACCCCCATGTCAGTTCTCCTTCCCCGTCTGAGGGGAATCCCTGTCCCTTGGGCACGGCTTTCCCTCCGCAGAGGCGCTAGGGCACGGTGTCCCTGCTTCCCGCCCTTGGGGAGCAGGCCAGGCCCATCTCTGCACCGGGCTACGTCCTTCAGCCTGGCTTTGGACTCTGCTGTGAGGAAGCCCAAACCCTCTCCCCACTGCACTTAGCTGGAACTCACATCTTGCAGTGGTGGAACCCCAGCCAGCGATCCAGCAGTTGTTGAGCTTTGAGACTTCTAGGGCGGGGTCAGCCAGACAGGCCAGCTGGATGTAGGCGCTGCACTGGACAGAACCGTCCAGTTGCAGCAGGGCAATGTCGTAGCTGAAGTCGGCACGCTTGTAGTAGGGGTGAACCACCACCTGCTTCACGTTGCGAACTACGGCCCCAGGGCCCGGCTGAGTGAACTTGGTAGCTCCAAGCACCACATACAGCATGCTGATGTTACTGGAAAGAAGATGGAGAGAGGGCTGAGAGGGAGCAGAGCCATGTACCACAGCAGCCCAGCAGCTGCCTCTCTTCTGCTTGGCAAGGCAGAGAGGGAGCAGTGCTCTGGCAGGTGTGAGTGCCCTCACACACATGAGGCTGGGGGAATGTCGAGCTGGAGGCCGCTAGGAAGCCTTGGCACAAGCCCAGGCTTCTCCTGAGCAGTGTGGCAGCTGGACTGCCTGAGAGGAAAGGGGACGGGAGTAGCAGGTGGTGGCTGCTGACAGGGCACCTGCTGGTGTAGCGAGGGTGTCCCCATTCCCTGGTCTGCCTTACTCAAACTTGTCGAAGCAGTGGGCCGCCGTGAGGACCCAATCTGCAGTGATGAGGGACCCTCCACACCAATGACCCAGGTTCGGTGAAAGGGGATGTTGGATGCTGACGATCCAGGGCCAGGATGCTTCCAGAGCGCCTACTCCACCCACAATGCGTGTCATGCCGAAGTCGTAAGCTTCGTTGCCGGTGGAATAAGTCATGGGGTAGTAGTCAGGTTGCGGAGCGCGGAGGCCGCAGGAACCTCTGCAAGCAGAAAGTCATTTCCATGCTGCTGCGTGGCCTGCTGTGGCTCAGGCTGAAGCTCAGCCCTGTGCCCTCCCCACAAGCGTTTGCAGGCCCAGCAGGCCAGGGAAGCCCATGGGATGTTTGTCTGTCCAAGGAACGGAGGCTTCCCCATGGTGGGTAGGAAGCTGTGGCCCAGCCACGGGGGACAGGCGGGTCCCCTCCAGGGAAGGCCCCAAGTGTTGCCACGGCTCCCTCCCAGGGCCTGGGGCCACTTACCCGCAGGGGTACTGTATGCCGTGGGCCAGCGCGGCCACGGTCAGCAGGACGAGGAGGCCGAGCCGATTCATGGCTGCCAGAGGCACGTGTCAGCTGCAAGCACTGAGGGCTCCGTGCAGCAGCACAGCCACAGCCGCAGTGCCCGGCAGCAGCCGCGCTGCCCGTGGTGGCCCCGGCCCCGGGGCTGATGTCACTGAGGGCTGGGTTCCGTGTTTGGGGCGCTGTGGGGGCCTGTGCAACCGGGGCCCACTGGGGGAGGGGCAACACCGAATCCATGGGCCGTGGAATGGTTTGGGGTGGAAGGGACCTTGGAAATCACATAGCTCCGACTTCCTGCCATTGGTAGGGATGGATAGTTTGTACTGGAGAAGTTTGCTCAGAGCCTGGCTCAGAAGCTGTCGTTGGACAATTTGAGGGAGGATGGGACATTGAAGTACAAAGTCTTTATCAACAGGACCTGACTGAGGCAGGAACCAGAGCTCTTGATCAAAGGTTGGCCTCTGCGTGAACCTTCCAACCAAATGTTGTCGAGATCCGCTCATCGGCAAAACGTGGATTTGCCTTTCGCTAATCAGAAACTGGACAAGGCCACATCTGGCCTTCTTTTGGGATGTAGGATCACAGACAACTTCCTTGGTTCCTCCTGGAGTCCTCCAAGGCCTGGGGAGCATCCCAAGAGGAGAAAAAAACCAGATGATCCTGCACTAGAAGTTCTGGTAGCTTGTTTATTCAACAGCATAAAGATGGGCCTCTCTCGCAGCCCAGTCAGAAACCTCATTGCCTGGAGGGGAAGGCACCTGCAGGATTTCCCAGTTGCTGGCAGTGGTTCTCCAGTCCTTCACTGTGACTGACACTGGCTTCCCCCCCCGTTGATGGGCAGACCTGCATGATGGTCAAGGATTAGGGTAACTTGTGATGTGTCTCCCTTCATCACTGTAGGCAGTCTTTTACAGTAACGATTAGATGCATTGCTTAGCTTATCCTTTTCCCATTCTTTGCGGTTTTGAATTACAGTAAGTTGCATTTATTCCTGAAGTTGGTGTCTGTGTCTTCTGTGCTGACTTTGCCTACATGAAAAACAGGCATCCGCAGCTGCTCTGGGCAACCCGTGCCAGTATGTCTGCAGCCTGACAGTCAAGAATTTCTTCCCAGTATCTCATACGAAGCTACCCTCTGTCGCTGTAAAGCCATTGCCCTTGTCCTTTGAGGACCTGCCCTTGTAAGAAGGGCTGCTCTCTGCTGCTTTCTTTAGGCCCCTCTTCTTGCAGGATGAGGCTGTGCAGTCTCTGAGGCCAGCAGCTGCTGAGGAATCCATTTGGGGCAGGGAGCTGGTTGTGCAGCTGCAGTGCCAGCTGCAGATTGAGCTCTGGCTGGTGGGAGTCTGGGACCAGAGACTGCCACCCTTTGCATGACAGAGGGCACAGGGAGCTGTGGCACAGGCCAGGGATTTGAACGGACCCTGAGTGCTGCAGCAGGAGCCGGTGGCTCTTTCTGGAATGTGACATCTGCGAGTCTGCTGGGGGAATGAATCCTGAGGTTGAATGGGTACGGATACCCGCTCTGACTGGCTGAGAGTGGTGTGGGTAGGGAATCAAACGGGTCACCCATCAGCTTGTTGGAGTCACCTGTGCCTCTGGAATGGTCACACAGGGGAGATTCCTCAGCATTTTGGCAGCCCAGATGGGACCTAAGGACAGTACTGCTGGAGCCTCCGTCCTGAAGAGCAGCTACTGGTGAGTTCACCTGGGACCTTTAGAGCAGGAAGGAGCCACGGGAGGAGTGTTATAATTCCATGTGCAGAGTCTGTGTAAATTATAAGCGTGGAATTGAGCCTCTCTATTGCTGTGGCATTTGCCGCAGATTCGGTGAAGTCGTGGGTAGTGGGTGGAGAAGGTGTGCGCAGCACGAGCGGTGTGAGGTGGCCACAGAGGAGTTGTGGAGGCCCCCGTAAGTTGTGAGGTAGAGGGGCTCGAGTCTCTGCTTGAAGGCTTTTGCACACAGGCACAGGGAGAACCTTGTGTCCCTCATGCCGCACAATGGGTGCCAGAGCACACACAGAAGGGGGTGGAAATCCCTTCTTGGCACGCAGAAGAGGGCTTCACATGCACCAAGGTGTTTGACGTGGTGGGAAATATCCCTGTTTTAGGTGAGGACGTGTCTGTGGCCAAAGTTGTAGAGAACTGGGAGAACTTCTTAATGGGCAGCAGAATTTTGCACACTAAGGTTGTGCCAGGATGATGGGGCAGCTCGAAGCTTGTCTCCCCTCTGGGCAGGGTAATGACCATCCCCAACCCTGAGTGACACTCTTGGACTCAGTGTCTTTAGTGAGCGGGCAGCCCCTGAAATTTACTTCAGTAAATATTTGAAGAAGCTTATGCCAGGCTGGCAGGGGCAAGTACAGATGTGGGATGATTGCTCTCAGCACAGCCCACCTTGATTAATACAAAGGGAAGAATGCCACATGCCGTGAGACAGGACTCCATTTGCCTGGAACCCAAGAAGAATATCCAGAAGCAGACGGAGTGACACCTAGCCCAAGGCATTTTGAAGCCTTCCATTAATGCGGGCGTTCAGAGCTGCAACGGCTAGCTCGGTCCTGAACACGCATTAATTGGTACAGCTCCGGTTCCTTCTTGCTGTGTGAGCCCTGGCCCTCAGGTAGAAGTGTGGCTCCGGCGTGGAAGACAGGCAGACTCTCACGTGGGTGACAAGATAGGTTGATTGCTGCCAGCTGGCCAGGTGAAAAATGACTTCTCTGGGCTCTCCTTGACCTTAAGTACCAGGGGTGTGGAGAGGGGCAGGGATTAGCCCAGGACCAATACCATGGGGGGTGGGAGTTACCAGGACAAAAAGACAGTACGCAGGGCATCTGATACACGCTACAGGGCGGAGAAGTCATAGGCTCTGCCAATCACCCCAGCCCCCCACCAGAGTCTGGGCAGGGTTGCAGGGAGATGGACAGGAGCCACAACTAGGGAAAAACCAAAGGGGTTGGAACACGGGGTAATCTGGAACAAACCATTCTACGTAAAGTTGCAAAGTCATAATTTTCACACCGCAACATTCCAGTATATTTAGAAAGTCAGTGTTCACTTGCCTTCACCTGGAAAAGACAGCAACTGCCTTCAACAACTGTCTTCCCCGTGGCATTAGGCTGTCATTTTTTTCTTTGCCCGTCCCACCGCCCCAAATATTGAGGTTTGATTGAAAAGAGTATAAATTCTGGGGCAAATTTGTACAGTTTGTAGAGGATTTGTTAATTAGTGAGTCGAGATAAGAAGGTTCTTGCCCATCCTGTGGTGCTTATGTGCAGCACTCAGACAAGGAGGCACGGCAAGCTGCAGTTTGTGTCTGTGCAGCTGGATCTTTGACTGCTCCTTCTCTCCGTTTGCCAGACTTACACAGCAACCTCATCTTCCTTGACTCCTCCCTGTCTCTGCCTTTGTCTCCTCCCAAATTTGGAGCCAAGCCCAGGGATCTTTTCCCCATGGCTCCCAGGCTTGGCCCTCCCTGCCTGTGAACAGCCTCGGTGTTGCAGCTGCTGTTGGCCCACTCACTTTGGCCTTCCATGGCATTCCCGGTGTGCTCTCCTACTGTTTCTGCCAGGTTCCTCTCCCCAGAATGCGCCCAGCTCTTCCTTTGAGTATCTGTGAAGTGTGACCGCCCAGCACATCAGTCCCCCTTTACTACCTGTGAACTCTGGCTCTGCCTTAGGGCACTGGTGACGGGCCTTAAGCTTTAGCTTTCCTAGTTTCAGATTCTGTGCTGCTTAGGGGTGTAGTTCTGAGCCTCGCATTAAGTGCTAGTAGGCTCTTTTCATAGAGTAAGTAGACAAACAAATCCTTTTCCTGCTGAGGACCAAGGACAACTTTCAGGCCAACAGCATAAACAACAGCGGACTGAAGAGAGAAAACAAGAAGGATGAGACCCCACAACCCGAAGCTGTAATTGGACAATTAAACCCCAATATGCAAATGGACCAAAACTTAATAAAAACTTAAGATCTTGTGACCCGGCAGCCATTTTGTGGCCATTATTTGTCCAACTTGTGGATAGCCCTGATCAGGCTCCTGTCCTGGCCAAGGTGGATTCTGGAGGCCTTTCAAGAAATACCTACTTCCTTTTTTATCTCTGTCCAATCTCTGTTTCAGGTCAGCCCTCCCAAGCCATCACTGGCAGTCCACTCAGGAGGCAGGAGCTTCCCTTGTCATGCTTGGGACTGTCTCTGGTCTGTTCTCTTTGCCCAAGCCTACACCAGGCCCTAAATCATCAGCCCACGGGCATTTGAGCACTGTCCCCAAGGTGTCTGCTTTTGTCCTATCCCCTTCCTAGGCTTGGTGTACCGGGTTCCTCCAGCCCATGGTGGCTCAGGGCACTCTCCTCTCTGACCAGGCACACTGGTGCTCTCTGGAGCCACTCTGTCCCTTTGTGCCTCAGGCTCATTCTGCAGGTGCCGAAGGTGGCACTTGTTGCCCTTCCCAGGAATTGGAATTACACCGAAAAGATGGTTCCCTGTGAACAAAGCTAGCTTTATTTCAACAATTAGATCAACTCCAGTGTTTGCCTGCACACCGGAGAGAAATGTGGGCGGGACAGAGCAGGGTTTTGACACTGAGGCTGCCTTTGGATCAGCAGGCATTGCCCCAGCAGGAAAGGGCTGTGGTGCACTGCAGCCTGCCCTGGATCCTGCCTGTCCTGCTGCTCAGGAAGCACTTTCAGCGGTGTGGTATGCACGCATGTTGTAGTCAATCCAGTGATAGAAGTGCCGAGTGGAGATGTAGATTCCAGGCTGCTTTGGTCTGGCGCAGCCTTCTCCCCAGCTGGTTATGCCGACAACCCACCAGTACTCGGCGGTGTTGTCCTTGCACATGAGAGGACCACCACTGTCGCCCTGCAATAGAGCAGAGAGGATTAAGGTGGTGTTGAGTGGCCCCTGCCAGCACCGGGGCTGTCTCCTCTTCTCTCACAGCCCCTGCCAGAACTGTATTCCAGGCAGAGGAAGGCTCTCCTCAGAGGCTGGAGCCTCCAGAGCCTTGGCTGTGAATGGCTTGGAGTCCTGTAGGGTAGGGCTCTCTGTGTCCTCTCTGCACAAGGCAGGAGTCCTGGATGTGCAGAGCATGGATGTTTGGCACCCGGATCTCTGCGCTGCCGAGAGCGCTAGCTGGGCTTTCTGGGCTTTCTGGCACAAGGGGGGCACTGGGCAAGTAGGAGTGGATGGGGAGTGTGTAGGAAGCCCCCCCCCCCCCCCCCAGCAGCTGGGGGGGAGCTGGGGCTGGGAGGGTGACCGGGAGAACTGGCCGGGGCAAAGCAGACCCTGGGCTGTGTTTGGGCAGCGCTGCCAGGGCTGCTGGTGCTGCTGGGGGCTGAGAGGCTCGTGACACATTCATACCTGGCAGGCGTCGATGGCGCCCTGTGGGTAACCAGCACACAAGTTGTAGGGGTGGACTTTCCCTGCATACCAGTCACTGCTGTTGCAGAGCTGGGAATTGATGAGCTGGACCTTGGCCTCCTGCAGGCGACCACGTGAACCTTGAGCTGTGAGCAGAGAAAGCAATAAGCCCTCAGCACCCCCATGTCAGTTCTCCTTCCCCGTCTGAGGGGAATCCCTGTCCCTTGGGCACGGCTTTCCCTCCGCAGAGGCGCTAGGGCACGGTGTCCCTGCTTCCCGCCCTTGGGGAGCAGGCCAGGCCCATCTCTGCACCGGGCTACGTCCTTCAGCCTGGCTTTGGACTCTGCTGTGAGGAAGCCCAAACCCTCTCCCCACTGCACTTAGCTGGAACTCACATCTTGCAGTGGTGGAACCCCAGCCAGCGATCCAGCAGTTGTTGAGCTTTGAGACTTCTAGGGCGGGGTCAGCCAGACAGGCCAGCTGGATGTAGGCGCTGCACTGGACAGAACCGTCCAGTTGCAGCAGGGCAATGTCGTAGCTGAAGTCGGCACGCTTGTAGTAGGGGTGAACCACCACCTGCTTCACGTTGCGAACTACGGCCCCAGGGCCCGGCTGAGTGAACTTGGTAGCTCCAAGCACCACATACAGCATGCTGATGTCACTGGAAAGAAGATGGAGAGAGGGCTGAGAGGGAGCAGAGCCATGTACCACAGCAGCCCAGCAGCTGCCTCTCTTCTGCTTGGCAAGGCAGAGAGGGAGCAGTGCTCTGGCAGGTGTGAGTGCCCTCACACACATGAGGCTGGGGGAATGTCGAGCTGGAGGCCGCTAGGAAGCCTTGGCACAAGCCCAGGCTTCTCCTGAGCAGTGTGGCAGCTGGACTGCCTGAGAGGAAAGGGGACGGGAGTAGCAGGTGGTGGCTGCTGACAGGGCACCTGCTGGTGTAGCGAGGGTGTCCCCATTCCCTGGTCTGCCTTACTCAAACTTGTCGAAGCAGTGGGCCGCCGTGAGGACCCAATCTGCAGTGATGAGGGACCCTCCACACCAATGACCCAGGTTCGGTGAAAGGGGATGTTGGATGCTGACGATCCAGGGCCAGGATGCTTCCAGAGCGCCTACTCCACCCACAATGCGTGTCATGCCGAAGTCGTAAGCTTCGTTGCCGGTGGAATAAGTCATGGGGTAGTAGTCAGGTTGCGGAGCGCGGAGGCCGCAGGAACCTCTGCAAGCAGAAAGTCATTTCCATGCTGCTGCGTGGCCTGCTGTGGCTCAGGCTGAAGCTCAGCCCTGTGCCCTCCCCACAAGCGTTTGCAGGCCCAGCAGGCCAGGGAAGCCCATGGGATGTTTGTCTGTCCAAGGAACGGAGGCTTCCCCATGGTGGGTAGGAAGCTGTGGCCCAGCCACGGGGGACAGGCGGGTCCCCTCCAGGGAAGGCCCCAAGTGTTGCCACGGCTCCCTCCCAGGGCCTGGGGCCACTTACCCGCAGGGGTACTGTATGCCGTGGGCCAGCGCGGCCACGGTCAGCAGGACGAGGAGGCCGAGCCGATTCATGGCTGCCAGAGGCACGTGTCAGCTGCAAGCACTGAGGGCTCCGTGCAGCAGCACAGCCACAGCCGCAGTGCCCGGCAGCAGCCGCGCTGCCCGTGGTGGCCCCGGCCCCGGGGCTGATGTCACTGAGGGCTGGGTTCCGTGTTTGGGGCGCTGTGGGGGCCTGTGCAACCGGGGCCCACTGGGGGAGGGGCAACACCGAATCCATGGGCCGTGGAATGGTTTGGGGTGGAAGGGACCTTGGAAATCACATAGCTCCGACTTCCTGCCATTGGTAGGGATGGATAGTTTGTACTGGAGAAGTTTGCTCAGAGCCTGGCTCAGAAGCTGTCGTTGGACAATTTGAGGGAGGATGGGACATTGAAGTACAAAGTCTTTATCAACAGGACCTGACTGAGGCAGGAACCAGAGCTCTTGATCAAAGGTTGGCCTCTGCGTGAACCTTCCAACCAAATGTTGTCGAGATCCGCTCATCGGCAAAACGTGGATTTGCCTTTCGCTAATCAGAAACTGGACAAGGCCACATCTGGCCTTCTTTTGGGATGTAGGATCACAGACAACTTCCTTGGTTCCTCCTGGAGTCCTCCAAGGCCTGGGGAGCATCCCAAGAGGAGAAAAAAACCAGATGATCCTGCACTAGAAGTTCTGGTAGCTTGTTTATTCAACAGCATAAAGATGGGCCTCTCTCGCAGCCCAGTCAGAAACCTCATTGCCTGGAGGGGAAGGCACCTGCAGGATTTCCCAGTTGCTGGCAGTGGTTCTCCAGTCCTTCACTGTGACTGACACTGGCTTCCCCCCCCGTTGATGGGCAGACCTGTATGATGGTCAAGGATTAGGGTAACTTGTGATGTGTCTCCCTTCATCACTGTAGGCAGTCTTTTACAGTAACGATTAGATGCATTGCTTAGCTTATCCTTTTCCCATTCTTTGCGGTTTTGAATTACAGTAAGTTGCATTTATTCCTGAAGTTGGTGTCTGTGTCTTCTGTGCTGACTTTGCCTACATGAAAAACAGGCATCCGCAGCTGCTCTGGGCAACCCGTGCCAGTATGTCTGCAGCCTGACAGTCAAGAATTTCTTCCCAGTATCTCATACGAAGCTACCCTCTGTCGCTGTAAAGCCATTGCCCTTGTCCTTTGAGGACCTGCCCTTGTAAGAAGGGCTGCTCTCTGCTGCTTTCTTTAGGCCCCTCTTCTTGCAGGATGAGGCTGTGCAGTCTCTGAGGCCAGCAGCTGCTGAGGAATCCATTTGGGGCAGGGAGCTGGTTGTGCAGCTGCAGTGCCAGCTGCAGATTGAGCTCTGGCTGGTGGGAGTCTGGGACCAGAGACTGCCACCCTTTGCATGACAGAGGGCACAGGGAGCTGTGGCACAGGCCAGGGATTTGAACGGACCCTGAGTGCTGCAGCAGGAGCCGGTGGCTCTTTCTGGAATGTGACATCTGCGAGTCTGCTGGGGGAATGAATCCTGAGGTTGAATGGGTACGGATACCCGCTCTGACTGGCTGAGAGTGGTGTGGGTAGGGAATCAAACGGGTCACCCATCAGCTTGTTGGAGTCACCTGTGCCTCTGGAATGGTCACACAGGGGAGATTCCTCAGCATTTTGGCAGCCCAGATGGGACCTAAGGACAGTACTGCTGGAGCCTCCGTCCTGAAGAGCAGCTACTGGTGAGTTCACCTGGGACCTTTAGAGCAGGAAGGAGCCACGGGAGGAGTGTTATAATTCCATGTGCAGAGTCTGTGTAAATTATAAGCGTGGAATTGAGCCTCTCTATTGCTGTGGCATTTGCCGCAGATTCGGTGAAGTCGTGGGTAGTGGGTGGAGAAGGTGTGCGCAGCACGAGCGGTGTGAGGTGGCCACAGAGGAGTTGTGGAGGCCCCCGTAAGTTGTGAGGTAGAGGGGCTCGAGTCTCTGCTTGAAGGCTTTTGCACACAGGCACAGGGAGAACCTTGTGTCCCTCATGCCGCACAATGGGTGCCAGAGCACACACAGAAGGGGGTGGAAATCCCTTCTTGGCACGCAGAAGAGGGCTTCACATGCACCAAGGTGTTTGACGTGGTGGGAAATATCCCTGTTTTAGGTGAGGACGTGTCTGTGGCCAAAGTTGTAGAGAACTGGGAGAACTTCTTAATGGGCAGCAGAATTTTGCACAGTAAGGTTGTGCCAGGATGATGGGGCAGCTCGAAGCTTGTCTCCCCTCTGGGCAGGGTAATGACCATCCCCAACCCTGAGTGACACTCTTGGACTCAGTGTCTTTAGTGAGCGGGCAGCCCCTGAAATTTACTTCAGTAAATATTTGAAGAAGCTTATGCCAGGCTGGCAGGGGCAAGTACAGATGTGGGATGATTGCTCTCAGCACAGCCCACCTTGATTAATACAAAGGGAAGAATGCCACATGCCGTGAGACAGGACTCCATTTGCCTGGAACCCAAGAAGAATATCCAGAAGCAGACGGAGTGACACCTAGCCCAAGGCATTTTGAAGCCTTCCATTAATGCGGGCGTTCAGAGCTGCAACGGCTAGCTCGGTCCTGAACACGCATTAATTGGTACAGCTCCGGTTCCTTCTTGCTGTGTGAGCCCTGGCCCTCAGGTAGAAGTGTGGCTCCGGCGTGGAAGACAGGCAGACTCTCACGTGGGTGACAAGATAGGTTGATTGCTGCCAGCTGGCCAGGTGAAAAATGACTTCTCTGGGCTCTCCTTGACCTTAAGTACCAGGGGTGTGGAGAGGGGCAGGGATTAGCCCAGGACCAATACCATGGGGGGTGGGAGTTACCAGGACAAAAAGACAGTACGCAGGGCATCTGATACACGCTACAGGGCGGAGAAGTCATAGGCTCTGCCAATCACCCCAGCCCCCCACCAGAGTCTGGGCAGGGTTGCAGGGAGATGGACAGGAGCCACAACTAGGGAAAAACCAAAGGGGTTGGAACACGGGGTAATCTGGAACAAACCATTCTACGTAAAGTTGCAAAGTCATAATTTTCACACCGCAACATTCCAGTATATTTAGAAAGTCAGTGTTCACTTGCCTTCACCTGGAAAAGACAGCAACTGCCTTCAACAACTGTCTTCCCCGTGGCATTAGGCTGTCATTTTTTTCTTTGCCCGTCCCACCGCCCCAAATATTGAGGTTTGATTGAAAAGAGTATAAATTCTGGGGCAAATTTGTACAGTTTGTAGAGGATTTTTTAATTAGTGAGTCGAGATAAGAAGGTTCTTGCCCATCCTGTGGTGCTTATGTGCAGCACTCAGACAAGGAGGCACGGCAAGCTGCAGTTTGTGTCTGTGCAGCTGGATCTTTGACTGCTCCTTCTCTCCGTTTGCCAGACTTACACAGCAACCTCATCTTCCTTGACTCCTCCCTGTCTCTGCCTTTGTCTCCTCCCAAATTTGGAGCCAAGCCCAGGGATCTTTTCCCCATGGCTCCCAGGCTTGGCCCTCCCTGCCTGTGAACAGCCTCGGTGTTGCAGCTGCTGTTGGCCCACTCACTTTGGCCTTCCATGGCATTCCCGGTGTGCTCTCCTACTGTTTCTGCCAGGTTCCTCTCCCCAGAATGCGCCCAGCTCTTCCTTTGAGTATCTGTGAAGTGTGACCGCCCAGCACATCAGTCCCCCTTTACTACCTGTGAACTCTGGCTCTGCCTTAGGGCACTGGTGACGGGCCTTAAGCTTTAGCTTTCCTAGTTTCAGATTCTGTGCTGCTTAGGGGTGTAGTTCTGAGCCTCGCATTAAGTGCTAGTAGGCTCTTTTCATAGAGTAAGTAGACAAACAAATCCTTTTCCTGCTGAGGACCAAGGACAACTTTCAGGCCAACAGCATAAACAACAGCGGACTGAAGAGAGAAAACAAGAAGGATGAGACCCCACAACCCGAAGCTGCAATTGGACAATTAAACCCCAATATGCAAATGGACCAAAACTTAATAAAAACTTAAGATCTTGTGACCCGGCAGCCATTTTGTGGCCATTATTTGTCCAACTTGTGGATAGCCCTGATCAGGCTCCTGTCCTGGCCAAGGTGGATTCTGGAGGCCTTTCAAGAAATACCTACTTCCTTTTTTATCTCTGTCCAATCTCTGTTTCAGGTCAGCCCTCCCAAGCCATCACTGGCAGTCCACTCAGGAGGCAGGAGCTTCCCTTGTCATGCTTGGGACTGTCTCTGGTCTGTTCTCTTTGCCCAAGCCTACACCAGGCCCTAAATCATCAGCCCACGGGCATTTGAGCACTGTCCCCAAGGTGTCTGCTTTTGTCCTATCCCCTTCCTAGGCTTGGTGTACCGGGTTCCTCCAGCCCATGGTGGCTCAGGGCACTCTCCTCTCTGACCAGGCACACTGGTGCTCTCTGGAGCCACTCTGTCCCTTTGTGCCTCAGGCTCATTCTGCAGGTGCCGAAGGTGGCACTTGTTGCCCTTCCCAGGAATTGGAATTACACCGAAAAGATGGTTCCCTGTGAACAAAGCTAGCTTTATTTCAACAATTAGATCAACTCCAGTGTTTGCCTGCACACCGGAGAGAAATGTGGGCGGGACAGAGCAGGGTTTTGACACTGAGGCTGCCTTTGGATCAGCAGGCATTGCCCCAGCAGGAAAGGGCTGTGGTGCACTGCAGCCTGCCCTGGATCCTGCCTGTCCTACTGCTCAGGAAGCACTTTCAGCGGTGTGGTATGCACGCATGTTGTAGTCAATCCAGTGATAGAAGTGCCGAGTGGAGATGTAGATTCCAGGCTGCTTTGGTCTGGCGCAGCCTTCTCCCCAGCTGGTTATGCCGACAACCCACCAGTACTCGGCGGTGTTGTCCTTGCACATGAGAGGACCACCACTGTCGCCCTGCAATAGAGCAGAGAGGATTAAGGTGGTGTTGAGTGGCCCCTGCCAGCACCGGGGCTGTCTCCTCTTCTCTCACAGCCCCTGCCAGAACTGTATTCCAGGCAGAGGAAGGCTCTCCTCAGAGGCTGGAGCCTCCAGAGCCTTGGCTGTGAATGGCTTGGGGTCCTGTAGGGTAGGGCTCTCTGTGTCCTCTCTGCACAAGGCAGGAGTCCTGGATGTGCAGAGCATGGATGTTTGGCACCCGGATCTCTGCGCTGCCGAGAGCGCTAGCTGGGCTTTCTGGGCTTTCTGGCACAAGGGGGGCACTGGGCAAGTAGGAGTGGATGGGGAGTGTGTAGGAAGCCCCCCCCCCCCCCCAGCAGCTGGGGGGGAGCTGGGGCTGGGAGGGTGACCGGGAGAACTGGCCGGGGCAAAGCAGACCCTGGGCTGTGTTTGGGCAGCGCTGCCAGGGCTGCTGGTGCTGCTGGGGGCTGAGAGGCTCGTGACACATTCATACCTGGCAGGCGTCGATGGCGCCCTGTGGGTAACCAGCACACAAGTTGTAGGGGTGGACTTTCCCTGCATACCAGTCACTGCTGTTGCAGAGCTGGGAATTGATGAGCTGGACCTTGGCCTCCTGCAGGCGACCACGTGAACCTTGAGCTGTGAGCAGAGAAAGCAATAAGCCCTCAGCACCCCCATGTCAGTTCTCCTTCCCCGTCTGAGGGGAATCCCTGTCCCTTGGGCACGGCTTTCCCTCCGCAGAGGCGCTAGGGCACGGTGTCCCTGCTTCCCGCCCTTGGGGAGCAGGCCAGGCCCATCTCTGCACCGGGCTACGTCCTTCAGCCTGGCTTTGGACTCTGCTGTGAGGAAGCCCAAACCCTCTCCCCACTGCACTTAGCTGGAACTCACATCTTGCAGTGGTGGAACCCCAGCCAGCGATCCAGCAGTTGTTGAGCTTTGAGACTTCTAGGGCGGGGTCAGCCAGACAGGCCAGCTGGATGTAGGCGCTGCACTGGACAGAACCGTCCAGTTGCAGCAGGGCAATGTCGTAGCTGAAGTCGGCACGCTTGTAGTAGGGGTGAACCACCACCTGCTTCACGTTGCGAACTACGGCCCCAGGGCCCGGCTGAGTGAACTTGGTAGCTCCAAGCACCACATACAGCATGCTGATGTTACTGGAAAGAAGATGGAGAGAGGGCTGAGAGGGAGCAGAGCCATGTACCACAGCAGCCCAGCAGCTGCCTCTCTTCTGCTTGGCAAGGCAGAGAGGGAGCAGTGCTCTGGCAGGTGTGAGTGCCCTCACACACATGAGGCTGGGGGAATGTCGAGCTGGAGGCCGCTAGGAAGCCTTGGCACAAGCCCAGGCTTCTCCTGAGCAGTGTGGCAGCTGGACTGCCTGAGAGGAAAGGGGACGGGAGTAGCAGGTGGTGGCTGCTGACAGGGCACCTGCTGGTGTAGCGAGGGTGTCCCCATTCCCTGGTCTGCCTTACTCAAACTTGTCGAAGCAGTGGGCCGCCGTGAGGACCCAATCTGCAGTGATGAGGGACCCTCCACACCAATGACCCAGGTTCGGTGAAAGGGGATGTTGGATGCTGACGATCCAGGGCCAGGATGCTTCCAGAGCGCCTACTCCACCCACAATGCGTGTCATGCCGAAGTCGTAAGCTTCGTTGCCGGTGGAATAAGTCATGGGGTAGTAGTCAGGTTGCGGAGCGCGGAGGCCGCAGGAACCTCTGCAAGCAGAAAGTCATTTCCATGCTGCTGCGTGGCCTGCTGTGGCTCAGGCTGAAGCTCAGCCCTGTGCCCTCCCCACAAGCGTTTGCAGGCCCAGCAGGCCAGGGAAGCCCATGGGATGTTTGTCTGTCCAAGGAACGGAGGCTTCCCCATGGTGGGTAGGAAGCTGTGGCCCAGCCACGGGGGACAGGCGGGTCCCCTCCAGGGAAGGCCCCAAGTGTTGCCACGGCTCCCTCCCAGGGCCTGGGGCCACTTACCCGCAGGGGTACTGTATGCCGTGGGCCAGCGCGGCCACGGTCAGCAGGACGAGGAGGCCGAGCCGATTCATGGCTGCCAGAGGCACGTGTCAGCTGCAAGCACTGAGGGCTCCGTGCAGCAGCACAGCCACAGCCGCAGTGCCCGGCAGCAGCCGCGCTGCCCGTGGTGGCCCCGGCCCCGGGGCTGATGTCACTGAGGGCTGGGTTCCGTGTTTGGGGCGCTGTGGGGGCCTGTGCAACCGGGGCCCACTGGGGGAGGGGCAACACCGAATCCATGGGCCGTGGAATGGTTTGGGGTGGAAGGGACCTTGGAAATCACATAGCTCCGACTTCCTGCCATTGGTAGGGATGGATAGTTTGTACTGGAGAAGTTTGCTCAGAGCCTGGCTCAGAAGCTGTCGTTGGACAATTTGAGGGAGGATGGGACATTGAAGTACAAAGTCTTTATCAACAGGACCTGACTGAGGCAGGAACCAGAGCTCTTGATCAAAGGTTGGCCTCTGCGTGAACCTTCCAACCAAATGTTGTCGAGATCCGCTCATCGGCAAAACGTGGATTTGCCTTTCGCTAATCAGAAACTGGACAAGGCCACATCTGGCCTTCTTTTGGGATGTAGGATCACAGACAACTTCCTTGGTTCCTCCTGGAGTCCTCCAAGGCCTGGGGAGCATCCCAAGAGGAGAAAAAAACCAGATGATCCTGCACTAGAAGTTCTGGTAGCTTGTTTATTCAACAGCATAAAGATGGGCCTCTCTCGCAGCCCAGTCAGAAACCTCATTGCCTGGAGGGGAAGGCACCTGCAGGATTTCCCAGTTGCTGGCAGTGGTTCTCCAGTCCTTCACTGTGACTGACACTGGCTTCCCCCCCCGTTGATGGGCAGACCTGCATGATGGTCAAGGATTAGGGTAACTTGTGATGTGTCTCCCTTCATCACTGTAGGCAGTCTTTTACAGTAACGATTAGATGCATTGCTTAGCTTATCCTTTTCCCATTCTTTGCGGTTTTGAATTACAGTAAGTTGCATTTATTCCTGAAGTTGGTGTCTGTGTCTTCTGTGCTGACTTTGCCTACATGAAAAACAGGCATCCGCAGCTGCTCTGGGCAACCCGTGCCAGTATGTCTGCAGCCTGACAGTCAAGAATTTCTTCCCAGTATCTCATACGAAGCTACCCTCTGTCGCTGTAAAGCCATTGCCCTTGTCCTTTGAGGACCTGCCCTTGTAAGAAGGGCTGCTCTCTGCTGCTTTCTTTAGGCCCCTCTTCTTGCAGGATGAGGCTGTGCAGTCTCTGAGGCCAGCAGCTGCTGAGGAATCCATTTGGGGCAGGGAGCTGGTTGTGCAGCTGCAGTGCCAGCTGCAGATTGAGCTCTGGCTGGTGGGAGTCTGGGACCAGAGACTGCCACCCTTTGCATGACAGAGGGCACAGGGAGCTGTGGCACAGGCCAGGGATTTGAACGGACCCTGAGTGCTGCAGCAGGAGCCGGTGGCTCTTTCTGGAATGTGACATCTGCGAGTCTGCTGGGGGAATGAATCCTGAGGTTGAATGGGTACGGATACCCGCTCTGACTGGCTGAGAGTGGTGTGGGTAGGGAATCAAACGGGTCACCCATCAGCTTGTTGGAGTCACCTGTGCCTCTGGAATGGTCACACAGGGGAGATTCCTCAGCATTTTGGCAGCCCAGATGGGACCTAAGGACAGTACTGCTGGAGCCTCCGTCCTGAAGAGCAGCTACTGGTGAGTTCACCTGGGACCTTTAGAGCAGGAAGGAGCCACGGGAGGAGTGTTATAATTCCATGTGCAGAGTCTGTGTAAATTATAAGCGTGGAATTGAGCCTCTCTATTGCTGTGGCATTTGCCGCAGATTCGGTGAAGTCGTGGGTAGTGGGTGGAGAAGGTGTGCGCAGCACGAGCGGTGTGAGGTGGCCACAGAGGAGTTGTGGAGGCCCCCGTAAGTTGTGAGGTAGAGGGGCTCGAGTCTCTGCTTGAAGGCTTTTGCACACAGGCACAGGGAGAACCTTGTGTCCCTCATGCCGCACAATGGGTGCCAGAGCACACACAGAAGGGGGTGGAAATCCCTTCTTGGCACGCAGAAGAGGGCTTCACATGCACCAAGGTGTTTGACGTGGTGGGAAATATCCCTGTTTTAGGTGAGGACGTGTCTGTGGCCAAAGTTGTAGAGAACTGGGAGAACTTCTTAATGGGCAGCAGAATTTTGCACAGTAAGGTTGTGCCAGGATGATGGGGCAGCTCGAAGCTTGTCTCCCCTCTGGGCAGGGTAATGACCATCCCCAACCCTGAGTGACACTCTTGGACTCAGTGTCTTTAGTGAGCGGGCAGCCCCTGAAATTTACTTCAGTAAATATTTGAAGAAGCTTATGCCAGGCTGGCAGGGGCAAGTACAGATGTGGGATGATTGCTCTCAGCACAGCCCACCTTGATTAATACAAAGGGAAGAATGCCACATGCCGTGAGACAGGACTCCATTTGCCTGGAACCCAAGAAGAATATCCAGAAGCAGACGGAGTGACACCTAGCCCAAGGCATTTTGAAGCCTTCCATTAATGCGGGCGTTCAGAGCTGCAACGGCTAGCTCGGTCCTGAACACGCATTAATTGGTACAGCTCCGGTTCCTTCTTGCTGTGTGAGCCCTGGCCCTCAGGTAGAAGTGTGGCTCCGGCGTGGAAGACAGGCAGACTCTCACGTGGGTGACAAGATAGGTTGATTGCTGCCAGCTGGCCAGGTGAAAAATGACTTCTCTGGGCTCTCCTTGACCTTAAGTACCAGGGGTGTGGAGAGGGGCAGGGATTAGCCCAGGACCAATACCATGGGGGGTGGGAGTTACCAGGACAAAAAGACAGTACGCAGGGCATCTGATACACGCTACAGGGCGGAGAAGTCATAGGCTCTGCCAATCACCCCAGCCCCCCACCAGAGTCTGGGCAGGGTTGCAGGGAGATGGACAGGAGCCACAACTAGGGAAAAACCAAAGGGGTTGGAACACGGGGTAATCTGGAACAAACCATTCTACGTAAAGTTGCAAAGTCATAATTTTCACACCGCAACATTCCAGTATATTTAGAAAGTCAGTGTTCACTTGCCTTCACCTGGAAAAGACAGCAACTGCCTTCAACAACTGTCTTCCCCGTGGCATTAGGCTGTCATTTTTTTCTTTGCCCGTCCCACCGCCCCAAATATTGAGGTTTGATTGAAAAGAGTATAAATTCTGGGGCAAATTTGTACAGTTTGTAGAGGATTTGTTAATTAGTGAGTCGAGATAAGAAGGTTCTTGCCCATCCTGTGGTGCTTATGTGCAGCACTCAGACAAGGAGGCACGGCAAGCTGCAGTTTGTGTCTGTGCAGCTGGATCTTTGACTGCTCCTTCTCTCCGTTTGCCAGACTTACACAGCAACCTCATCTTCCTTGACTCCTCCCTGTCTCTGCCTTTGTCTCCTCCCAAATTTGGAGCCAAGCCCAGGGATCTTTTCCCCATGGCTCCCAGGCTTGGCCCTCCCTGCCTGTGAACAGCCTCGGTGTTGCAGCTGCTGTTGGCCCACTCACTTTGGCCTTCCATGGCATTCCCGGTGTGCTCTCCTACTGTTTCTGCCAGGTTCCTCTCCCCAGAATGCGCCCAGCTCTTCCTTTGAGTATCTGTGAAGTGTGACCGCCCAGCACATCAGTCCCCCTTTACTACCTGTGAACTCTGGCTCTGCCTTAGGGCACTGGTGACGGGCCTTAAGCTTTAGCTTTCCTAGTTTCAGATTCTGTGCTGCTTAGGGGTGTAGTTCTGAGCCTCGCATTAAGTGCTAGTAGGCTCTTTTCATAGAGTAAGTAGACAAACAAATCCTTTTCCTGCTGAGGACCAAGGACAACTTTCAGGCCAACAGCATAAACAACAGCGGACTGAAGAGAGAAAACAAGAAGGATGAGACCCCACAACCCGAAGCTGTAATTGGACAATTAAACCCCAATATGCAAATGGACCAAAACTTAATAAAAACTTAAGATCTTGTGACCCGGCAGCCATTTTGTGGCCATTATTTGTCCAACTTGTGGATAGCCCTGATCAGGCTCCTGTCCTGGCCAAGGTGGATTCTGGAGGCCTTTCAAGAAATACCTACTTCCTTTTTTATCTCTGTCCAATCTCTGTTTCAGGTCAGCCCTCCCAAGCCATCACTGGCAGTCCACTCAGGAGGCAGGAGCTTCCCTTGTCATGCTTGGGACTGTCTCTGGTCTGTTCTCTTTGCCCAAGCCTACACCAGGCCCTAAATCATCAGCCCACGGGCATTTGAGCACTGTCCCCAAGGTGTCTGCTTTTGTCCTATCCCCTTCCTAGGCTTGGTGTACCGGGTTCCTCCAGCCCATGGTGGCTCAGGGCACTCTCCTCTCTGACCAGGCACACTGGTGCTCTCTGGAGCCACTCTGTCCCTTTGTGCCTCAGGCTCATTCTGCAGGTGCCGAAGGTGGCACTTGTTGCCCTTCCCAGGAATTGGAATTACACCGAAAAGATGGTTCCCTGTGAACAAAGCTAGCTTTATTTCAACAATTAGATCAACTCCAGTGTTTGCCTGCACACCGGAGAGAAATGTGGGCGGGACAGAGCAGGGTTTTGACACTGAGGCTGCCTTTGGATCAGCAGGCATTGCCCCAGCAGGAAAGGGCTGTGGTGCACTGCAGCCTGCCCTGGATCCTGCCTGTCCTGCTGCTCAGGAAGCACTTTCAGCGGTGTGGTATGCACGCATGTTGTAGTCAATCCAGTGATAGAAGTGCCGAGTGGAGATGTAGATTCCAGGCTGCTTTGGTCTGGCGCAGCCTTCTCCCCAGCTGGTTATGCCGACAACCCACCAGTACTCGGCGGTGTTGTCCTTGCACATGAGAGGACCACCACTGTCGCCCTGCAATAGAGCAGAGAGGATTAAGGTGGTGTTGAGTGGCCCCTGCCAGCACCGGGGCTGTCTCCTCTTCTCTCACAGCCCCTGCCAGAACTGTATTCCAGGCAGAGGAAGGCTCTCCTCAGAGGCTGGAGCCTCCAGAGCCTTGGCTGTGAATGGCTTGGGGTCCTGTAGGGTAGGGCTCTCTGTGTCCTCTCTGCACAAGGCAGGAGTCCTGGATGTGCAGAGCATGGATGTTTGGCACCCGGATCTCTGCGCTGCCGAGAGCGCTAGCTGGGCTTTCTGGGCTTTCTGGCACAAGGGGGGCACTGGGCAAGTAGGAGTGGATGGGGAGTGTGTAGGAAGCCCCCCCCCCCCCCCCCCCAGCAGCTGGGGGGGAGCTGGGGCTGGGAGGGTGACCGGGAGAACTGGCCGGGGCAAAGCAGACCCTGGGCTGTGTTTGGGCAGCGCTGCCAGGGCTGCTGGTGCTGCTGGGGGCTGAGAGGCTCGTGACACATTCATACCTGGCAGGCGTCGATGGCGCCCTGTGGGTAACCAGCACACAAGTTGTAGGGGTGGACTTTCCCTGCATACCAGTCACTGCTGTTGCAGAGCTGGGAATTGATGAGCTGGACCTTGGCCTCCTGCAGGCGACCACGTGAACCTTGAGCTGTGAGCAGAGAAAGCAATAAGCCCTCAGCACCCCCATGTCAGTTCTCCTTCCCCGTCTGAGGGGAATCCCTGTCCCTTGGGCACGGCTTTCCCTCCGCAGAGGCGCTAGGGCACGGTGTCCCTGCTTCCCGCCCTTGGGGAGCAGGCCAGGCCCATCTCTGCACCGGGCTACGTCCTTCAGCCTGGCTTTGGACTCTGCTGTGAGGAAGCCCAAACCCTCTCCCCACTGCACTTAGCTGGAACTCACATCTTGCAGTGGTGGAACCCCAGCCAGCGATCCAGCAGTTGTTGAGCTTTGAGACTTCTAGGGCGGGGTCAGCCAGACAGGCCAGCTGGATGTAGGCGCTGCACTGGACAGAACCGTCCAGTTGCAGCAGGGCAATGTCGTAGCTGAAGTCGGCACGCTTGTAGTAGGGGTGAACCACCACCTGCTTCACGTTGCGAACTACGGCCCCAGGGCCCGGCTGAGTGAACTTGGTAGCTCCAAGCACCACATACAGCATGCTGATGTTACTGGAAAGAAGATGGAGAGAGGGCTGAGAGGGAGCAGAGCCATGTACCACAGCAGCCCAGCAGCTGCCTCTCTTCTGCTTGGCAAGGCAGAGAGGGAGCAGTGCTCTGGCAGGTGTGAGTGCCCTCACACACATGAGGCTGGGGGAATGTCGAGCTGGAGGCCGCTAGGAAGCCTTGGCACAAGCCCAGGCTTCTCCTGAGCAGTGTGGCAGCTGGACTGCCTGAGAGGAAAGGGGACGGGAGTAGCAGGTGGTGGCTGCTGACAGGGCACCTGCTGGTGTAGCGAGGGTGTCCCCATTCCCTGGTCTGCCTTACTCAAACTTGTCGAAGCAGTGGGCCGCCGTGAGGACCCAATCTGCAGTGATGAGGGACCCTCCACACCAATGACCCAGGTTCGGTGAAAGGGGATGTTGGATGCTGACGATCCAGGGCCAGGATGCTTCCAGAGCGCCTACTCCACCCACAATGCGTGTCATGCCGAAGTCGTAAGCTTCGTTGCCGGTGGAATAAGTCATGGGGTAGTAGTCAGGTTGCGGAGCGCGGAGGCCGCAGGAACCTCTGCAAGCAGAAAGTCATTTCCATGCTGCTGCGTGGCCTGCTGTGGCTCAGGCTGAAGCTCAGCCCTGTGCCCTCCCCACAAGCGTTTGCAGGCCCAGCAGGCCAGGGAAGCCCATGGGATGTTTGTCTGTCCAAGGAACGGAGGCTTCCCCATGGTGGGTAGGAAGCTGTGGCCCAGCCACGGGGGACAGGCGGGTCCCCTCCAGGGAAGGCCCCAAGTGTTGCCACGGCTCCCTCCCAGGGCCTGGGGCCACTTACCCGCAGGGGTACTGTATGCCGTGGGCCAGCGCGGCCACGGTCAGCAGGACGAGGAGGCCGAGCCGATTCATGGCTGCCAGAGGCACGTGTCAGCTGCAAGCACTGAGGGCTCCGTGCAGCAGCACAGCCACAGCCGCAGTGCCCGGCAGCAGCCGCGCTGCCCGTGGTGGCCCCGGCCCCGGGGCTGATGTCACTGAGGGCTGGGTTCCGTGTTTGGGGCGCTGTGGGGGCCTGTGCAACCGGGGCCCACTGGGGGAGGGGCAACACCGAATCCATGGGCCGTGGAATGGTTTGGGGTGGAAGGGACCTTGGAAATCACATAGCTCCGACTTCCTGCCATTGGTAGGGATGGATAGTTTGTACTGGAGAAGTTTGCTCAGAGCCTGGCTCAGAAGCTGTCGTTGGACAATTTGAGGGAGGATGGGACATTGAAGTACAAAGTCTTTATCAACAGGACCTGACTGAGGCAGGAACCAGAGCTCTTGATCAAAGGTTGGCCTCTGCGTGAACCTTCCAACCAAATGTTGTCGAGATCCGCTCATCGGCAAAACGTGGATTTGCCTTTCGCTAATCAGAAACTGGACAAGGCCACATCTGGCCTTCTTTTGGGATGTAGGATCACAGACAACTTCCTTGGTTCCTCCTGGAGTCCTCCAAGGCCTGGGGAGCATCCCAAGAGGAGAAAAAAACCAGATGATCCTGCACTAGAAGTTCTGGTAGCTTGTTTATTCAACAGCATAAAGATGGGCCTCTCTCGCAGCCCAGTCAGAAACCTCATTGCCTGGAGGGGAAGGCACCTGCAGGATTTCCCAGTTGCTGGCAGTGGTTCTCCAGTCCTTCACTGTGACTGACACTGGCTTCCCCCCCCGTTGATGGGCAGACCTGTATGATGGTCAAGGATTAGGGTAACTTGTGATGTGTCTCCCTTCATCACTGTAGGCAGTCTTTTACAGTAACGATTAGATGCATTGCTTAGCTTATCCTTTTCCCATTCTTTGCGGTTTTGAATTACAGTAAGTTGCATTTATTCCTGAAGTTGGTGTCTGTGTCTTCTGTGCTGACTTTGCCTACATGAAAAACAGGCATCCGCAGCTGCTCTGGGCAACCCGTGCCAGTATGTCTGCAGCCTGACAGTCAAGAATTTCTTCCCAGTATCTCATACGAAGCTACCCTCTGTCGCTGTAAAGCCATTGCCCTTGTCCTTTGAGGACCTGCCCTTGTAAGAAGGGCTGCTCTCTGCTGCTTTCTTTAGGCCCCTCTTCTTGCAGGATGAGGCTGTGCAGTCTCTGAGGCCAGCAGCTGCTGAGGAATCCATTTGGGGCAGGGAGCTGGTTGTGCAGCTGCAGTGCCAGCTGCAGATTGAGCTCTGGCTGGTGGGAGTCTGGGACCAGAGACTGCCACCCTTTGCATGACAGAGGGCACAGGGAGCTGTGGCACAGGCCAGGGATTTGAACGGACCCTGAGTGCTGCAGCAGGAGCCGGTGGCTCTTTCTGGAATGTGACATCTGCGAGTCTGCTGGGGGAATGAATCCTGAGGTTGAATGGGTACGGATACCCGCTCTGACTGGCTGAGAGTGGTGTGGGTAGGGAATCAAACGGGTCACCCATCAGCTTGTTGGAGTCACCTGTGCCTCTGGAATGGTCACACAGGGGAGATTCCTCAGCATTTTGGCAGCCCAGATGGGACCTAAGGACAGTACTGCTGGAGCCTCCGTCCTGAAGAGCAGCTACTGGTGAGTTCACCTGGGACCTTTAGAGCAGGAAGGAGCCACGGGAGGAGTGTTATAATTCCATGTGCAGAGTCTGTGTAAATTATAAGCGTGGAATTGAGCCTCTCTATTGCTGTGGCATTTGCCGCAGATTCGGTGAAGTCGTGGGTAGTGGGTGGAGAAGGTGTGCGCAGCACGAGCGGTGTGAGGTGGCCACAGAGGAGTTGTGGAGGCCCCCGTAAGTTGTGAGGTAGAGGGGCTCGAGTCTCTGCTTGAAGGCTTTTGCACACAGGCACAGGGAGAACCTTGTGTCCCTCATGCCGCACAATGGGTGCCAGAGCACACACAGAAGGGGGTGGAAATCCCTTCTTGGCACGCAGAAGAGGGCTTCACATGCACCAAGGTGTTTGACGTGGTGGGAAATATCCCTGTTTTAGGTGAGGACGTGTCTGTGGCCAAAGTTGTAGAGAACTGGGAGAACTTCTTAATGGGCAGCAGAATTTTGCACAGTAAGGTTGTGCCAGGATGATGGGGCAGCTCGAAGCTTGTCTCCCCTCTGGGCAGGGTAATGACCATCCCCAACCCTGAGTGACACTCTTGGACTCAGTGTCTTTAGTGAGCGGGCAGCCCCTGAAATTTACTTCAGTAAATATTTGAAGAAGCTTATGCCAGGCTGGCAGGGGCAAGTACAGATGTGGGATGATTGCTCTCAGCACAGCCCACCTTGATTAATACAAAGGGAAGAATGCCACATGCCGTGAGACAGGACTCCATTTGCCTGGAACCCAAGAAGAATATCCAGAAGCAGACGGAGTGACACCTAGCCCAAGGCATTTTGAAGCCTTCCATTAATGCGGGCGTTCAGAGCTGCAACGGCTAGCTCGGTCCTGAACACGCATTAATTGGTACAGCTCCGGTTCCTTCTTGCTGTGTGAGCCCTGGCCCTCAGGTAGAAGTGTGGCTCCGGCGTGGAAGACAGGCAGACTCTCACGTGGGTGACAAGATAGGTTGATTGCTGCCAGCTGGCCAGGTGAAAAATGACTTCTCTGGGCTCTCCTTGACCTTAAGTACCAGGGGTGTGGAGAGGGGCAGGGATTAGCCCAGGACCAATACCATGGGGGGTGGGAGTTACCAGGACAAAAAGACAGTACGCAGGGCATCTGATACACGCTACAGGGCGGAGAAGTCATAGGCTCTGCCAATCACCCCAGCCCCCCACCAGAGTCTGGGCAGGGTTGCAGGGAGATGGACAGGAGCCACAACTAGGGAAAAACCAAAGGGGTTGGAACACGGGGTAATCTGGAACAAACCATTCTACGTAAAGTTGCAAAGTCATAATTTTCACACCGCAACATTCCAGTATATTTAGAAAGTCAGTGTTCACTTGCCTTCACCTGGAAAAGACAGCAACTGCCTTCAACAACTGTCTTCCCCGTGGCATTAGGCTGTCATTTTTTTCTTTGCCCGTCCCACCGCCCCAAATATTGAGCTTTGATTGAAAAGAGTATAAATTCTGGGGCAAATTTGTACAGTTTGTAGAGGATTTTTTAATTAGTGAGTCGAGATAAGAAGGTTCTTGCCCATCCTGTGGTGCTTATGTGCAGCACTCAGACAAGGAGGCACGGCAAGCTGCAGTTTGTGTCTGTGCAGCTGGATCTTTGACTGCTCCTTCTCTCCGTTTGCCAGACTTACACAGCAACCTCATCTTCCTTGACTCCTCCCTGTCTCTGCCTTTGTCTCCTCCCAAATTTGGAGCCAAGCCCAGGGATCTTTTCCCCATGGCTCCCAGGCTTGGCCCTCCCTGCCTGTGAACAGCCTCGGTGTTGCAGCTGCTGTTGGCCCACTCACTTTGGCCTTCCATGGCATTCCCGGTGTGCTCTCCTACTGTTTCTGCCAGGTTCCTCTCCCCAGAATGCGCCCAGCTCTTCCTTTGAGTATCTGTGAAGTGTGACCGCCCAGCACATCAGTCCCCCTTTACTACCTGTGAACTCTGGCTCTGCCTTAGGGCACTGGTGACGGGCCTTAAGCTTTAGCTTTCCTAGTTTCAGATTCTGTGCTGCTTAGGGGTGTAGTTCTGAGCCTCGCATTAAGTGCTAGTAGGCTCTTTTCATAGAGTAAGTAGACAAACAAATCCTTTTCCTGCTGAGGACCAAGGACAACTTTCAGGCCAACAGCATAAACAACAGCGGACTGAAGAGAGAAAACAAGAAGGATGAGACCCCACAACCCGAAGCTGCAATTGGACAATTAAACCCCAATATGCAAATGGACCAAAACTTAATAAAAACTTAAGATCTTGTGACCCGGCAGCCATTTTGTGGCCATTATTTGTCCAACTTGTGGATAGCCCTGATCAGGCTCCTGTCCTGGCCAAGGTGGATTCTGGAGGCCTTTCAAGAAATACCTACTTCCTTTTTTATCTCTGTCCAATCTCTGTTTCAGGTCAGCCCTCCCAAGCCATCACTGGCAGTCCACTCAGGAGGCAGGAGCTTCCCTTGTCATGCTTGGGACTGTCTCTGGTCTGTTCTCTTTGCCCAAGCCTACACCAGGCCCTAAATCATCAGCCCACGGGCATTTGAGCACTGTCCCCAAGGTGTCTGCTTTTGTCCTATCCCCTTCCTAGGCTTGGTGTACCGGGTTCCTCCAGCCCATGGTGGCTCAGGGCACTCTCCTCTCTGACCAGGCACACTGGTGCTCTCTGGAGCCACTCTGTCCCTTTGTGCCTCAGGCTCATTCTGCAGGTGCCGAAGGTGGCACTTGTTGCCCTTCCCAGGAATTGGAATTACACCGAAAAGATGGTTCCCTGTGAACAAAGCTAGCTTTATTTCAACAATTAGATCAACTCCAGTGTTTGCCTGCACACCGGAGAGAAATGTGGGCGGGACAGAGCAGGGTTTTGACACTGAGGCTGCCTTTGGATCAGCAGGCATTGCCCCAGCAGGAAAGGGCTGTGGTGCACTGCAGCCTGCCCTGGATCCTGCCTGTCCTGCTGCTCAGGAAGCACTTTCAGCGGTGTGGTATGCACGCATGTTGTAGTCAATCCAGTGATAGAAGTGCCGAGTGGAGATGTAGATTCCAGGCTGCTTTGGTCTGGCGCAGCCTTCTCCCCAGCTGGTTATGCCGACAACCCACCAGTACTCGGCGGTGTTGTCCTTGCACATGAGAGGACCACCACTGTCGCCCTGCAATAGAGCAGAGAGGATTAAGGTGGTGTTGAGTGGCCCCTGCCAGCACCGGGGCTGTCTCCTCTTCTCTCACAGCCCCTGCCAGAACTGTATTCCAGGCAGAGGAAGGCTCTCCTCAGAGGCTGGAGCCTCCAGAGCCTTGGCTGTGAATGGCTTGGGGTCCTGTAGGGTAGGGCTCTCTGTGTCCTCTCTGCACAAGGCAGGAGTCCTGGATGTGCAGAGCATGGATGTTTGGCACCCGGATCTCTGCGCTGCCGAGAGCGCTAGCTGGGCTTTCTGGGCTTTCTGGCACAAGGGGGGCACTGGGCAAGTAGGAGTGGATGGGGAGTGTGTAGGAAGCCCCCCCCCCCCCCCCAGCAGCTGGGGGGGAGCTGGGGCTGGGAGGGTGACCGGGAGAACTGGCCGGGGCAAAGCAGACCCTGGGCTGTGTTTGGGCAGCGCTGCCAGGGCTGCTGGTGCTGCTGGGGGCTGAGAGGCTCGTGACACATTCATACCTGGCAGGCGTCGATGGCGCCCTGTGGGTAACCAGCACACAAGTTGTAGGGGTGGACTTTCCCTGCATACCAGTCACTGCTGTTGCAGAGCTGGGAATTGATGAGCTGGACCTTGGCCTCCTGCAGGCGACCACGTGAACCTTGAGCTGTGAGCAGAGAAAGCAATAAGCCCTCAGCACCCCCATGTCAGTTCTCCTTCCCCGTCTGAGGGGAATCCCTGTCCCTTGGGCACGGCTTTCCCTCCGCAGAGGCGCTAGGGCACGGTGTCCCTGCTTCCCGCCCTTGGGGAGCAGGCCAGGCCCATCTCTGCACCGGGCTACGTCCTTCAGCCTGGCTTTGGACTCTGCTGTGAGGAAGCCCAAACCCTCTCCCCACTGCACTTAGCTGGAACTCACATCTTGCAGTGGTGGAACCCCAGCCAGCGATCCAGCAGTTGTTGAGCTTTGAGACTTCTAGGGCGGGGTCAGCCAGACAGGCCAGCTGGATGTAGGCGCTGCACTGGACAGAACCGTCCAGTTGCAGCAGGGCAATGTCGTAGCTGAAGTCGGCACGCTTGTAGTAGGGGTGAACCACCACCTGCTTCACGTTGCGAACTACGGCCCCAGGGCCCGGCTGAGTGAACTTGGTAGCTCCAAGCACCACATACAGCATGCTGATGTTACTGGAAAGAAGATGGAGAGAGGGCTGAGAGGGAGCAGAGCCATGTACCACAGCAGCCCAGCAGCTGCCTCTCTTCTGCTTGGCAAGGCAGAGAGGGAGCAGTGCTCTGGCAGGTGTGAGTGCCCTCACACACATGAGGCTGGGGGAATGTCGAGCTGGAGGCCGCTAGGAAGCCTTGGCACAAGCCCAGGCTTCTCCTGAGCAGTGTGGCAGCTGGACTGCCTGAGAGGAAAGGGGACGGGAGTAGCAGGTGGTGGCTGCTGACAGGGCACCTGCTGGTGTAGCGAGGGTGTCCCCATTCCCTGGTCTGCCTTACTCAAACTTGTCGAAGCAGTGGGCCGCCGTGAGGACCCAATCTGCAGTGATGAGGGACCCTCCACACCAATGACCCAGGTTCGGTGAAAGGGGATGTTGGATGCTGACGATCCAGGGCCAGGATGCTTCCAGAGCGCCTACTCCACCCACAATGCGTGTCATGCCGAAGTCGTAAGCTTCGTTGCCGGTGGAATAAGTCATGGGGTAGTAGTCAGGTTGCGGAGCGCGGAGGCCGCAGGAACCTCTGCAAGCAGAAAGTCATTTCCATGCTGCTGCGTGGCCTGCTGTGGCTCAGGCTGAAGCTCAGCCCTGTGCCCTCCCCACAAGCGTTTGCAGGCCCAGCAGGCCAGGGAAGCCCATGGGATGTTTGTCTGTCCAAGGAACGGAGGCTTCCCCATGGTGGGTAGGAAGCTGTGGCCCAGCCACGGGGGACAGGCGGGTCCCCTCCAGGGAAGGCCCCAAGTGTTGCCACGGCTCCCTCCCAGGGCCTGGGGCCACTTACCCGCAGGGGTACTGTATGCCGTGGGCCAGCGCGGCCACGGTCAGCAGGACGAGGAGGCCGAGCCGATTCATGGCTGCCAGAGGCACGTGTCAGCTGCAAGCACTGAGGGCTCCGTGCAGCAGCACAGCCACAGCCGCAGTGCCCGGCAGCAGCCGCGCTGCCCGTGGTGGCCCCGGCCCCGGGGCTGATGTCACTGAGGGCTGGGTTCCGTGTTTGGGGCGCTGTGGGGGCCTGTGCAACCGGGGCCCACTGGGGGAGGGGCAACACCGAATCCATGGGCCGTGGAATGGTTTGGGGTGGAAGGGACCTTGGAAATCACATAGCTCCGACTTCCTGCCATTGGTAGGGATGGATAGTTTGTACTGGAGAAGTTTGCTCAGAGCCTGGCTCAGAAGCTGTCGTTGGACAATTTGAGGGAGGATGGGACATTGAAGTACAAAGTCTTTATCAACAGGACCTGACTGAGGCAGGAACCAGAGCTCTTGATCAAAGGTTGGCCTCTGCGTGAACCTTCCAACCAAATGTTGTCGAGATCCGCTCATCGGCAAAACGTGGATTTGCCTTTCGCTAATCAGAAACTGGACAAGGCCACATCTGGCCTTCTTTTGGGATGTAGGATCACAGACAACTTCCTTGGTTCCTCCTGGAGTCCTCCAAGGCCTGGGGAGCATCCCAAGAGGAGAAAAAAACCAGATGATCCTGCACTAGAAGTTCTGGTAGCTTGTTTATTCAACAGCATAAAGATGGGCCTCTCTCGCAGCCCAGTCAGAAACCTCATTGCCTGGAGGGGAAGGCACCTGCAGGATTTCCCAGTTGCTGGCAGTGGTTCTCCAGTCCTTCACTGTGACTGACACTGGCTTCCCCCCCCGTTGATGGGCAGACCTGCATGATGGTCAAGGATTAGGGTAACTTGTGATGTGTCTCCCTTCATCACTGTAGGCAGTCTTTTACAGTAACGATTAGATGCATTGCTTAGCTTATCCTTTTCCCATTCTTTGCGGTTTTGAATTACAGTAAGTTGCATTTATTCCTGAAGTTGGTGTCTGTGTCTTCTGTGCTGACTTTGCCTACATGAAAAACAGGCATCCGCAGCTGCTCTGGGCAACCCGTGCCAGTATGTCTGCAGCCTGACAGTCAAGAATTTCTTCCCAGTATCTCATACGAAGCTACCCTCTGTCGCTGTAAAGCCATTGCCCTTGTCCTTTGAGGACCTGCCCTTGTAAGAAGGGCTGCTCTCTGCTGCTTTCTTTAGGCCCCTCTTCTTGCAGGATGAGGCTGTGCAGTCTCTGAGGCCAGCAGCTGCTGAGGAATCCATTTGGGGCAGGGAGCTGGTTGTGCAGCTGCAGTGCCAGCTGCAGATTGAGCTCTGGCTGGTGGGAGTCTGGGACCAGAGACTGCCACCCTTTGCATGACAGAGGGCACAGGGAGCTGTGGCACAGGCCAGGGATTTGAACGGACCCTGAGTGCTGCAGCAGGAGCCGGTGGCTCTTTCTGGAATGTGACATCTGCGAGTCTGCTGGGGGAATGAATCCTGAGGTTGAATGGGTACGGATACCCGCTCTGACTGGCTGAGAGTGGTGTGGGTAGGGAATCAAACGGGTCACCCATCAGCTTGTTGGAGTCACCTGTGCCTCTGGAATGGTCACACAGGGGAGATTCCTCAGCATTTTGGCAGCCCAGATGGGACCTAAGGACAGTACTGCTGGAGCCTCCGTCCTGAAGAGCAGCTACTGGTGAGTTCACCTGGGACCTTTAGAGCAGGAAGGAGCCACGGGAGGAGTGTTATAATTCCATGTGCAGAGTCTGTGTAAATTATAAGCGTGGAATTGAGCCTCTCTATTGCTGTGGCATTTGCCGCAGATTCGGTGAAGTCGTGGGTAGTGGGTGGAGAAGGTGTGCGCAGCACGAGCGGTGTGAGGTGGCCACAGAGGAGTTGTGGAGGCCCCCGTAAGTTGTGAGGTAGAGGGGCTCGAGTCTCTGCTTGAAGGCTTTTGCACACAGGCACAGGGAGAACCTTGTGTCCCTCATGCCGCACAATGGGTGCCAGAGCACACACAGAAGGGGGTGGAAATCCCTTCTTGGCACGCAGAAGAGGGCTTCACATGCACCAAGGTGTTTGACGTGGTGGGAAATATCCCTGTTTTAGGTGAGGACGTGTCTGTGGCCAAAGTTGTAGAGAACTGGGAGAACTTCTTAATGGGCAGCAGAATTTTGCACAGTAAGGTTGTGCCAGGATGATGGGGCAGCTCGAAGCTTGTCTCCCCTCTGGGCAGGGTAATGACCATCCCCAACCCTGAGTGACACTCTTGGACTCAGTGTCTTTAGTGAGCGGGCAGCCCCTGAAATTTACTTCAGTAAATATTTGAAGAAGCTTATGCCAGGCTGGCAGGGGCAAGTACAGATGTGGGATGATTGCTCTCAGCACAGCCCACCTTGATTAATACAAAGGGAAGAATGCCACATGCCGTGAGACAGGACTCCATTTGCCTGGAACCCAAGAAGAATATCCAGAAGCAGACGGAGTGACACCTAGCCCAAGGCATTTTGAAGCCTTCCATTAATGCGGGCGTTCAGAGCTGCAACGGCTAGCTCGGTCCTGAACACGCATTAATTGGTACAGCTCCGGTTCCTTCTTGCTGTGTGAGCCCTGGCCCTCAGGTAGAAGTGTGGCTCCGGCGTGGAAGACAGGCAGACTCTCACGTGGGTGACAAGATAGGTTGATTGCTGCCAGCTGGCCAGGTGAAAAATGACTTCTCTGGGCTCTCCTTGACCTTAAGTACCAGGGGTGTGGAGAGGGGCAGGGATTAGCCCAGGACCAATACCATGGGGGGTGGGAGTTACCAGGACAAAAAGACAGTACGCAGGGCATCTGATACACGCTACAGGGCGGAGAAGTCATAGGCTCTGCCAATCACCCCAGCCCCCCACCAGAGTCTGGGCAGGGTTGCAGGGAGATGGACAGGAGCCACAACTAGGGAAAAACCAAAGGGGTTGGAACACGGGGTAATCTGGAACAAACCATTCTACGTAAAGTTGCAAAGTCATAATTTTCACACCGCAACATTCCAGTATATTTAGAAAGTCAGTGTTCACTTGCCTTCACCTGGAAAAGACAGCAACTGCCTTCAACAACTGTCTTCCCCGTGGCATTAGGCTGTCATTTTTTTCTTTGCCCGTCCCACCGCCCCAAATATTGAGGTTTGATTGAAAAGAGTATAAATTCTGGGGCAAATTTGTACAGTTTGTAGAGGATTTTTTAATTAGTGAGTCGAGATAAGAAGGTTCTTGCCCATCCTGTGGTGCTTATGTGCAGCACTCAGACAAGGAGGCACGGCAAGCTGCAGTTTGTGTCTGTGCAGCTGGATCTTTGACTGCTCCTTCTCTCCGTTTGCCAGACTTACACAGCAACCTCATCTTCCTTGACTCCTCCCTGTCTCTGCCTTTGTCTCCTCCCAAATTTGGAGCCAAGCCCAGGGATCTTTTCCCCATGGCTCCCAGGCTTGGCCCTCCCTGCCTGTGAACAGCCTCGGTGTTGCAGCTGCTGTTGGCCCACTCACTTTGGCCTTCCATGGCATTCCCGGTGTGCTCTCCTACTGTTTCTGCCAGGTTCCTCTCCCCAGAATGCGCCCAGCTCTTCCTTTGAGTATCTGTGAAGTGTGACCGCCCAGCACATCAGTCCCCCTTTACTACCTGTGAACTCTGGCTCTGCCTTAGGGCACTGGTGACGGGCCTTAAGCTTTAGCTTTCCTAGTTTCAGATTCTGTGCTGCTTAGGGGTGTAGTTCTGAGCCTCGCATTAAGTGCTAGTAGGCTCTTTTCATAGAGTAAGTAGACAAACAAATCCTTTTCCTGCTGAGGACCAAGGACAACTTTCAGGCCAACAGCATAAACAACAGCGGACTGAAGAGAGAAAACAAGAAGGATGAGACCCCACAACCCGAAGCTGCAATTGGACAATTAAACCCCAATATGCAAATGGACCAAAACTTAATAAAAACTTAAGATCTTGTGACCCGGCAGCCATTTTGTGGCCATTATTTGTCCAACTTGTGGATAGCCCTGATCAGGCTCCTGTCCTGGCCAAGGTGGATTCTGGAGGCCTTTCAAGAAATACCTACTTCCTTTTTTATCTCTGTCCAATCTCTGTTTCAGGTCAGCCCTCCCAAGCCATCACTGGCAGTCCACTCAGGAGGCAGGAGCTTCCCTTGTCATGCTTGGGACTGTCTCTGGTCTGTTCTCTTTGCCCAAGCCTACACCAGGCCCTAAATCATCAGCCCACGGGCATTTGAGCACTGTCCCCAAGGTGTCTGCTTTTGTCCTATCCCCTTCCTAGGCTTGGTGTACCGGGTTCCTCCAGCCCATGGTGGCTCAGGGCACTCTCCTCTCTGACCAGGCACACTGGTGCTCTCTGGAGCCACTCTGTCCCTTTGTGCCTCAGGCTCATTCTGCAGGTGCCGAAGGTGGCACTTGTTGCCCTTCCCAGGAATTGGAATTACACCGAAAAGATGGTTCCCTGTGAACAAAGCTAGCTTTATTTCAACAATTAGATCAACTCCAGTGTTTGCCTGCACACCGGAGAGAAATGTGGGCGGGACAGAGCAGGGTTTTGACACTGAGGCTGCCTTTGGATCAGCAGGCATTGCCCCAGCAGGAAAGGGCTGTGGTGCACTGCAGCCTGCCCTGGATCCTGCCTGTCCTGCTGCTCAGGAAGCACTTTCAGCGGTGTGGTATGCACGCATGTTGTAGTCAATCCAGTGATAGAAGTGCCGAGTGGAGATGTAGATTCCAGGCTGCTTTGGTCTGGCGCAGCCTTCTCCCCAGCTGGTTATGCCGACAACCCACCAGTACTCGGCGGTGTTGTCCTTGCACATGAGAGGACCACCACTGTCGCCCTGCAATAGAGCAGAGAGGATTAAGGTGGTGTTGAGTGGCCCCTGCCAGCACCGGGGCTGTCTCCTCTTCTCTCACAGCCCCTGCCAGAACTGTATTCCAGGCAGAGGAAGGCTCTCCTCAGAGGCTGGAGCCTCCAGA
Source organism: Chamaea fasciata (assembly GCF_029207755.1). NCBI lineage: Eukaryota > Metazoa > Chordata > Aves > Passeriformes > Sylviidae > Chamaea > Chamaea fasciata. Next base: position 28,097,196 of record NW_027094088.1, on the reverse strand, counting down.
GCCTTGGCTGTGAATGGCTTGGAGTCCTGTAGGGTAGGGCTCTCTGTGTCCTCTCTGCACAAGGCAGGAGTCCTGGATGTGCAGAGCATGGATGTTTGGCACCCGGATCTCTGCGCTGCCGAGAGCGCTAGCTGGGCTTTCTGGGCTTTCTGGCACAAGGGGGGCACTGGGCAAGTAGGAGTGGATGGGGAGTGTGTAGGAAGCCCCCCCCCCCCCCCCCAGCAGCTGGGGGGGAGCTGGGGCTGGGAGGGTGACCGGGAGAACTGGCCGGGGCAAAGCAGACCCTGGGCTGTGTTTGGGCAGCGCTGCCAGGGCTGCTGGTGCTGCTGGGGGCTGAGAGGCTCGTGACACATTCATACCTGGCAGGCGTCGATGGCGCCCTGTGGGTAACCAGCACACAAGTTGTAGGGGTGGACTTTCCCTGCATACCAGTCACTGCTGTTGCAGAGCTGGGAATTGATGAGCTGGACCTTGGCCTCCTGCAGGCGACCACGTGAACCTTGAGCTGTGAGCAGAGAAAGCAATAAGCCCTCAGCACCCCCATGTCAGTTCTCCTTCCCCGTCTGAGGGGAATCCCTGTCCCTTGGGCACGGCTTTCCCTCCGCAGAGGCGCTAGGGCACGGTGTCCCTGCTTCCCGCCCTTGGGGAGCAGGCCAGGCCCATCTCTGCACCGGGCTACGTCCTTCAGCCTGGCTTTGGACTCTGCTGTGAGGAAGCCCAAACCCTCTCCCCACTGCACTTAGCTGGAACTCACATCTTGCAGTGGTGGAACCCCAGCCAGCGATCCAGCAGTTGTTGAGCTTTGAGACTTCTAGGGCGGGGTCAGCCAGACAGGCCAGCTGGATGTAGGCGCTGCACTGGACAGAACCGTCCAGTTGCAGCAGGGCAATGTCGTAGCTGAAGTCGGCACGCTTGTAGTAGGGGTGAACCACCACCTGCTTCACGTTGCGAACTACGGCCCCAGGGCCCGGCTGAGTGAACTTGGTAGCTCCAAGCACCACATACAGCATGCTGATGTCACTGGAAAGAAGATGGAGAGAGGGCTGAGAGGGAGCAGAGCCATGTACCACAGCAGCCCAGCAGCTGCCTCTCTTCTGCTTGGCAAGGCAGAGAGGGAGCAGTGCTCTGGCAGGTGTGAGTGCCCTCACACACATGAGGCTGGGGGAATGTCGAGCTGGAGGCCGCTAGGAAGCCTTGGCACAAGCCCAGGCTTCTCCTGAGCAGTGTGGCAGCTGGACTGCCTGAGAGGAAAGGGGACGGGAGTAGCAGGTGGTGGCTGCTGACAGGGCACCTGCTGGTGTAGCGAGGGTGTCCCCATTCCCTGGTCTGCCTTACTCAAACTTGTCGAAGCAGTGGGCCGCCGTGAGGACCCAATCTGCAGTGATGAGGGACCCTCCACACCAATGACCCAGGTTCGGTGAAAGGGGATGTTGGATGCTGACGATCCAGGGCCAGGATGCTTCCAGAGCGCCTACTCCACCCACAATGCGTGTCATGCCGAAGTCGTAAGCTTCGTTGCCGGTGGAATAAGTCATGGGGTAGTAGTCAGGTTGCGGAGCGCGGAGGCCGCAGGAACCTCTGCAAGCAGAAAGTCATTTCCATGCTGCTGCGTGGCCTGCTGTGGCTCAGGCTGAAGCTCAGCCCTGTGCCCTCCCCACAAGCGTTTGCAGGCCCAGCAGGCCAGGGAAGCCCATGGGATGTTTGTCTGTCCAAGGAACGGAGGCTTCCCCATGGTGGGTAGGAAGCTGTGGCCCAGCCACGGGGGACAGGCGGGTCCCCTCCAGGGAAGGCCCCAAGTGTTGCCACGGCTCCCTCCCAGGGCCTGGGGCCACTTACCCGCAGGGGTACTGTATGCCGTGGGCCAGCGCGGCCACGGTCAGCAGGACGAGGAGGCCGAGCCGATTCATGGCTGCCAGAGGCACGTGTCAGCTGCAAGCACTGAGGGCTCCGTGCAGCAGCACAGCCACAGCCGCAGTGCCCGGCAGCAGCCGCGCTGCCCGTGGTGGCCCCGGCCCCGGGGCTGATGTCACTGAGGGCTGGGTTCCGTGTTTGGGGCGCTGTGGGGGCCTGTGCAACCGGGGCCCACTGGGGGAGGGGCAACACCGAATCCATGGGCCGTGGAATGGTTTGGGGTGGAAGGGACCTTGGAAATCACATAGCTCCGACTTCCTGCCATTGGTAGGGATGGATAGTTTGTACTGGAGAAGTTTGCTCAGAGCCTGGCTCAGAAGCTGTCGTTGGACAATTTGAGGGAGGATGGGACATTGAAGTACAAAGTCTTTATCAACAGGACCTGACTGAGGCAGGAACCAGAGCTCTTGATCAAAGGTTGGCCTCTGCGTGAACCTTCCAACCAAATGTTGTCGAGATCCGCTCATCGGCAAAACGTGGATTTGCCTTTCGCTAATCAGAAACTGGACAAGGCCACATCTGGCCTTCTTTTGGGATGTAGGATCACAGACAACTTCCTTGGTTCCTCCTGGAGTCCTCCAAGGCCTGGGGAGCATCCCAAGAGGAGAAAAAAACCAGATGATCCTGCACTAGAAGTTCTGGTAGCTTGTTTATTCAACAGCATAAAGATGGGCCTCTCTCGCAGCCCAGTCAGAAACCTCATTGCCTGGAGGGGAAGGCACCTGCAGGATTTCCCAGTTGCTGGCAGTGGTTCTCCAGTCCTTCACTGTGACTGACACTGGCTTCCCCCCCCGTTGATGGGCAGACCTGTATGATGGTCAAGGATTAGGGTAACTTGTGATGTGTCTCCCTTCATCACTGTAGGCAGTCTTTTACAGTAACGATTAGATGCATTGCTTAGCTTATCCTTTTCCCATTCTTTGCGGTTTTGAATTACAGTAAGTTGCATTTATTCCTGAAGTTGGTGTCTGTGTCTTCTGTGCTGACTTTGCCTACATGAAAAACAGGCATCCGCAGCTGCTCTGGGCAACCCGTGCCAGTATGTCTGCAGCCTGACAGTCAAGAATTTCTTCCCAGTATCTCATACGAAGCTACCCTCTGTCGCTGTAAAGCCATTGCCCTTGTCCTTTGAGGACCTGCCCTTGTAAGAAGGGCTGCTCTCTGCTGCTTTCTTTAGGCCCCTCTTCTTGCAGGATGAGGCTGTGCAGTCTCTGAGGCCAGCAGCTGCTGAGGAATCCATTTGGGGCAGGGAGCTGGTTGTGCAGCTGCAGTGCCAGCTGCAGATTGAGCTCTGGCTGGTGGGAGTCTGGGACCAGAGACTGCCACCCTTTGCATGACAGAGGGCACAGGGAGCTGTGGCACAGGCCAGGGATTTGAACGGACCCTGAGTGCTGCAGCAGGAGCCGGTGGCTCTTTCTGGAATGTGACATCTGCGAGTCTGCTGGGGGAATGAATCCTGAGGTTGAATGGGTACGGATACCCGCTCTGACTGGCTGAGAGTGGTGTGGGTAGGGAATCAAACGGGTCACCCATCAGCTTGTTGGAGTCACCTGTGCCTCTGGAATGGTCACACAGGGGAGATTCCTCAGCATTTTGGCAGCCCAGATGGGACCTAAGGACAGTACTGCTGGAGCCTCCGTCCTGAAGAGCAGCTACTGGTGAGTTCACCTGGGACCTTTAGAGCAGGAAGGAGCCACGGGAGGAGTGTTATAATTCCATGTGCAGAGTCTGTGTAAATTATAAGCGTGGAATTGAGCCTCTCTATTGCTGTGGCATTTGCCGCAGATTCGGTGAAGTCGTGGGTAGTGGGTGGAGAAGGTGTGCGCAGCACGAGCGGTGTGAGGTGGCCACAGAGGAGTTGTGGAGGCCCCCGTAAGTTGTGAGGTAGAGGGGCTCGAGTCTCTGCTTGAAGGCTTTTGCACACAGGCACAGGGAGAACCTTGTGTCCCTCATGCCGCACAATGGGTGCCAGAGCACACACAGAAGGGGGTGGAAATCCCTTCTTGGCACGCAGAAGAGGGCTTCACATGCACCAAGGTGTTTGACGTGGTGGGAAATATCCCTGTTTTAGGTGAGGACGTGTCTGTGGCCAAAGTTGTAGAGAACTGGGAGAACTTCTTAATGGGCAGCAGAATTTTGCACAGTAAGGTTGTGCCAGGATGATGGGGCAGCTCGAAGCTTGTCTCCCCTCTGGGCAGGGTAATGACCATCCCCAACCCTGAGTGACACTCTTGGACTCAGTGTCTTTAGTGAGCGGGCAGCCCCTGAAATTTACTTCAGTAAATATTTGAAGAAGCTTATGCCAGGCTGGCAGGGGCAAGTACAGATGTGGGATGATTGCTCTCAGCACAGCCCACCTTGATTAATACAAAGGGAAGAATGCCACATGCCGTGAGACAGGACTCCATTTGCCTGGAACCCAAGAAGAATATCCAGAAGCAGACGGAGTGACACCTAGCCCAAGGCATTTTGAAGCCTTCCATTAATGCGGGCGTTCAGAGCTGCAACGGCTAGCTCGGTCCTGAACACGCATTAATTGGTACAGCTCCGGTTCCTTCTTGCTGTGTGAGCCCTGGCCCTCAGGTAGAAGTGTGGCTCCGGCGTGGAAGACAGGCAGACTCTCACGTGGGTGACAAGATAGGTTGATTGCTGCCAGCTGGCCAGGTGAAAAATGACTTCTCTGGGCTCTCCTTGACCTTAAGTACCAGGGGTGTGGAGAGGGGCAGGGATTAGCCCAGGACCAATACCATGGGGGGTGGGAGTTACCAGGACAAAAAGACAGTACGCAGGGCATCTGATACACGCTACAGGGCGGAGAAGTCATAGGCTCTGCCAATCACCCCAGCCCCCCACCAGAGTCTGGGCAGGGTTGCAGGGAGATGGACAGGAGCCACAACTAGGGAAAAACCAAAGGGGTTGGAACACGGGGTAATCTGGAACAAACCATTCTACGTAAAGTTGCAAAGTCATAATTTTCACACCGCAACATTCCAGTATATTTAGAAAGTCAGTGTTCACTTGCCTTCACCTGGAAAAGACAGCAACTGCCTTCAACAACTGTCTTCCCCGTGGCATTAGGCTGTCATTTTTTTCTTTGCCCGTCCCACCGCCCCAAATATTGAGGTTTGATTGAAAAGAGTATAAATTCTGGGGCAAATTTGTACAGTTTGTAGAGGATTTGTTAATTAGTGAGTCGAGATAAGAAGGTTCTTGCCCATCCTGTGGTGCTTATGTGCAGCACTCAGACAAGGAGGCACGGCAAGCTGCAGTTTGTGTCTGTGCAGCTGGATCTTTGACTGCTCCTTCTCTCCGTTTGCCAGACTTACACAGCAACCTCATCTTCCTTGACTCCTCCCTGTCTCTGCCTTTGTCTCCTCCCAAATTTGGAGCCAATCCCAGGGATCTTTTCCCCATGGCTCCCAGGCTTGGCCCTCCCTGCCTGTGAACAGCCTCGGTGTTGCAGCTGCTGTTGGCCCACTCACTTTGGCCTTCCATGGCATTCCCGGTGTGCTCTCCTACTGTTTCTGCCAGGTTCCTCTCCCCAGAATGCGCCCAGCTCTTCCTTTGAGTATCTGTGAAGTGTGACCGCCCAGCACATCAGTCCCCCTTTACTACCTGTGAACTCTGGCTCTGCCTTAGGGCACTGGTGACGGGCCTTAAGCTTTAGCTTTCCTAGTTTCCGATTCTGTGCTGCTTAGGGGTGTAGTTCTGAGCCTCGCATTAAGTGCTAGTAGGCTCTTTTCATAGAGTAAGTAGACAAACAAATCCTTTTCCTGCTGAGGACCAAGGACAACTTTCAGGCCAACAGCATAAACAACAGCGGACTGAAGAGAGAAAACAAGAAGGATGAGACCCCACAACCCGAAGCTGTAATTGGACAATTAAACCCCAATATGCAAATGGACCAAAACTTAATAAAAACTTAAGATCTTGTGACCCGGCAGCCATTTTGTGGCCATTATTTGTCCAACTTGTGGATAGCCCTGATCAGGCTCCTGTCCTGGCCAAGGTGGATTCTGGAGGCCTTTCAAGAAATACCTACTTCCTTTTTTATCTCTGTCCAATCTCTGTTTCAGGTCAGCCCTCCCAAGCCATCACTGGCAGTCCACTCAGGAGGCAGGAGCTTCCCTTGTCATGCTTGGGACTGTCTCTGGTCTGTTCTCTTTGCCCAAGCCTACACCAGGCCCTAAATCATCAGCCCACGGGCATTTGAGCACTGTCCCCAAGGTGTCTGCTTTTGTCCTATCCCCTTCCTAGGCTTGGTGTACCGGGTTCCTCCAGCCCATGGTGGCTCAGGGCACTCTCCTCTCTGACCAGGCACACTGGTGCTCTCTGGAGCCACTCTGTCCCTTTGTGCCTCAGGCTCATTCTGCAGGTGCCGAAGGTGGCACTTGTTGCCCTTCCCAGGAATTGGAATTACACCGAAAAGATGGTTCCCTGTGAACAAAGCTAGCTTTATTTCAACAATTAGATCAACTCCAGTGTTTGCCTGCACACCGGAGAGAAATGTGGGCGGGACAGAGCAGGGTTTTGACACTGAGGCTGCCTTTGGATCAGCAGGCATTGCCCCAGCAGGAAAGGGCTGTGGTGCACTGCAGCCTGCCCTGGATCCTGCCTGTCCTGCTGCTCAGGAAGCACTTTCAGCGGTGTGGTATGCACGCATGTTGTAGTCAATCCAGTGATAGAAGTGCCGAGTGGAGATGTAGATTCCAGGCTGCTTTGGTCTGGCGCAGCCTTCTCCCCAGCTGGTTATGCCGACAACCCACCAGTACTCGGCGGTGTTGTCCTTGCACATGAGAGGACCACCACTGTCGCCCTGCAATAGAGCAGAGAGGATTAAGGTGGTGTTGAGTGGCCCCTGCCAGCACCGGGGCTGTCTCCTCTTCTCTCACAGCCCCTGCCAGAACTGTATTCCAGGCAGAGGAAGGCTCTCCTCAGAGGCTGGAGCCTCCAGAGCCTTGGCTGTGAATGGCTTGGGGTCCTGTAGGGTAGGGCTCTCTGTGTCCTCTCTGCACAAGGCAGGAGTCCTGGATGTGCAGAGCATGGATGTTTGGCACCCGGATCTCTGCGCTGCCGAGAGCGCTAGCTGGGCTTTCTGGGCTTTCTGGCACAAGGGGGGCACTGGGCAAGTAGGAGTGGATGGGGAGTGTGTAGGAAGCCCCCCCCCCCCCCCCCCCTCCCAGCAGCTGGGGGGGAGCTGGGGCTGGGAGGGTGACCGGGAGAACTGGCCGGGGCAAAGCAGACCCTGGGCTGTGTTTGGGCAGCGCTGCCAGGGCTGCTGGTGCTGCTGGGGGCTGAGAGGCTCGTGACACATTCATACCTGGCAGGCGTCGATGGCGCCCTGTGGGTAACCAGCACACAAGTTGTAGGGGTGGACTTTCCCTGCATACCAGTCACTGCTGTTGCAGAGCTGGGAATTGATGAGCTGGACCTTGGCCTCCTGCAGGCGACCACGTGAACCTTGAGCTGTGAGCAGAGAAAGCAATAAGCCCTCAGCACCCCCATGTCAGTTCTCCTTCCCCGTCTGAGGGGAATCCCTGTCCCTTGGGCACGGCTTTCCCTCCGCAGAGGCGCTAGGGCACGGTGTCCCTGCTTCCCGCCTTTGGGGAGCAGGCCAGGCCCATCTCTGCACCGGGCTACGTCCTTCAGCCTGGCTTTGGACTCTGCTGTGAGGAAGCCCAAACCCTCTCCCCACTGCACTTAGCTGGAACTCACATCTTGCAGTGGTGGAACCCCAGCCAGCGATCCAGCAGTTGTTGAGCTTTGAGACTTCTAGGGCGGGGTCAGCCAGACAGGCCAGCTGGATGTAGGCGCTGCACTGGACAGAACCGTCCAGTTGCAGCAGGGCAATGTCGTAGCTGAAGTCGGCACGCTTGTAGTAGGGGTGAACCACCACCTGCTTCACGTTGCGAACTACGGCCCCAGGGCCCGGCTGAGTGAACTTGGTAGCTCCAAGCACCACATACAGCATGCTGATGTCACTGGAAAGAAGATGGAGAGAGGGCTGAGAGGGAGCAGAGCCATGTACCACAGCAGCCCAGCAGCTGCCTCTCTTCTGCTTGGCAAGGCAGAGAGGGAGCAGTGCTCTGGCAGGTGTGAGTGCCCTCACACACATGAGGCTGGGGGAATGTCGAGCTGGAGGCCGCTAGGAAGCCTTGGCACAAGCCCAGGCTTCTCCTGAGCAGTGTGGCAGCTGGACTGCCTGAGAGGAAAGGGGACGGGAGTAGCAGGTGGTGGCTGCTGACAGGGCACCTGCTGGTGTAGCGAGGGTGTCCCCATTCCCTGGTCTGCCTTACTCAAACTTGTCGAAGCAGTGGGCCGCCGTGAGGACCCAATCTGCAGTGATGAGGGACCCTCCACACCAATGACCCAGGTTCGGTGAAAGGGGATGTTGGATGCTGACGATCCAGGGCCAGGATGCTTCCAGAGCGCCTACTCCACCCACAATGCGTGTCATGCCGAAGTCGTAAGCTTCGTTGCCGGTGGAATAAGTCATGGGGTAGTAGTCAGGTTGCGGAGCGCGGAGGCCGCAGGAACCTCTGCAAGTAGAAAGTCATTTCCATGCTGCTGCGTGGCCTGCTGTGGCTCAGGCTGAAGCTCAGCCCTGTGCCCTCCCCACAAGCGTTTGCAGGCCCAGCAGGCCAGGGAAGCCCATGGGATGTTTGTCTGTCCAAGGAACGGAGGCTTCCCCATGGTGGGTAGGAAGCTGTGGCCCAGCCACGGGGGACAGGCGGGTCCCCTCCAGGGAAGGCCCCAAGTGTTGCCACGGCTCCCTCCCAGGGCCTGGGGCCACTTACCCGCAGGGGTACTGTATGCCGTGGGCCAGCGCGGCCACGGTCAGCAGGACGAGGAGGCCGAGCCGATTCATGGCTGCCAGAGGCACGTGTCAGCTGCAAGCACTGAGGGCTCCGTGCAGCAGCACAGCCACAGCCGCAGTGCCCGGCAGCAGCCGCGCTGCCCGTGGTGGCCCCGGCCCCGGGGCTGATGTCACTGAGGGCTGGGTTCCGTGTTTGGGGCGCTGTGGGGGCCTGTGCAACCGGGGCCCACTGGGGGAGGGGCAACACCGAATCCATGGGCCGTGGAATGGTTTGGGGTGGAAGGGACCTTGGAAATCACATAGCTCCGACTTCCTGCCATTGGTAGGGATGGATAGTTTGTACTGGAGAAGTTTGCTCAGAGCCTGGCTCAGAAGCTGTCGTTGGACAATTTGAGGGAGGATGGGACATTGAAGTACAAAGTCTTTATCAACAGGACCTGACTGAGGCAGGAACCAGAGCTCTTGATCAAAGGTTGGCCTCTGCGTGAACCTTCCAACCAAATGTTGTCGAGATCCGCTCATCGGCAAAACGTGGATTTGCCTTTCGCTAATCAGAAACTGGACAAGGCCACATCTGGCCTTCTTTTGGGATGTAGGATCACAGACAACTTCCTTGGTTCCTCCTGGAGTCCTCCAAGGCCTGGGGAGCATCCCAAGAGGAGAAAAAAACCAGATGATCCTGCACTAGAAGTTCTGGTAGCTTGTTTATTCAACAGCATAAAGATGGGCCTCTCTCGCAGCCCAGTCAGAAACCTCATTGCCTGGAGGGGAAGGCACCTGCAGGATTTCCCAGTTGCTGGCAGTGGTTCTCCAGTCCTTCACTGTGACTGACACTGGCTTCCCCCCCCGTTGATGGGCAGACCTGCATGATGGTCAAGGATTAGGGTAACTTGTGATGTGTCTCCCTTCATCACTGTAGGCAGTCTTTTACAGTAACGATTAGATGCATTGCTTAGCTTATCCTTTTCCCATTCTTTGCGGTTTTGAATTACAGTAAGTTGCATTTATTCCTGAAGTTGGTGTCTGTGTCTTCTGTGCTGACTTTGCCTACATGAAAAACAGGCATCCGCAGCTGCTCTGGGCAACCCGTGCCAGTATGTCTGCAGCCTGACAGTCAAGAATTTCTTCCCAGTATCTCATACGAAGCTACCCTCTGTCGCTGTAAAGCCATTGCCCTTGTCCTTTGAGGACCTGCCCTTGTAAGAAGGGCTGCTCTCTGCTGCTTTCTTTAGGCCCCTCTTCTTGCAGGATGAGGCTGTGCAGTCTCTGAGGCCAGCAGCTGCTGAGGAATCCATTTGGGGCAGGGAGCTGGTTGTGCAGCTGCAGTGCCAGCTGCAGATTGAGCTCTGGCTGGTGGGAGTCTGGGACCAGAGACTGCCACCCTTTGCATGACAGAGGGCACAGGGAGCTGTGGCACAGGCCAGGGATTTGAACGGACCCTGAGTGCTGCAGCAGGAGCCGGTGGCTCTTTCTGGAATGTGACATCTGCGAGTCTGCTGGGGGAATGAATCCTGAGGTTGAATGGGTACGGATACCCGCTCTGACTGGCTGAGAGTGGTGTGGGTAGGGAATCAAACGGGTCACCCATCAGCTTGTTGGAGTCACCTGTGCCTCTGGAATGGTCACACAGGGGAGATTCCTCAGCATTTTGGCAGCCCAGATGGGACCTAAGGACAGTACTGCTGGAGCCTCCGTCCTGAAGAGCAGCTACTGGTGAGTTCACCTGGGACCTTTAGAGCAGGAAGGAGCCACGGGAGGAGTGTTATAATTCCATGTGCAGAGTCTGTGTAAATTATAAGCGTGGAATTGAGCCTCTCTATTGCTGTGGCATTTGCCGCAGATTCGGTGAAGTCGTGGGTAGTGGGTGGAGAAGGTGTGCGCAGCACGAGCGGTGTGAGGTGGCCACAGAGGAGTTGTGGAGGCCCCCGTAAGTTGTGAGGTAGAGGGGCTCGAGTCTCTGCTTGAAGGCTTTTGCACACAGGCACAGGGAGAACCTTGTGTCCCTCATGCCGCACAATGGGTGCCAGAGCACACACAGAAGGGGGTGGAAATCCCTTCTTGGCACGCAGAAGAGGGCTTCACATGCACCAAGGTGTTTGACGTGGTGGGAAATATCCCTGTTTTAGGTGAGGACGTGTCTGTGGCCAAAGTTGTAGAGAACTGGGAGAACTTCTTAATGGGCAGCAGAATTTTGCACAGTAAGGTTGTGCCAGGATGATGGGGCAGCTCGAAGCTTGTCTCCCCTCTGGGCAGGGTAATGACCATCCCCAACCCTGAGTGACACTCTTGGACTCAGTGTCTTTAGTGAGCGGGCAGCCCCTGAAATTTACTTCAGTAAATATTTGAAGAAGCTTATGCCAGGCTGGCAGGGGCAAGTACAGATGTGGGATGATTGCTCTCAGCACAGCCCACCTTGATTAATACAAAGGGAAGAATGCCACATGCCGTGAGACAGGACTCCATTTGCCTGGAACCCAAGAAGAATATCCAGAAGCAGACGGAGTGACACCTAGCCCAAGGCATTTTGAAGCCTTCCATTAATGCGGGCGTTCAGAGCTGCAACGGCTAGCTCGGTCCTGAACACGCATTAATTGGTACAGCTCCGGTTCCTTCTTGCTGTGTGAGCCCTGGCCCTCAGGTAGAAGTGTGGCTCCGGCGTGGAAGACAGGCAGACTCTCACGTGGGTGACAAGATAGGTTGATTGCTGCCAGCTGGCCAGGTGAAAAATGACTTCTCTGGGCTCTCCTTGACCTTAAGTACCAGGGGTGTGGAGAGGGGCAGGGATTAGCCCAGGACCAATACCATGGGGGGTGGGAGTTACCAGGACAAAAAGACAGTACGCAGGGCATCTGATACACGCTACAGGGCGGAGAAGTCATAGGCTCTGCCAATCACCCCAGCCCCCCACCAGAGTCTGGGCAGGGTTGCAGGGAGATGGACAGGAGCCACAACTAGGGAAAAACCAAAGGGGTTGGAACACGGGGTAATCTGGAACAAACCATTCTACGTAAAGTTGCAAAGTCATAATTTTCACACCGCAACATTCCAGTATATTTAGAAAGTCAGTGTTCACTTGCCTTCACCTGGAAAAGACAGCAACTGCCTTCAACAACTGTCTTCCCCGTGGCATTAGGCTGTCATTTTTTTCTTTGCCCGTCCCACCGCCCCAAATATTGAGGTTTGATTGAAAAGAGTATAAATTCTGGGGCAAATTTGTACAGTTTGTAGAGGATTTGTTAATTAGTGAGTCGAGATAAGAAGGTTCTTGCCCATCCTGTGGTGCTTATGTGCAGCACTCAGACAAGGAGGCACGGCAAGCTGCAGTTTGTGTCTGTGCAGCTGGATCTTTGACTGCTCCTTCTCTCCGTTTGCCAGACTTACACAGCAACCTCATCTTCCTTGACTCCTCCCTGTCTCTGCCTTTGTCTCCTCCCAAATTTGGAGCCAAGCCCAGGGATCTTTTCCCCATGGCTCCCAGGCTTGGCCCTCCCTGCCTGTGAACAGCCTCGGTGTTGCAGCTGCTGTTGGCCCACTCACTTTGGCCTTCCATGGCATTCCCGGTGTGCTCTCCTACTGTTTCTGCCAGGTTCCTCTCCCCAGAATGCGCCCAGCTCTTCCTTTGAGTATCTGTGAAGTGTGACCGCCCAGCACATCAGTCCCCCTTTACTACCTGTGAACTCTGGCTCTGCCTTAGGGCACTGGTGACGGGCCTTAAGCTTTAGCTTTCCTAGTTTCCGATTCTGTGCTGCTTAGGGGTGTAGTTCTGAGCCTCGCATTAAGTGCTAGTAGGCTCTTTTCATAGAGTAAGTAGACAAACAAATCCTTTTCCTGCTGAGGACCAAGGACAACTTTCAGGCCAACAGCATAAACAACAGCGGACTGAAGAGAGAAAACAAGAAGGATGAGACCCCACAACCCGAAGCTGTAATTGGACAATTAAACCCCAATATGCAAATGGACCAAAACTTAATAAAAACTTAAGATCTTGTGACCCGGCAGCCATTTTGTGGCCATTATTTGTCCAACTTGTGGATAGCCCTGATCAGGCTCCTGTCCTGGCCAAGGTGGATTCTGGAGGCCTTTCAAGAAATACCTACTTCCTTTTTTATCTCTGTCCAATCTCTGTTTCAGGTCAGCCCTCCCAAGCCATCACTGGCAGTCCACTCAGGAGGCAGGAGCTTCCCTTGTCATGCTTGGGACTGTCTCTGGTCTGTTCTCTTTGCCCAAGCCTACACCAGGCCCTAAATCATCAGCCCACGGGCATTTGAGCACTGTCCCCAAGGTGTCTGCTTTTGTCCTATCCCCTTCCTAGGCTTGGTGTACCGGGTTCCTCCAGCCCATGGTGGCTCAGGGCACTCTCCTCTCTGACCAGGCACACTGGTGCTCTCTGGAGCCACTCTGTCCCTTTGTGCCTCAGGCTCATTCTGCAGGTGCCGAAGGTGGCACTTGTTGCCCTTCCCAGGAATTGGAATTACACCGAAAAGATGGTTCCCTGTGAACAAAGCTAGCTTTATTTCAACAATTAGATCAACTCCAGTGTTTGCCTGCACACCGGAGAGAAATGTGGGCGGGACAGAGCAGGGTTTTGACACTGAGGCTGCCTTTGGATCAGCAGGCATTGCCCCAGCAGGAAAGGGCTGTGGTGCACTGCAGCCTGCCCTGGATCCTGCCTGTCCTGCTGCTCAGGAAGCACTTTCAGCGGTGTGGTATGCACGCATGTTGTAGTCAATCCAGTGATAGAAGTGCCGAGTGGAGATGTAGATTCCAGGCTGCTTTGGTCTGGCGCAGCCTTCTCCCCAGCTGGTTATGCCGACAACCCACCAGTACTCGGCGGTGTTGTCCTTGCACATGAGAGGACCACCACTGTCGCCCTGCAATAGAGCAGAGAGGATTAAGGTGGTGTTGAGTGGCCCCTGCCAGCACCGGGGCTGTCTCCTCTTCTCTCACAGCCCCTGCCAGAACTGTATTCCAGGCAGAGGAAGGCTCTCCTCAGAGGCTGGAGCCTCCAGAGCCTTGGCTGTGAATGGCTTGGGGTCCTGTAGGGTAGGGCTCTCTGTGTCCTCTCTGCACAAGGCAGGAGTCCTGGATGTGCAGAGCATGGATGTTTGGCACCCGGATCTCTGCGCTGCCGAGAGCGCTAGCTGGGCTTTCTGGGCTTTCTGGCACAAGGGGGGCACTGGGCAAGTAGGAGTGGATGGGGAGTGTGTAGGAAGCCCCCCCCCCCCCCCCCTCCCAGCAGCTGGGGGGGAGCTGGGGCTGGGAGGGTGACCGGGAGAACTGGCCGGGGCAAAGCAGACCCTGGGCTGTGTTTGGGCAGCGCTGCCAGGGCTGCTGGTGCTGCTGGGGGCTGAGAGGCTCGTGACACATTCATACCTGGCAGGCGTCGATGGCGCCCTGTGGGTAACCAGCACACAAGTTGTAGGGGTGGACTTTCCCTGCATACCAGTCACTGCTGTTGCAGAGCTGGGAATTGATGAGCTGGACCTTGGCCTCCTGCAGGCGACCACGTGAACCTTGAGCTGTGAGCAGAGAAAGCAATAAGCCCTCAGCACCCCCATGTCAGTTCTCCTTCCCCGTCTGAGGGGAATCCCTGTCCCTTGGGCACGGCTTTCCCTCCGCAGAGGCGCTAGGGCACGGTGTCCCTGCTTCCCGCCTTTGGGGAGCAGGCCAGGCCCATCTCTGCACCGGGCTACGTCCTTCAGCCTGGCTTTGGACTCTGCTGTGAGGAAGCCCAAACCCTCTCCCCACTGCACTTAGCTGGAACTCACATCTTGCAGTGGTGGAACCCCAGCCAGCGATCCAGCAGTTGTTGAGCTTTGAGACTTCTAGGGCGGGGTCAGCCAGACAGGCCAGCTGGATGTAGGCGCTGCACTGGACAGAACCGTCCAGTTGCAGCAGGGCAATGTCGTAGCTGAAGTCGGCACGCTTGTAGTAGGGGTGAACCACCACCTGCTTCACGTTGCGAACTACGGCCCCAGGGCCCGGCTGAGTGAACTTGGTAGCTCCAAGCACCACATACAGCATGCTGATGTCACTGGAAAGAAGATGGAGAGAGGGCTGAGAGGGAGCAGAGCCATGTACCACAGCAGCCCAGCAGCTGCCTCTCTTCTGCTTGGCAAGGCAGAGAGGGAGCAGTGCTCTGGCAGGTGTGAGTGCCCTCACACACATGAGGCTGGGGGAATGTCGAGCTGGAGGCCGCTAGGAAGCCTTGGCACAAGCCCAGGCTTCTCCTGAGCAGTGTGGCAGCTGGACTGCCTGAGAGGAAAGGGGACGGGAGTAGCAGGTGGTGGCTGCTGACAGGGCACCTGCTGGTGTAGCGAGGGTGTCCCCATTCCCTGGTCTGCCTTACTCAAACTTGTCGAAGCAGTGGGCCGCCGTGAGGACCCAATCTGCAGTGATGAGGGACCCTCCACACCAATGACCCAGGTTCGGTGAAAGGGGATGTTGGATGCTGACGATCCAGGGCCAGGATGCTTCCAGAGCGCCTACTCCACCCACAATGCGTGTCATGCCAAAGTCGTAAGCTTCGTTGCCGGTGGAATAAGTCATGGGGTAGTAGTCAGGTTGCGGAGCGCGGAGGCCGCAGGAACCTCTGCAAGCAGAAAGTCATTTCCATGCTGCTGCGTGGCCTGCTGTGGCTCAGGCTGAAGCTCAGCCCTGTGCCCTCCCCACAAGCGTTTGCAGGCCCAGCAGGCCAGGGAAGCCCATGGGATGTTTGTCTGTCCAAGGAACGGAGGCTTCCCCATGGTGGGTAGGAAGCTGTGGCCCAGCCACGGGGGACAGGCGGGTCCCCTCCAGGGAAGGCCCCAAGTGTTGCCACGGCTCCCTCCCAGGGCCTGGGGCCACTTACCCGCAGGGGTACTGTATGCCGTGGGCCAGCGCGGCCACGGTCAGCAGGACGAGGAGGCCGAGCCGATTCATGGCTGCCAGAGGCACGTGTCAGCTGCAAGCACTGAGGGCTCCGTGCAGCAGCACAGCCACAGCCGCAGTGCCCGGCAGCAGCCGCGCTGCCCGTGGTGGCCCCGGCCCCGGGGCTGATGTCACTGAGGGCTGGGTTCCGTGTTTGGGGCGCTGTGGGGGCCTGTGCAACCGGGGCCCACTGGGGGAGGGGCAACACCGAATCCATGGGCCGTGGAATGGTTTGGGGTGGAAGGGACCTTGGAAATCACATAGCTCCGACTTCCTGCCATTGGTAGGGATGGATAGTTTGTACTGGAGAAGTTTGCTCAGAGCCTGGCTCAGAAGCTGTCGTTGGACAATTTGAGGGAGGATGGGACATTGAAGTACAAAGTCTTTATCAACAGGACCTGACTGAGGCAGGAACCAGAGCTCTTGATCAAAGGTTGGCCTCTGCGTGAACCTTCCAACCAAATGTTGTCGAGATCCGCTCATCGGCAAAACGTGGATTTGCCTTTCGCTAATCAGAAACTGGACAAGGCCACATCTGGCCTTCTTTTGGGATGTAGGATCACAGACAACTTCCTTGGTTCCTCCTGGAGTCCTCCAAGGCCTGGGGAGCATCCCAAGAGGAGAAAAAAACCAGATGATCCTGCACTAGAAGTTCTGGTAGCTTGTTTATTCAACAGCATAAAGATGGGCCTCTCTCGCAGCCCAGTCAGAAACCTCATTGCCTGGAGGGGAAGGCACCTGCAGGATTTCCCAGTTGCTGGCAGTGGTTCTCCAGTCCTTCACTGTGACTGACACTGGCTTCCCCCCCCGTTGATGGGCAGACCTGCATGATGGTCAAGGATTAGGGTAACTTGTGATGTGTCTCCCTTCATCACTGTAGGCAGTCTTTTACAGTAACGATTAGATGCATTGCTTAGCTTATCCTTTTCCCATTCTTTGCGGTTTTGAATTACAGTAAGTTGCATTTATTCCTGAAGTTGGTGTCTGTGTCTTCTGTGCTGACTTTGCCTACATGAAAAACAGGCATCCGCAGCTGCTCTGGGCAACCCGTGCCAGTATGTCTGCAGCCTGACAGTCAAGAATTTCTTCCCAGTATCTCATACGAAGCTACCCTCTGTCGCTGTAAAGCCATTGCCCTTGTCCTTTGAGGACCTGCCCTTGTAAGAAGGGCTGCTCTCTGCTGCTTTCTTTAGGCCCCTCTTCTTGCAGGATGAGGCTGTGCAGTCTCTGAGGCCAGCAGCTGCTGAGGAATCCATTTGGGGCAGGGAGCTGGTTGTGCAGCTGCAGTGCCAGCTGCAGATTGAGCTCTGGCTGGTGGGAGTCTGGGACCAGAGACTGCCACCCTTTGCATGACAGAGGGCACAGGGAGCTGTGGCACAGGCCAGGGATTTGAACGGACCCTGAGTGCTGCAGCAGGAGCCGGTGGCTCTTTCTGGAATGTGACATCTGCGAGTCTGCTGGGGGAATGAATCCTGAGGTTGAATGGGTACGGATACCCGCTCTGACTGGCTGAGAGTGGTGTGGGTAGGGAATCAAACGGGTCACCCATCAGCTTGTTGGAGTCACCTGTGCCTCTGGAATGGTCACACAGGGGAGATTCCTCAGCATTTTGGCAGCCCAGATGGGACCTAAGGACAGTACTGCTGGAGCCTCCGTCCTGAAGAGCAGCTACTGGTGAGTTCACCTGGGACCTTTAGAGCAGGAAGGAGCCACGGGAGGAGTGTTATAATTCCATGTGCAGAGTCTGTGTAAATTATAAGCGTGGAATTGAGCCTCTCTATTGCTGTGGCATTTGCCGCAGATTCGGTGAAGTCGTGGGTAGTGGGTGGAGAAGGTGTGCGCAGCATGAGCGGTGTGAGGTGGCCACAGAGGAGTTGTGGAGGCCCCCGTAAGTTGTGAGGTAGAGGGGCTCGAGTCTCTGCTTGAAGGCTTTTGCAGACAGGCACAGGGAGAACCTTGTGTCCCTCATGCCGCACAATGGGTGCCAGAGCACACACAGAAGGGGGTGGAAATCCCTTCTTGGCACACAGAAGAGGGCTTCACATGCACCAAGGTGTTTGACGTGGTGGGAAATATCCCTGTTTTAGGTGAGGACGTGTCTGTGGCCAAAGTTGTAGAGAACTGGGAGAACTTCTTAATGGGCAGCAGAATTTTGCACACTAAGGTTGTGCCAGGATGATGGGGCAGCTCGAAGCTTGTCTCCCCTCTGGGCAGGGTAATGACCATCCCCAACCCTGAGTGACACTCTTGGACTCAGTGTCTTTAGTGAGCGGGCAGCCCCTGAAATTTACTTCAGTAAATATTTGAAGAAGCTTATGCCAGGCTGGCAGGGGCAAGTACAGATGTGGGATGATTGCTCTCAGCACAGCCCACCTTGATTAATACAAAGGGAAGAATGCCACATGCCGTGAGACAGGACTCCATTTGCCTGGAACCCAAGAAGAATATCCAGAAGCAGACGGAGTGACACCTAGCCCAAGGCATTTTGAAGCCTTCCATTAATGCGGGCGTTCAGAGCTGCAACGGCTAGCTCGGTCCTGAACACGCATTAATTGGTACAGCTCCGGTTCCTTCTTGCTGTGTGAGCCCTGGCCCTCAGGTAGAAGTGTGGCTCCGGCGTGGAAGACAGGCAGACTCTCACGTGGGTGACAAGATAGGTTGATTGCTGCCAGCTGGCCAGGTGAAAAATGACTTCTCTGGGCTCTCCTTGACCTTAAGTACCAGGGGTGTGGAGAGGGGCAGGGATTAGCCCAGGACCAATACCATGGGGGGTGGGAGTTACCAGGACAAAAAGACAGTAAGCAGGGCATCTGATACACGCTACAGGGCGGAGAAGTCATAGGCTCTGCCAATCACCCCAGCCCCCCACCAGAGTCTGGGCAGGGTTGCAGGGAGATGGACAGGAGCCACAACTAGGGAAAAACCAAAGGGGTTGGAACACGGGGTAATCTGGAACAAACCATTCTACGTAAAGTTGCAAAGTAATAATTTTCACACCGCAACATTCCAGTATATTTAGAAAGTCAGTGTTCACTTGCCTTCACCTGGAAAAGACAGCAACTGCCTTCAACAACTGTCTTCCCCGTGGCATTAGGCTGTCATTTTTTTCTTTGCCCGTCCCACCGCCCCAAATATTGAGGTTTGATTGAAAAGAGTATAAATTCTGGGGCAAATTTGTACAGTTTGTAGAGGATTTGTTAATTAGTGAGTCGAGATAAGAAGGTTCTTGCCCATCCTGTGGTGCTTATGTGCAGCACTCAGACAAGGAAGCACGGCAAGCTGCAGTTTGTGTCTGTGCAGCTGGATCTTTGACTGCTCCTTCTCTCCATTTGCCAGACTTACACAGCAACCTCATCTTCCTTGACTCCTCCCTGTCTCTGCCTTTGTCTCCTCCCAAATTTGGAGCCAAGCCCAGGGATCTTTTTCCCATGGCTCCCAGGCTTGGCCCTCCCTGCCTGTGAACAGCCTCGGTGTTGCAGCTGCTGTTGGCCCACTCACTTTGGCCTTCCATGGCATTCCCGGTGTGCTCTCCTACTGTTTCTGCCAGGTTCCTCTCCCCAGAATGAGCCCAGCTCTTCCTTTGAGTATCTGTGAAGTGTGACCGCCCAGCACATCAGTCCCCCTTTACTACCTGTGAACTCTGGCCCTGCCTTAGGGCACTGGTGACGGGCCTTAAGCTTTAGCTTTCCTAGTTTCAGATTCTGTGCTGCTTAGGGGTGTAGTTCTGAGCCTCGCATTAAGTGCTAGTAGGCTCTTTTCATAGAGTAAGTAGACAAACAAATCCTTTTCCTGCTGAGGACCAAGGACAACTTTCAGGCCAACAGCATAAACAACAGCGGACTGAAGAGAGAAAACAAGAAGGATGAGACCCCACAACCCGAAGCTGCAATTGGACAATTAAACCCCAATATGCAAATGGACCAAAACTTAATAAAAACTTAAGATCTTGTGACCCGGCAGCCATTTTGTGGCCATTATTTGTCCAACTTGTGGATAGCCCTGATCAGGCTCCTGTCCTGGCCAAGGTGGATTCTGGAGGCCTTTCAAGAAATACCTACTTCCTTTTTTATCTCTGTCCAATCTCTGTTTCAGGTCAGCCCTCCCAAGCCATCACTGGCAGTCCACTCAGGAGGCAGGAGCTTCCCTTGTCATGCTTGGGACTGTCTCTGGTCTGTTCTCTTTGCCCAAGCCTACACCAGGCCCTAAATCATCAGCCCACGGGCATTTGAGCACTGTCCCCAAGGTGTCTGCTTTTGTCCTATCCCCTTCCTAGGCTTGGTGTACCGGGTTCCTCCAGCCCATGGTGGCTCAGGGCACTCTCCTCTCTGACCAGGCACACTGGTGCTCTCTGGAGCCACTCTGTCCCTTTGTGCCTCAGGCTCATTCTGCAGGTGCCGAAGGTGGCACTTGTTGCCCTTCCCAGGAATTGGAATTACACCGAAAAGATGGTTCCCTGTGAACAAAGCTAGCTTTATTTCAACAATTAGATCAACTCCAGTGTTTGCCTGCACACCGGAGAGAAATGTGGGCGGGACAGAGCAGGGTTTTGACACTGAGGCTGCCTTTGGATCAGCAGGCATTGCCCCAGCAGGAAAGGGCTGTGGTGCACTGCAGCCTGCCCTGGATCCTGCCTGTCCTGCTGCTCAGGAAGCACTTTCAGCGGTGTGGTATGCACGCATGTTGTAGTCAATCCAGTGATAGAAGTGCCGAGTGGAGATGTAGATTCCAGGCTGCTTTGGTCTGGCGCAGCCTTCTCCCCAGCTGGTTATGCCGACAACCCACCAGTACTCGGCGGTGTTGTCCTTGCACATGAGAGGACCACCACTGTCGCCCTGCAATAGAGCAGAGAGGATTAAGGTGGTGTTGAGTGGCCCCTGCCAGCACCGGGGCTGTCTCCTCTTCTCTCACAGCCCCTGCCAGAACTGTATTCCAGGCAGAGGAAGGCTCTCCTCAGAGGCTGGAGCCTCCAGAGCCTTGGCTGTGAATGGCTTGGGGTCCTGTAGGGTAGGGCTCTCTGTGTCCTCTCTGCACAAGGCAGGAGTCCTGGATGTGCAGAGCATGGATGTTTGGCACCCGGATCTCTGCGCTGCCGAGAGCGCTAGCTGGGCTTTCTGGGCTTTCTGGCACAAGGGGGGCACTGGGCAAGTAGGAGTGGATGGGGAGTGTGTAGGAAGCCCCCCCCCCCCCCCCCCTCCCAGCAGCTGGGGGGGAGCTGGGGCTGGGAGGGTGACCGGGAGAACTGGCCGGGGCAAAGCAGACCCTGGGCTGTGTTTGGGCAGCGCTGCCAGGGCTGCTGGTGCTGCTGGGGGCTGAGAGGCTCGTGACACATTCATACCTGGCAGGCGTCGATGGCGCCCTGTGGGTAACCAGCACACAAGTTGTAGGGGTGGACTTTCCCTGCATACCAGTCACTGCTGTTGCAGAGCTGGGAATTGATGAGCTGGACCTTGGCCTCCTGCAGGCGACCACGTGAACCTTGAGCTGTGAGCAGAGAAAGCAATAAGCCCTCAGCACCCCCATGTCAGTTCTCCTTCCCCGTCTGAGGGGAATCCCTGTCCCTTGGGCACGGCTTTCCCTCCGCAGAGGCGCTAGGGCACGGTGTCCCTGCTTCCCGCCTTTGGGGAGCAGGCCAGGCCCATCTCTGCACCGGGCTACGTCCTTCAGCCTGGCTTTGGACTCTGCTGTGAGGAAGCCCAAACCCTCTCCCCACTGCACTTAGCTGGAACTCACATCTTGCAGTGGTGGAACCCCAGCCAGCGATCCAGCAGTTGTTGAGCTTTGAGACTTCTAGGGCGGGGTCAGCCAGACAGGCCAGCTGGATGTAGGCGCTGCACTGGACAGAACCGTCCAGTTGCAGCAGGGCAATGTCGTAGCTGAAGTCGGCACGCTTGTAGTAGGGGTGAACCACCACCTGCTTCACGTTGCGAACTACGGCCCCAGGGCCCGGCTGAGTGAACTTGGTAGCTCCAAGCACCACATACAGCATGCTGATGTCACTGGAAAGAAGATGGAGAGAGGGCTGAGAGGGAGCAGAGCCATGTACCACAGCAGCCCAGCAGCTGCCTCTCTTCTGCTTGGCAAGGCAGAGAGGGAGCAGTGCTCTGGCAGGTGTGAGTGCCCTCACACACATGAGGCTGGGGGAATGTCGAGCTGGAGGCCGCTAGGAAGCCTTGGCACAAGCCCAGGCTTCTCCTGAGCAGTGTGGCAGCTGGACTGCCTGAGAGGAAAGGGGACGGGAGTAGCAGGTGGTGGCTGCTGACAGGGCACCTGCTGGTGTAGCGAGGGTGTCCCCATTCCCTGGTCTGCCTTACTCAAACTTGTCGAAGCAGTGGGCCGCCGTGAGGACCCAATCTGCAGTGATGAGGGACCCTCCACACCAATGACCCAGGTTCGGTGAAAGGGGATGTTGGATGCTGACGATCCAGGGCCAGGATGCTTCCAGAGCGCCTACTCCACCCACAATGCGTGTCATGCCAAAGTCGTAAGCTTCGTTGCCGGTGGAATAAGTCATGGGGTAGTAGTCAGGTTGCGGAGCGCGGAGGCCGCAGGAACCTCTGCAAGCAGAAAGTCATTTCCATGCTGCTGCGTGGCCTGCTGTGGCTCAGGCTGAAGCTCAGCCCTGTGCCCTCCCCACAAGCGTTTGCAGGCCCAGCAGGCCAGGGAAGCCCATGGGATGTTTGTCTGTCCAAGGAACGGAGGCTTCCCCATGGTGGGTAGGAAGCTGTGGCCCAGCCACGGGGGACAGGCGGGTCCCCTCCAGGGAAGGCCCCAAGTGTTGCCACGGCTCCCTCCCAGGGCCTGGGGCCACTTACCCGCAGGGGTACTGTATGCCGTGGGCCAGCGCGGCCACGGTCAGCAGGACGAGGAGGCCGAGCCGATTCATGGCTGCCAGAGGCACGTGTCAGCTGCAAGCACTGAGGGCTCCGTGCAGCAGCACAGCCACAGCCGCAGTGCCCGGCAGCAGCCGCGCTGCCCGTGGTGGCCCCGGCCCCGGGGCTGATGTCACTGAGGGCTGGGTTCCGTGTTTGGGGCGCTGTGGGGGCCTGTGCAACCGGGGCCCACTGGGGGAGGGGCAACACCGAATCCATGGGCCGTGGAATGGTTTGGGGTGGAAGGGACCTTGGAAATCACATAGCTCCGACTTCCTGCCATTGGTAGGGATGGATAGTTTGTACTGGAGAAGTTTGCTCAGAGCCTGGCTCAGAAGCTGTCGTTGGACAATTTGAGGGAGGATGGGACATTGAAGTACAAAGTCTTTATCAACAGGACCTGACTGAGGCAGGAACCAGAGCTCTTGATCAAAGGTTGGCCTCTGCGTGAACCTTCCAACCAAATGTTGTCGAGATCCGCTCATCGGCAAAACGTGGATTTGCCTTTCGCTAATCAGAAACTGGACAAGGCCACATCTGGCCTTCTTTTGGGATGTAGGATCACAGACAACTTCCTTGGTTCCTCCTGGAGTCCTCCAAGGCCTGGGGAGCATCCCAAGAGGAGAAAAAAACCAGATGATCCTGCACTAGAAGTTCTGGTAGCTTGTTTATTCAACAGCATAAAGATGGGCCTCTCTCGCAGCCCAGTCAGAAACCTCATTGCCTGGAGGGGAAGGCACCTGCAGGATTTCCCAGTTGCTGGCAGTGGTTCTCCAGTCCTTCACTGTGACTGACACTGGCTTCCCCCCCCGTTGATGGGCAGACCTGCATGATGGTCAAGGATTAGGGTAACTTGTGATGTGTCTCCCTTCATCACTGTAGGCAGTCTTTTACAGTAACGATTAGATGCATTGCTTAGCTTATCCTTTTCCCATTCTTTGCGGTTTTGAATTACAGTAAGTTGCATTTATTCCTGAAGTTGGTGTCTGTGTCTTCTGTGCTGACTTTGCCTACATGAAAAACAGGCATCCGCAGCTGCTCTGGGCAACCCGTGCCAGTATGTCTGCAGCCTGACAGTCAAGAATTTCTTCCCAGTATCTCATACGAAGCTACCCTCTGTCGCTGTAAAGCCATTGCCCTTGTCCTTTGAGGACCTGCCCTTGTAAGAAGGGCTGCTCTCTGCTGCTTTCTTTAGGCCCCTCTTCTTGCAGGATGAGGCTGTGCAGTCTCTGAGGCCAGCAGCTGCTGAGGAATCCATTTGGGGCAGGGAGCTGGTTGTGCAGCTGCAGTGCCAGCTGCAGATTGAGCTCTGGCTGGTGGGAGTCTGGGACCAGAGACTGCCACCCTTTGCATGACAGAGGGCACAGGGAGCTGTGGCACAGGCCAGGGATTTGAACGGACCCTGAGTGCTGCAGCAGGAGCCGGTGGCTCTTTCTGGAATGTGACATCTGCGAGTCTGCTGGGGGAATGAATCCTGAGGTTGAATGGGTACGGATACCCGCTCTGACTGGCTGAGAGTGGTGTGGGTAGGGAATCAAACGGGTCACCCATCAGCTTGTTGGAGTCACCTGTGCCTCTGGAATGGTCACACAGGGGAGATTCCTCAGCATTTTGGCAGCCCAGATGGGACCTAAGGACAGTACTGCTGGAGCCTCCGTCCTGAAGAGCAGCTACTGGTGAGTTCACCTGGGACCTTTAGAGCAGGAAGGAGCCACGGGAGGAGTGTTATAATTCCATGTGCAGAGTCTGTGTAAATTATAAGCGTGGAATTGAGCCTCTCTATTGCTGTGGCATTTGTCGCAGATTCGGTGAAGTCGTGGGTAGTGGGTGGAGAAGGTGTGCGCAGCATGAGCGGTGTGAGGTGGCCACAGAGGAGTTGTGGAGGCCCCCGTAAGTTGTGAGGTAGAGGGGCTCGAGTCTCTGCTTGAAGGCTTTTGCACACAGGCACAGGGAGAACCTTGTGTCCCTCATGCCGCACAATGGGTGCCAGAGCACACACAGAAGGGGGTGGAAATCCCTTCTTGGCACGCAGAAGAGGGCTTCACATGCACCAAGGTGTTTGACGTGGTGGGAAATATCCCTGTTTTAGGTGAGGACGTGTCTGTGGCCAAAGTTGTAGAGAACTGGGAGAACTTCTTAATGGGCAGCAGAATTTTGCACACTAAGGTTGTGCCAGGATGATGGGGCAGCTCGAAGCTTGTCTCCCCTCTGGGCAGGGTAATGACCATCCCCAACCCTGAGTGACACTCTTGGACTCAGTGTCTTTAGTGAGCGGGCAGCCCCTGAAATTTACTTCAGTAAATATTTGAAGAAGCTTATGCCAGGCTGGCAGGGGCAAGTACAGATGTGGGATGATTGCTCTCAGCACAGCCCACCTTGATTAATACAAAGGGAAGAATGCCACATGCCGTGAGACAGGACTCCATTTGCCTGGAACCCAAGAAGAATATCCAGAAGCAGACGGAGTGACACCTAGCCCAAGGCATTTTGAAGCCTTCCATTAATGCGGGCGTTCAGAGCTGCAACGGCTAGCTCGGTCCTGAACACGCATTAATTGGTACAGCTCCGGTTCCTTCTTGCTGTGTGAGCCCTGGCCCTCAGGTAGAAGTGTGGCTCCGGCGTGGAAGACAGGCAGACTCTCACGTGGGTGACAAGATAGGTTGATTGCTGCCAGCTGGCCAGGTGAAAAATGACTTCTCTGGGCTCTCCTTGACCTTAAGTACCAGGGGTGTGGAGAGGGGCAGGGATTAGCCCAGGACCAATACCATGGGGGGTGGGAGTTACCAGGACAAAAAGACAGTAAGCAGGGCATCTGATACACGCTACAGGGCGGAGAAGTCATAGGCTCTGCCAATCACCCCAGCCCCCCACCAGAGTCTGGGCAGGGTTGCAGGGAGATGGACAGGAGCCACAACTAGGGAAAAACCAAAGGGGTTGGAACACGGGGTAATCTGGAACAAACCATTCTACGTAAAGTTGCAAAGTAATAATTTTCACACCGCAACATTCCAGTATATTTAGAAAGTCAGTGTTCACTTGCCTTCACCTGGAAAAGACAGCAACTGCCTTCAACAACTGTCTTCCCCGTGGCATTAGGCTGTCATTTTTTTCTTTGCCCGTCCCACCGCCCCAAATATTGAGGTTTGATTGAAAAGAGTATAAATTCTGGGGCAAATTTGTACAGTTTGTAGAGGATTTGTTAATTAGTGAGTCGAGATAAGAAGGTTCTTGCCCATCCTATGGTGCTTATGTGCAGCACTCAGACAAGGAGGCACGGCAAGCTGCAGTTTGTGTCTGTGCAGCTGGATCTTTGACTGCTCCTTCTCTCCATTTGCCAGACTTACACAGCAACCTCATCTTCCTTGACTCCTCCCTGTCTCTGCCTTTGTCTCCTCCCAAATTTGGAGCCAAGCCCAGGGATCTTTTCCCCATGGCTCCCAGGCTTGGCCCTCCCTGCCTGTGAACAGCCTCGGTGTTGCAGCTGCTGTTGGCCCACTCACTTTGGCCTTCCATGGCATTCCCGGTGTGCTCTCCTACTGTTTCTGCCAGGTTCCTCTCCCCAGAATGAGCCCAGCTCTTCCTTTGAGTATCTGTGAAGTGTGACCGCCCAGCACATCAGTCCCCCTTTACTACCTGTGAACTCTGGCTCTGCCTTAGGGCACTGGTGACGGGCCTTAAGCTTTAGCTTTCCTAGTTTCAGATTCTGTGCTGCTTAGGGGTGTAGTTCTGAGCCTCGCATTAAGTGCTAGTAGGCTCTTTTCATAGAGTAAGTAGACAAACAAATCCTTTTCCTGCTGAGGACCAAGGACAACTTTCAGGCCAACAGCATAAACAACAGCGGACTGAAGAGAGAAAACAAGAAGGATGAGACCCCACAACCCGAAGCTGCAATTGGACAATTAAACCCCAATATGCAAATGGACCAAAACTTAATAAAAACTTAAGATCTTGTGACCCGGCAGCCATTTTGTGGCCATTATTTGTCCAACTTGTGGATAGCCCTGATCAGGCTCCTGTCCTGGCCAAGGTGGATTCTGGAGGCCTTTCAAGAAATACCTACTTCCTTTTTTATCTCTGTCCAATCTCTGTTTCAGGTCAGCCCTCCCAAGCCATCACTGGCAGTCCACTCAGGAGGCAGGAGCTTCCCTTGTCATGCTTGGGACTGTCTCTGGTCTGTTCTCTTTGCCCAAGCCTACACCAGGCCCTAAATCATCAGCCCACGGGCATTTGAGCACTGTCCCCAAGGTGTCTGCTTTTGTCCTATCCCCTTCCTAGGCTTGGTGTACCGGGTTCCTCCAGCCCATGGTGGCTCAGGGCACTCTCCTCTCTGACCAGGCACACTGGTGCTCTCTGGAGCCACTCTGTCCCTTTGTGCCTCAGGCTCATTCTGCAGGTGCCGAAGGTGGCACTTGTTGCCCTTCCCAGGAATTGGAATTACACCGAAAAGATGGTTCCCTGTGAACAAAGCTAGCTTTATTTCAACAATTAGATCAACTCCAGTGTTTGCCTGCACACCGGAGAGAAATGTGGGCGGGACAGAGCAGGGTTTTGACACTGAGGCTGCCTTTGGATCAGCAGGCATTGCCCCAGCAGGAAAGGGCTGTGGTGCACTGCAGCCTGCCCTGGATCCTGCCTGTCCTGCTGCTCAGGAAGCACTTTCAGCGGTGTGGTATGCACGCATGTTGTAGTCAATCCAGTGATAGAAGTGCCGAGTGGAGATGTAGATTCCAGGCTGCTTTGGTCTGGCGCAGCCTTCTCCCCAGCTGGTTATGCCGACAACCCACCAGTACTCGGCGGTGTTGTCCTTGCACATGAGAGGACCACCACTGTCGCCCTGCAATAGAGCAGAGAGGATTAAGGTGGTGTTGAGTGGCCCCTGCCAGCACCGGGGCTGTCTCCTCTTCTCTCACAGCCCCTGCCAGAACTGTATTCCAGGCAGAGGAAGGCTCTCCTCAGAGGCTGGAGCCTCCAGAGCCTTGGCTGTGAATGGCTTGGGGTCCTGTAGGGTAGGGCTCTCTGTGTCCTCTCTGCACAAGGCAGGAGTCCTGGATGTGCAGAGCATGGATGTTTGGCACCCGGATCTCTGCGCTGCCGAGAGCGCTAGCTGGGCTTTCTGGGCTTTCTGGCACAAGGGGGGCACTGGGCAAGTAGGAGTGGATGGGGAGTGTGTAGGAAGCCCCCCCCCCCCCCCCCCCAGCAGCTGGGGGGGAGCTGGGGCTGGGAGGGTGACCGGGAGAACTGGCCGGGGCAAAGCAGACCCTGGGCTGTGTTTGGGCAGCGCTGCCAGGGCTGCTGGTGCTGCTGGGGGCTGAGAGGCTCGTGACACATTCATACCTGGCAGGCGTCGATGGCGCCCTGTGGGTAACCAGCACACAAGTTGTAGGGGTGGACTTTCCCTGCATACCAGTCACTGCTGTTGCAGAGCTGGGAATTGATGAGCTGGACCTTGGCCTCCTGCAGGCGACCACGTGAACCTTGAGCTGTGAGCAGAGAAAGCAATAAGCCCTCAGCACCCCCATGTCAGTTCTCCTTCCCCGTCTGAGGGGAATCCCTGTCCCTTGGGCACGGCTTTCCCTCCGCAGAGGCGCTAGGGCACGGTGTCCCTGCTTCCCGCCTTTGGGGAGCAGGCCAGGCCCATCTCTGCACCGGGCTACGTCCTTCAGCCTGGCTTTGGACTCTGCTGTGAGGAAGCCCAAACCCTCTCCCCACTGCACTTAGCTGGAACTCACATCTTGCAGTGGTGGAACCCCAGCCAGCGATCCAGCAGTTGTTGAGCTTTGAGACTTCTAGGGCGGGGTCAGCCAGACAGGCCAGCTGGATGTAGGCGCTGCACTGGACAGAACCGTCCAGTTGCAGCAGGGCAATGTCGTAGCTGAAGTCGGCACGCTTGTAGTAGGGGTGAACCACCACCTGCTTCACGTTGCGAACTACGGCCCCAGGGCCCGGCTGAGTGAACTTGGTAGCTCCAAGCACCACATACAGCATGCTGATGTCACTGGAAAGAAGATGGAGAGAGGGCTGAGAGGGAGCAGAGCCATGTACCACAGCAGCCCAGCAGCTGCCTCTCTTCTGCTTGGCAAGGCAGAGAGGGAGCAGTGCTCTGGCAGGTGTGAGTGCCCTCACACACATGAGGCTGGGGGAATGTCGAGCTGGAGGCCGCTAGGAAGCCTTGGCACAAGCCCAGGCTTCTCCTGAGCAGTGTGGCAGCTGGACTGCCTGAGAGGAAAGGGGACGGGAGTAGCAGGTGGTGGCTGCTGACAGGGCACCTGCTGGTGTAGCGAGGGTGTCCCCATTCCCTGGTCTGCCTTACTCAAACTTGTCGAAGCAGTGGGCCGCCGTGAGGACCCAATCTGCAGTGATGAGGGACCCTCCACACCAATGACCCAGGTTCGGTGAAAGGGGATGTTGGATGCTGACGATCCAGGGCCAGGATGCTTCCAGAGCGCCTACTCCACCCACAATGCGTGTCATGCCGAAGTCGTAAGCTTCGTTGCCGGTGGAATAAGTCATGGGGTAGTAGTCAGGTTGCGGAGCGCGGAGGCCGCAGGAACCTCTGCAAGCAGAAAGTCATTTCCATGCTGCTGCGTGGCCTGCTGTGGCTCAGGCTGAAGCTCAGCCCTGTGCCCTCCCCACAAGCGTTTGCAGGCCCAGCAGGCCAGGGAAGCCCATGGGATGTTTGTCTGTCCAAGGAACGGAGGCTTCCCCATGGTGGGTAGGAAGCTGTGGCCCAGCCACGGGGGACAGGCGGGTCCCCTCCAGGGAAGGCCCCAAGTGTTGCCACGGCTCCCTCCCAGGGCCTGGGGCCACTTACCCGCAGGGGTACTGTATGCCGTGGGCCAGCGCGGCCACGGTCAGCAGGACGAGGAGGCCGAGCCGATTCATGGCTGCCAGAGGCACGTGTCAGCTGCAAGCACTGAGGGCTCCGTGCAGCAGCACAGCCACAGCCGCAGTGCCCGGCAGCAGCCGCGCTGCCCGTGGTGGCCCCGGCCCCGGGGCTGATGTCACTGAGGGCTGGGTTCCGTGTTTGGGGCGCTGTGGGGGCCTGTGCAACCGGGGCCCACTGGGGGAGGGGCAACACCGAATCCATGGGCCGTGGAATGGTTTGGGGTGGAAGGGACCTTGGAAATCACATAGCTCCGACTTCCTGCCATTGGTAGGGATGGATAGTTTGTACTGGAGAAGTTTGCTCAGAGCCTGGCTCAGAAGCTGTCGTTGGACAATTTGAGGGAGGATGGGACATTGAAGTACAAAGTCTTTATCAACAGGACCTGACTGAGGCAGGAACCAGAGCTCTTGATCAAAGGTTGGCCTCTGCGTGAACCTTCCAACCAAATGTTGTCGAGATCCGCTCATCGGCAAAACGTGGATTTGCCTTTCGCTAATCAGAAACTGGACAAGGCCACATCTGGCCTTCTTTTGGGATGTAGGATCACAGACAACTTCCTTGGTTCCTCCTGGAGTCCTCCAAGGCCTGGGGAGCATCCCAAGAGGAGAAAAAAACCAGATGATCCTGCACTAGAAGTTCTGGTAGCTTGTTTATTCAACAGCATAAAGATGGGCCTCTCTCGCAGCCCAGTCAGAAACCTCATTGCCTGGAGGGGAAGGCACCTGCAGGATTTCCCAGTTGCTGGCAGTGGTTCTCCAGTCCTTCACTGTGACTGACACTGGCTTCCCCCCCCGTTGATGGGCAGACCTGCATGATGGTCAAGGATTAGGGTAACTTGTGATGTGTCTCCCTTCATCACTGTAGGCAGTCTTTTACAGTAACGATTAGATGCATTGCTTAGCTTATCCTTCTCCCATTCTTTGCGGTTTTGAATTACAGTAAGTTGCATTTATTCCTGAAGTTGGTGTCTGTGTCTTCTGTGCTGACTTTGCCTACATGAAAAACAGGCATCCGCAGCTGCTCTGGGCAACCCGTGCCAGTATGTCTGCAGCCTGACAGTCAAGAATTTCTTCCCAGTATCTCATACGAAGCTACCCTCTGTCGCTGTAAAGCCATTGCCCTTGTCCTTTGAGGACCTGCCCTTGTAAGAAGGGCTGCTCTCTGCTGCTTTCTTTAGGCCCCTCTTCTTGCAGGATGAGGCTGTGCAGTCTCTGAGGCCAGCAGCTGCTGAGGAATCCATTTGGGGCAGGGAGCTGGTTGTGCAGCTGCAGTGCCAGCTGCAGATTGAGCTCTGGCTGGTGGGAGTCTGGGACCAGAGACTGCCACTCTTTGCATGACAGAGGGCACAGGGAGCTGTGGCACAGGCCAGGGATTTGAACGGACCCTGAGTGCTGCAGCAGGAGCCGGTGGCTCTTTCTGGAATGTGACATCTGCGAGTCTGCTGGGGGAATGAATCCTGAGGTTGAATGGGTACGGATACCCGCTCTGACTGGCTGAGAGTGGTGTGGGTAGGGAACCAAACGGGTCACCCATCAGCTTGTTGGAGTCACCTGTGCCTCTGGAATGGTCACACAGGGGAGATTCCTCAGCATTTTGGCAGCCCAGATGGGACCTAAGGACAGTACTGCTGGAGCCTCCGTCCTGAAGAGCAGCTACTGGTGAGTTCACCTGGGACCTTTAGAGCAGGAAGGAGCCACGGGAGGAGTGTTATAATTCCATGTGCAGAGTCTGTGTAAATTATAAGCGTGGAATTGAGCCTCTCTATTGCTGTGGCATTTGCCGCAGATTCGGTGAAGTCGTGGGTAGTGGGTGGAGAAGGTGTGCGCAGCACGAGCGGTGTGAGGTGGCCACAGAGGAGTTGTGGAGGCCCCCGTAAGTTGTGAGGTAGAGGGGCTCGAGTCTCTGCTTGAAGGCTTTTGCACACAGGCACAGGGAGAACCTTGTGTCCCTCATGCCGCACAATGGGTGCCAGAGCACACACAGAAGGGGGTGGAAATCCCTTCTTGGCACGCAGAAGAGGGCTTCACATGCACCAAGGTGTTTGACGTGGTGGGAAATATCCCTGTTTTAGGTGAGGACGTGTCTGTGGCCAAAGTTGTAGAGAACTGGGAGAACTTCTTAATGGGCAGCAGAATTTTGCACACTAAGGTTGTGCCAGGATGATGGGGCAGCTCGAAGCTTGTCTCCCCTCTGGGCAGGGTAATGACCATCCCCAACCCTGAGTGACACTCTTGGACTCAGTGTCTTTAGTGAGCGGGCAGCCCCTGAAATTTACTTCAGTAAATATTTGAAGAAGCTTATGCCAGGCTGGCAGGGGCAAGTACAGATGTGGGATGATTGCTCTCAGCACAGCCCACCTTGATTAATACAAAGGGAAGAATGCCACATGCCGTGAGACAGGACTCCATTTGCCTGGAACCCAAGAAGAATATCCAGAAGCAGACGGAGTGACACCTAGCCCAAGGCATTTTGAAGCCTTCCATTAATGCGGGCGTTCAGAGCTGCAACGGCTAGCTCGGTCCTGAACACGCATTAATTGGTACAGCTCCGGTTCCTTCTTGCTGTGTGAGCCCTGGCCCTCAGGTAGAAGTGTGGCTCCGGCGTGGAAGACAGGCAGACTCTCACGTGGGTGACAAGATAGGTTGATTGCTGCCAGCTGGCCAGGTGAAAAATGACTTCTCTGGGCTCTCCTTGACCTTAAGTACCAGGGGTGTGGAGAGGGGCAGGGATTAGCCCAGGACCAATACCATGGGGGGTGGGAGTTACCAGGACAAAAAGACAGTAAGCAGGGCATCTGATACACGCTACAGGGCGGAGAAGTCATAGGCTCTGCCAATCACCCCAGCCCCCCACCAGAGTCTGGGCAGGGTTGCAGGGAGATGGACAGGAGCCACAACTAGGGAAAAACCAAAGGGGTTGGAACACGGGGTAATCTGGAACAAACCATTCTACGTAAAGTTGCAAAGTAATAATTTTCACACCGCAACATTCCAGTATATTTAGAAAGTCAGTGTTCACTTGCCTTCACCTGGAAAAGACAGCAACTGCCTTCAACAACTGTCTTCCCCGTGGCATTAGGCTGTCATTTTTTTCTTTGCCCGTCCCACCGCCCCAAATATTGAGGTTTGATTGAAAAGAGTATAAATTCTGGGGCAAATTTGTACAGTTTGTAGAGGATTTGTTAATTAGTGAGTCGAGATAAGAAGGTTCTTGCCCATCCTGTGGTGCTTATGTGCAGCACTCAGACAAGGAGGCACGGCAAGCTGCAGTTTGTGTCTGTGCAGCTGGATCTTTGACTGCTCCTTCTCTCCGTTTGCCAGACTTACACAGCAACCTCATCTTCCTTGACTCCTCCCTGTCTCTGCCTTTGTCTCCTCCCAAATTTGGAGCCAAGCCCAGGGATCTTTTCCCCATGGCTCCCAGGCTTGGCCCTCCCTGCCTGTGAACAGCCTCGGTGTTGCAGCTGCTGTTGGCCCACTCACTTTGGCCTTCCATGGCATTCCCGGTGTGCTCTCCTACTGTTTCTGCCAGGTTCCTCTCCCCAGAATGAGCCCAGCTCTTCCTTTGAGTATCTGTGAAGTGTGACCGCCCAGCACATCAGTCCCCCTTTACTACCTGTGAACTCTGGCCCTGCCTTAGGGCACTGGTGACGGGCCTTAAGCTTTAGCTTTCCTAGTTTCAGATTCTGTGCTGCTTAGGGGTGTAGTTCTGAGCCTCGCATTAAGTGCTAGTAGGCTCTTTTCATAGAGTAAGTAGACAAACAAATCCTTTTCCTGCTGAGGACCAAGGACAACTTTCAGGCCAACAGCATAAACAACAGCGGACTGAAGAGAGAAAACAAGAAGGATGAGACCCCACAACCCGAAGCTGCAATTGGACAATTAAACCCCAATATGCAAATGGACCAAAACTTAATAAAAACTTAAGATCTTGTGACCCGGCAGCCATTTTGTGGCCATTATTTGTCCAACTTGTGGATAGCCCTGATCAGGCTCCTGTCCTGGCCAAGGTGGATTCTGGAGGCCTTTCAAGAAATACCTACTTCCTTTTTTATCTCTGTCCAATCTCTGTTTCAGGTCAGCCCTCCCAAGCCATCACTGGCAGTCCACTCAGGAGGCAGGAGCTTCCCTTGTCATGCTTGGGACTGTCTCTGGTCTGTTCTCTTTGCCCAAGCCTACACCAGGCCCTAAATCATCAGCCCACGGGCATTTGAGCACTGTCCCCAAGGTGTCTGCTTTTGTCCTATCCCCTTCCTAGGCTTGGTGTACCGGGTTCCTCCAGCCCATGGTGGCTCAGGGCACTCTCCTCTCTGACCAGGCACACTGGTGCTCTCTGGAGCCACTCTGTCCCTTTGTGCCTCAGGCTCATTCTGCAGGTGCCGAAGGTGGCACTTGTTGCCCTTCCCAGGAATTGGAATTACACCGAAAAGATGGTTCCCTGTGAACAAAGCTAGCTTTATTTCAACAATTAGATCAACTCCAGTGTTTGCCTGCACACCGGAGAGAAATGTGGGCGGGACAGAGCAGGGTTTTGACACTGAGGCTGCCTTTGGATCAGCAGGCATTGCCCCAGCAGGAAAGGGCTGTGGTGCACTGCAGCCTGCCCTGGATCCTGCCTGTCCTGCTGCTCAGGAAGCACTTTCAGCGGTGTGGTATGCACGCATGTTGTAGTCAATCCAGTGATAGAAGTGCCGAGTGGAGATGTAGATTCCAGGCTGCTTTGGTCTGGCGCAGCCTTCTCCCCAGCTGGTTATGCCGACAACCCACCAGTACTCGGCGGTGTTGTCCTTGCACATGAGAGGACCACCACTGTCGCCCTGCAATAGAGCAGAGAGGATTAAGGTGGTGTTGAGTGGCCCCTGCCAGCACCGGGGCTGTCTCCTCTTCTCTCACAGCCCCTGCCAGAACTGTATTCCAGGCAGAGGAAGGCTCTCCTCAGAGGCTGGAGCCTCCAGAGCCTTGGCTGTGAATGGCTTGGGGTCCTGTAGGGTAGGGCTCTCTGTGTCCTCTCTGCACAAGGCAGGAGTCCTGGATGTGCAGAGCATGGATGTTTGGCACCCGGATCTCTGCGCTGCCGAGAGCGCTAGCTGGGCTTTCTGGGCTTTCTGGCACAAGGGGGGCACTGGGCAAGTAGGAGTGGATGGGGAGTGTGTAGGAAGCCCCCCCCCCCCCCCCCCCAGCAGCTGGGGGGGAGCTGGGGCTGGGAGGGTGACCGGGAGAACTGGCCGGGGCAAAGCAGACCCTGGGCTGTGTTTGGGCAGCGCTGCCAGGGCTGCTGGTGCTGCTGGGGGCTGAGAGGCTCGTGACACATTCATACCTGGCAGGCGTCGATGGCGCCCTGTGGGTAACCAGCACACAAGTTGTAGGGGTGGACTTTCCCTGCATACCAGTCACTGCTGTTGCAGAGCTGGGAATTGATGAGCTGGACCTTGGCCTCCTGCAGGCGACCACGTGAACCTTGAGCTGTGAGCAGAGAAAGCAATAAGCCCTCAGCACCCCCATGTCAGTTCTCCTTCCCCGTCTGAGGGGAATCCCTGTCCCTTGGGCACGGCTTTCCCTCCGCAGAGGCGCTAGGGCACGGTGTCCCTGCTTCCCGCCTTTGGGGAGCAGGCCAGGCCCATCTCTGCACCGGGCTACGTCCTTCAGCCTGGCTTTGGACTCTGCTGTGAGGAAGCCCAAACCCTCTCCCCACTGCACTTAGCTGGAACTCACATCTTGCAGTGGTGGAACCCCAGCCAGCGATCCAGCAGTTGTTGAGCTTTGAGACTTCTAGGGCGGGGTCAGCCAGACAGGCCAGCTGGATGTAGGCGCTGCACTGGACAGAACCGTCCAGTTGCAGCAGGGCAATGTCGTAGCTGAAGTCGGCACGCTTGTAGTAGGGGTGAACCACCACCTGCTTCACGTTGCGAACTACGGCCCCAGGGCCCGGCTGAGTGAACTTGGTAGCTCCAAGCACCACATACAGCATGCTGATGTCACTGGAAAGAAGATGGAGAGAGGGCTGAGAGGGAGCAGAGCCATGTACCACAGCAGCCCAGCAGCTGCCTCTCTTCTGCTTGGCAAGGCAGAGAGGGAGCAGTGCTCTGGCAGGTGTGAGTGCCCTCACACACATGAGGCTGGGGGAATGTCGAGCTGGAGGCCGCTAGGAAGCCTTGGCACAAGCCCAGGCTTCTCCTGAGCAGTGTGGCAGCTGGACTGCCTGAGAGGAAAGGGGACGGGAGTAGCAGGTGGTGGCTGCTGACAGGGCACCTGCTGGTGTAGCGAGGGTGTCCCCATTCCCTGGTCTGCCTTACTCAAACTTGTCGAAGCAGTGGGCCGCCGTGAGGACCCAATCTGCAGTGATGAGGGACCCTCCACACCAATGACCCAGGTTCGGTGAAAGGGGATGTTGGATGCTGACGATCCAGGGCCAGGATGCTTCCAGAGCGCCTACTCCACCCACAATGCGTGTCATGCCGAAGTCGTAAGCTTCGTTGCCGGTGGAATAAGTCATGGGGTAGTAGTCAGGTTGCGGAGCGCGGAGGCCGCAGGAACCTCTGCAAGCAGAAAGTCATTTCCATGCTGCTGCGTGGCCTGCTGTGGCTCAGGCTGAAGCTCAGCCCTGTGCCCTCCCCACAAGCGTTTGCAGGCCCAGCAGGCCAGGGAAGCCCATGGGATGTTTGTCTGTCCAAGGAACGGAGGCTTCCCCATGGTGGGTAGGAAGCTGTGGCCCAGCCACGGGGGACAGGCGGGTCCCCTCCAGGGAAGGCCCCAAGTGTTGCCACGGCTCCCTCCCAGGGCCTGGGGCCACTTACCCGCAGGGGTACTGTATGCCGTGGGCCAGCGCGGCCACGGTCAGCAGGACGAGGAGGCCGAGCCGATTCATGGCTGCCAGAGGCACGTGTCAGCTGCAAGCACTGAGGGCTCCGTGCAGCAGCACAGCCACAGCCGCAGTGCCCGGCAGCAGCCGCGCTGCCCGTGGTGGCCCCGGCCCCGGGGCTGATGTCACTGAGGGCTGGGTTCCGTGTTTGGGGCGCTGTGGGGGCCTGTGCAACCGGGGCCCACTGGGGGAGGGGCAACACCGAATCCATGGGCCGTGGAATGGTTTGGGGTGGAAGGGACCTTGGAAATCACATAGCTCCGACTTCCTGCCATTGGTAGGGATGGATAGTTTGTACTGGAGAAGTTTGCTCAGAGCCTGGCTCAGAAGCTGTCGTTGGACAATTTGAGGGAGGATGGGACATTGAAGTACAAAGTCTTTATCAACAGGACCTGACTGAGGCAGGAACCAGAGCTCTTGATCAAAGGTTGGCCTCTGCGTGAACCTTCCAACCAAATGTTGTCGAGATCCGCTCATCGGCAAAACGTGGATTTGCCTTTCGCTAATCAGAAACTGGACAAGGCCACATCTGGCCTTCTTTTGGGATGTAGGATCACAGACAACTTCCTTGGTTCCTCCTGGAGTCCTCCAAGGCCTGGGGAGCATCCCAAGAGGAGAAAAAAACCAGATGATCCTGCACTAGAAGTTCTGGTAGCTTGTTTATTCAACAGCATAAAGATGGGCCTCTCTCGCAGCCCAGTCAGAAACCTCATTGCCTGGAGGGGAAGGCACCTGCAGGATTTCCCAGTTGCTGGCAGTGGTTCTCCAGTCCTTCACTGTGACTGACACTGGCTTCCCCCCCGTTGATGGGCAGACCTGCATGATGGTCAAGGATTAGGGTAACTTGTGATGTGTCTCCCTTCATCACTGTAGGCAGTCTTTTACAGTAACGATTAGATGCATTGCTTAGCTTATCCTTTTCCCATTCTTTGCGGTTTTGAATTACAGTAAGTTGCATTTATTCCTGAAGTTGGTGTCTGTGTCTTCTGTGCTGACTTTGCCTACATGAAAAACAGGCATCCGCAGCTGCTCTGGGCAACCCGTGCCAGTATGTCTGCAGCCTGACAGTCAAGAATTTCTTCCCAGTATCTCATACGAAGCTACCCTCTGTCGCTGTAAAGCCATTGCCCTTGTCCTTTGAGGACCTGCCCTTGTAAGAAGGGCTGCTCTCTGCTGCTTTCTTTAGGCCCCTCTTCTTGCAGGATGAGGCTGTGCAGTCTCTGAGGCCAGCAGCTGCTGAGGAATCCATTTGGGGCAGGGAGCTGGTTGTGCAGCTGCAGTGCCAGCTGCAGATTGAGCTCTGGCTGGTGGGAGTCTGGGACCAGAGACTGCCACTCTTTGCATGACAGAGGGCACAGGGAGCTGTGGCACAGGCCAGGGATTTGAACGGACCCTGAGTGCTGCAGCAGGAGCCGGTGGCTCTTTCTGGAATGTGACATCTGCGAGTCTGCTGGGGGAATGAATCCTGAGGTTGAATGGGTACGGATACCCGCTCTGACTGGCTGAGAGTGGTGTGGGTAGGGAACCAAACGGGTCACCCATCAGCTTGTTGGAGTCACCTGTGCCTCTGGAATGGTCACACAGGGGAGATTCCTCAGCATTTTGGCAGCCCAGATGGGACCTAAGGACAGTACTGCTGGAGCCTCCGTCCTGAAGAGCAGCTACTGGTGAGTTCACCTGGGACCTTTAGAGCAGGAAGGAGCCACGGGAGGAGTGTTATAATTCCATGTGCAGAGTCTGTGTAAATTATAAGCGTGGAATTGAGCCTCTCTATTGCTGTGGCATTTGCCGCAGATTCGGTGAAGTCGTGGGTAGTGGGTGGAGAAGGTGTGCGCAGCACGAGCGGTGTGAGGTGGCCACAGAGGAGTTGTGGAGGCCCCCGTAAGTTGTGAGGTAGAGGGGCTCGAGTCTCTGCTTGAAGGCTTTTGCACACAGGCACAGGGAGAACCTTGTGTCCCTCATGCCGCACAATGGGTGCCAGAGCACACACAGAAGGGGGTGGAAATCCCTTCTTGGCACGCAGAAGAGGGCTTCACATGCACCAAGGTGTTTGACGTGGTGGGAAATATCCCTGTTTTAGGTGAGGACGTGTCTGTGGCCAAAGTTGTAGAGAACTGGGAGAACTTCTTAATGGGCAGCAGAATTTTGCACACTAAGGTTGTGCCAGGATGATGGGGCAGCTCGAAGCTTGTCTCCCCTCTGGGCAGGGTAATGACCATCCCCAACCCTGAGTGACACTCTTGGACTCAGTGTCTTTAGTGAGCGGGCAGCCCCTGAAATTTACTTCAGTAAATATTTGAAGAAGCTTATGCCAGGCTGGCAGGGGCAAGTACAGATGTGGGATGATTGCTCTCAGCACAGCCCACCTTGATTAATACAAAGGGAAGAATGCCACATGCCGTGAGACAGGACTCCATTTGCCTGGAACCCAAGAAGAATATCCAGAAGCAGACGGAGTGACACCTAGCCCAAGGCATTTTGAAGCCTTCCATTAATGCGGGCGTTCAGAGCTGCAACGGCTAGCTCGGTCCTGAACACGCATTAATTGGTACAGCTCCGGTTCCTTCTTGCTGTGTGAGCCCTGGCCCTCAGGTAGAAGTGTGGCTCCGGCGTGGAAGACAGGCAGACTCTCACGTGGGTGACAAGATAGGTTGATTGCTGCCAGCTGGCCAGGTGAAAAATGACTTCTCTGGGCTCTCCTTGACCTTAAGTACCAGGGGTGTGGAGAGGGGCAGGGATTAGCCCAGGACCAATACCATGGGGGGTGGGAGTTACCAGGACAAAAAGACAGTAAGCAGGGCATCTGATACACGCTACAGGGCGGAGAAGTCATAGGCTCTGCCAATCACCCCAGCCCCCCACCAGAGTCTGGGCAGGGTTGCAGGGAGATGGACAGGAGCCACAACTAGGGAAAAACCAAAGGGGTTGGAACACGGGGTAATCTGGAACAAACCATTCTACGTAAAGTTGCAAAGTAATAATTTTCACACCGCAACATTCCAGTATATTTAGAAAGTCAGTGTTCACTTGCCTTCACCTGGAAAAGACAGCAACTGCCTTCAACAACTGTCTTCCCCGTGGCATTAGGCTGTCATTTTTTTCTTTGCCCGTCCCACCGCCCCAAATATTGAGGTTTGATTGAAAAGAGTATAAATTCTGGGGCAAATTTGTACAGTTTGTAGAGGATTTGTTAATTAGTGAGTCGAGATAAGAAGGTTCTTGCCCATCCTGTGGTGCTTATGTGCAGCACTCAGACAAGGAAGCACGGCAAGCTGCAGTTTGTGTCTGTGCAGCTGGATCTTTGACTGCTCCTTCTCTCCATTTGCCAGACTTACACAGCAACCTCATCTTCCTTGACTCCTCCCTGTCTCTGCCTTTGTCTCCTCCCAAATTTGGAGCCAAGCCCAGGGATCTTTTTCCCATGGCTCCCAGGCTTGGCCCTCCCTGCCTGTGAACAGCCTCGGTGTTGCAGCTGCTGTTGGCCCACTCACTTTGGCCTTCCATGGCATTCCCGGTGTGCTCTCCTACTGTTTCTGCCAGGTTCCTCTCCCCAGAATGAGCCCAGCTCTTCCTTTGAGTATCTGTGAAGTGTGACCGCCCAGCACATCAGTCCCCCTTTACTACCTGTGAACTCTGGCCCTGCCTTAGGGCACTGGTGACGGGCCTTAAGCTTTAGCTTTCCTAGTTTCAGATTCTGTGCTGCTTAGGGGTGTAGTTCTGAGCCTCGCATTAAGTGCTAGTAGGCTCTTTTCATAGAGTAAGTAGACAAACAAATCCTTTTCCTGCTGAGGACCAAGGACAACTTTCAGGCCAACAGCATAAACAACAGCGGACTGAAGAGAGAAAACAAGAAGGATGAGACCCCACAACCCGAAGCTGCAATTGGACAATTAAACCCCAATATGCAAATGGACCAAAAC
Organism: Chamaea fasciata; assembly: GCF_029207755.1. Lineage (NCBI taxonomy): Eukaryota > Metazoa > Chordata > Aves > Passeriformes > Sylviidae > Chamaea > Chamaea fasciata. The sequence goes on along the minus strand of NW_027094088.1, from coordinate 28,057,026 downwards.
TTAATAAAAACTTAAGATCTTGTGACCCGGCAGCCATTTTGTGGCCATTATTTGTCCAACTTGTGGATAGCCCTGATCAGGCTCCTGTCCTGGCCAAGGTGGATTCTGGAGGCCTTTCAAGAAATACCTACTTCCTTTTTTATCTCTGTCCAATCTCTGTTTCAGGTCAGCCCTCCCAAGCCATCACTGGCAGTCCACTCAGGAGGCAGGAGCTTCCCTTGTCATGCTTGGGACTGTCTCTGGTCTGTTCTCTTTGCCCAAGCCTACACCAGGCCCTAAATCATCAGCCCACGGGCATTTGAGCACTGTCCCCAAGGTGTCTGCTTTTGTCCTATCCCCTTCCTAGGCTTGGTGTACCGGGTTCCTCCAGCCCATGGTGGCTCAGGGCACTCTCCTCTCTGACCAGGCACACTGGTGCTCTCTGGAGCCACTCTGTCCCTTTGTGCCTCAGGCTCATTCTGCAGGTGCCGAAGGTGGCACTTGTTGCCCTTCCCAGGAATTGGAATTACACCGAAAAGATGGTTCCCTGTGAACAAAGCTAGCTTTATTTCAACAATTAGATCAACTCCAGTGTTTGCCTGCACACCGGAGAGAAATGTGGGTGGGACAGAGCAGGGTTTTGACACTGAGGCTGCCTTTGGATCAGCAGGCATTGCCCCAGCAGGAAAGGGCTGTGGTGCACTGCAGCCTGCCCTGGATCCTGCCTGTCCTGCTGCTCAGGAAGCACTTTCAGCGGTGTGGTATGCACGCATGTTGTAGTCAATCCAGTGATAGAAGTGCCGAGTGGAGATGTAGATTCCAGGCTGCTTTGGTCTGGCGCAGCCTTCTCCCCAGCTGGTTATGCCGACAACCCACCAGTACTCGGCGGTGTTGTCCTTGCACATGAGAGGACCACCACTGTCGCCCTGCAATAGAGCAGAGAGGATTAAGGTGGTGTTGAGTGGCCCCTGCCAGCACCGGGGCTGTCTCCTCTTCTCTCACAGCCCCTGCCAGAACTGTATTCCAGGCAGAGGAAGGCTCTCCTCAGAGGCTGGAGCCTCCAGAGCCTTGGCTGTGAATGGCTTGGGGTCCTGTAGGGTAGGGCTCTCTGTGTCCTCTCTGCACAAGGCAGGAGTCCTGGATGTGCAGAGCATGGATGTTTGGCACCCGGATCTCTGCGCTGCCGAGAGCGCTAGCTGGGCTTTCTGGGCTTTCTGGCACAAGGGGGGCACTGGGCAAGTAGGAGTGGATGGGGAGTGTGTAGGAAGCCCCCCCCCCCCCCCCCTCCCAGCAGCTGGGGGGGAGCTGGGGCTGGGAGGGTGACCGGGAGAACTGGCCGGGGCAAAGCAGACCCTGGGCTGTGTTTGGGCAGCGCTGCCAGGGCTGCTGGTGCTGCTGGGGGCTGAGAGGCTCGTGACACATTCATACCTGGCAGGCGTCGATGGCGCCCTGTGGGTAACCAGCACACAAGTTGTAGGGGTGGACTTTCCCTGCATACCAGTCACTGCTGTTGCAGAGCTGGGAATTGATGAGCTGGACCTTGGCCTCCTGCAGGCGACCACGTGAACCTTGAGCTGTGAGCAGAGAAAGCAATAAGCCCTCAGCACCCCCATGTCAGTTCTCCTTCCCCGTCTGAGGGGAATCCCTGTCCCTTGGGCACGGCTTTCCCTCCGCAGAGGCGCTAGGGCACGGTGTCCCTGCTTCCCGCCTTTGGGGAGCAGGCCAGGCCCATCTCTGCACCGGGCTACGTCCTTCAGCCTGGCTTTGGACTCTGCTGTGAGGAAGCCCAAACCCTCTCCCCACTGCACTTAGCTGGAACTCACATCTTGCAGTGGTGGAACCCCAGCCAGCGATCCAGCAGTTGTTGAGCTTTGAGACTTCTAGGGCGGGGTCAGCCAGACAGGCCAGCTGGATGTAGGCGCTGCACTGGACAGAACCGTCCAGTTGCAGCAGGGCAATGTCGTAGCTGAAGTCGGCACGCTTGTAGTAGGGGTGAACCACCACCTGCTTCACGTTGCGAACTACGGCCCCAGGGCCCGGCTGAGTGAACTTGGTAGCTCCAAGCACCACATACAGCATGCTGATGTCACTGGAAAGAAGATGGAGAGAGGGCTGAGAGGGAGCAGAGCCATGTACCACAGCAGCCCAGCAGCTGCCTCTCTTCTGCTTGGCAAGGCAGAGAGGGAGCAGTGCTCTGGCAGGTGTGAGTGCCCTCACACACATGAGGCTGGGGGAATGTCGAGCTGGAGGCCGCTAGGAAGCCTTGGCACAAGCCCAGGCTTCTCCTGAGCAGTGTGGCAGCTGGACTGCCTGAGAGGAAAGGGGACGGGAGTAGCAGGTGGTGGCTGCTGACAGGGCACCTGCTGGTGTAGCGAGGGTGTCCCCATTCCCTGGTCTGCCTTACTCAAACTTGTCGAAGCAGTGGGCCGCCGTGAGGACCCAATCTGCAGTGATGAGGGACCCTCCACACCAATGACCCAGGTTCGGTGAAAGGGGATGTTGGATGCTGACGATCCAGGGCCAGGATGCTTCCAGAGCGCCTACTCCACCCACAATGCGTGTCATGCCAAAGTCGTAAGCTTCGTTGCCGGTGGAATAAGTCATGGGGTAGTAGTCAGGTTGCGGAGCGCGGAGGCCGCAGGAACCTCTGCAAGCAGAAAGTCATTTCCATGCTGCTGCGTGGCCTGCTGTGGCTCAGGCTGAAGCTCAGCCCTGTGCCCTCCCCACAAGCGTTTGCAGGCCCAGCAGGCCAGGGAAGCCCATGGGATGTTTGTCTGTCCAAGGAACGGAGGCTTCCCCATGGTGGGTAGGAAGCTGTGGCCCAGCCACGGGGGACAGGCGGGTCCCCTCCAGGGAAGGCCCCAAGTGTTGCCACGGCTCCCTCCCAGGGCCTGGGGCCACTTACCCGCAGGGGTACTGTATGCCGTGGGCCAGCGCGGCCACGGTCAGCAGGACGAGGAGGCCGAGCCGATTCATGGCTGCCAGAGGCACGTGTCAGCTGCAAGCACTGAGGGCTCCGTGCAGCAGCACAGCCACAGCCGCAGTGCCCGGCAGCAGCCGCGCTGCCCGTGGTGGCCCCGGCCCCGGGGCTGATGTCACTGAGGGCTGGGTTCCGTGTTTGGGGCGCTGTGGGGGCCTGTGCAACCGGGGCCCACTGGGGGAGGGGCAACACCGAATCCATGGGCCGTGGAATGGTTTGGGGTGGAAGGGACCTTGGAAATCACATAGCTCCGACTTCCTGCCATTGGTAGGGATGGATAGTTTGTACTGGAGAAGTTTGCTCAGAGCCTGGCTCAGAAGCTGTCGTTGGACAATTTGAGGGAGGATGGGACATTGAAGTACAAAGTCTTTATCAACAGGACCTGACTGAGGCAGGAACCAGAGCTCTTGATCAAAGGTTGGCCTCTGCGTGAACCTTCCAACCAAATGTTGTCGAGATCCGCTCATCGGCAAAACGTGGATTTGCCTTTCGCTAATCAGAAACTGGACAAGGCCACATCTGGCCTTCTTTTGGGATGTAGGATCACAGACAACTTCCTTGGTTCCTCCTGGAGTCCTCCAAGGCCTGGGGAGCATCCCAAGAGGAGAAAAAAACCAGATGATCCTGCACTAGAAGTTCTGGTAGCTTGTTTATTCAACAGCATAAAGATGGGCCTCTCTCGCAGCCCAGTCAGAAACCTCATTGCCTGGAGGGGAAGGCACCTGCAGGATTTCCCAGTTGCTGGCAGTGGTTCTCCAGTCCTTCACTGTGACTGACACTGGCTTCCCCCCCCGTTGATGGGCAGAGCTGCATGATGGTCAAGGATTAGGGTAACTTGTGATGTGTCTCCCTTCATCACTGTAGGCAGTCTTTTACAGTAACGATTAGATGCATTGCTTAGCTTATCCTTTTCCCATTCTTTGCGGTTTTGAATTACAGTAAGTTGCATTTATTCCTGAAGTTGGTGTCTGTGTCTTCTGTGCTGACTTTGCCTACATGAAAAACAGGCATCCGCAGCTGCTCTGGGCAACCCGTGCCAGTATGTCTGCAGCCTGACAGTCAAGAATTTCTTCCCAGTATCTCATACGAAGCTACCCTCTGTCGCTGTAAAGCCATTGCCCTTGTCCTTTGAGGACCTGCCCTTGTAAGAAGGGCTGCTCTCTGCTGCTTTCTTTAGGCCCCTCTTCTTGCAGGATGAGGCTGTGCAGTCTCTGAGGCCAGCAGCTGCTGAGGAATCCATTTGGGGCAGGGAGCTGGTTGTGCAGCTGCAGTGCCAGCTGCAGATTGAGCTCTGGCTGGTGGGAGTCTGGGACCAGAGACTGCCACCCTTTGCATGACAGAGGGCACAGGGAGCTGTGGCACAGGCCAGGGATTTGAACGGACCCTGAGTGCTGCAGCAGGAGCCGGTGGCTCTTTCTGGAATGTGACATCTGCGAGTCTGCTGGGGGAATGAATCCTGAGGTTGAATGGGTACGGATACCCGCTCTGACTGGCTGAGAGTGGTGTGGGTAGGGAATCAAACGGGTCACCCATCAGCTTGTTGGAGTCACCTGTGCCTCTGGAATGGTCACACAGGGGAGATTCCTCAGCATTTTGGCAGCCCAGATGGGACCTAAGGACAGTACTGCTGGAGCCTCCGTCCTGAAGAGCAGCTACTGGTGAGTTCACCTGGGACCTTTAGAGCAGGAAGGAGCCACGGGAGGAGTGTTATAATTCCATGTGCAGAGTCTGTGTAAATTATAAGCGTGGAATTGAGCCTCTCTATTGCTGTGGCATTTGCCGCAGATTCGGTGAAGTCGTGGGTAGTGGGTGGAGAAGGTGTGCGCAGCATGAGCGGTGTGAGGTGGCCACAGAGGAGTTGTGGAGGCCCCCGTAAGTTGTGAGGTAGAGGGGCTCGAGTCTCTGCTTGAAGGCTTTTGCAGACAGGCACAGGGAGAACCTTGTGTCCCTCATGCCGCACAATGGGTGCCAGAGCACACACAGAAGGGGGTGGAAATCCCTTCTTGGCACGCAGAAGAGGGCTTCACATGCACCAAGGTGTTTGACGTGGTGGGAAATATCCCTGTTTTAGGTGAGGACGTGTCTGTGGCCAAAGTTGTAGAGAACTGGGAGAACTTCTTAATGGGCAGCAGAATTTTGCACACTAAGGTTGTGCCAGGATGATGGGGCAGCTCGAAGCTTGTCTCCCCTCTGGGCAGGGTAATGACCATCCCCAACCCTGAGTGACACTCTTGGACTCAGTGTCTTTAGTGAGCGGGCAGCCCCTGAAATTTACTTCAGTAAATATTTGAAGAAGCTTATGCCAGGCTGGCAGGGGCAAGTACAGATGTGGGATGATTGCTCTCAGCACAGCCCACCTTGATTAATACAAAGGGAAGAATGCCACATGCCGTGAGACAGGACTCCATTTGCCTGGAACCCAAGAAGAATATCCAGAAGCAGACGGAGTGACACCTAGCCCAAGGCATTTTGAAGCCTTCCATTAATGCGGGCGTTCAGAGCTGCAACGGCTAGCTCGGTCCTGAACACGCATTAATTGGTACAGCTCCGGTTCCTTCTTGCTGTGTGAGCCCTGGCCCTCAGGTAGAAGTGTGGCTCCGGCGTGGAAGACAGGCAGACTCTCACGTGGGTGACAAGATAGGTTGATTGCTGCCAGCTGGCCAGGTGAAAAATGACTTCTCTGGGCTCTCCTTGACCTTAAGTACCAGGGGTGTGGAGAGGGGCAGGGATTAGCCCAGGACCAATACCATGGGGGGTGGGAGTTACCAGGACAAAAAGACAGTACGCAGGGCATCTGATACACACTACAGGGCGGAGAAGTCATAGGCTCTGCCAATCACCCCAGCCCCCCACCAGAGTCTGGGCAGGGTTGCAGGGAGATGGACAGGAGCCACAACTAGGGAAAAACCAAAGGGGTTGGAACACGGGGTAATCTGGAACAAACCATTCTACGTAAAGTTGCAAAGTAATAATTTTCACACCGCAACATTCCAGTATATTTAGAAAGTCAGTGTTCACTTGCCTTCACCTGGAAAAGACAGCAACTGCCTTCAACAACTGTCTTCCCCGTGGCATTAGGCTGTCATTTTTTTCTTTGCCCGTCCCACCGCCCCAAATATTGAGGTTTGATTGAAAAGAGTATAAATTCTGGGGCAAATTTGTACAGTTTGTAGAGGATTTGTTAATTAGTGAGTCGAGATAAGAAGGTTCTTGCCCATCCTGTGGTGCTTATGTGCAGCACTCAGACAAGGAAGCACGGCAAGCTGCAGTTTGTGTCTGTGCAGCTGGATCTTTGACTGCTCCTTCTCTCCATTTGCCAGACTTACACAGCAACCTCATCTTCCTTGACTCCTCCCTGTCTCTGCCTTTGTCTCCTCCCAAATTTGGAGCCAAGCCCAGGGATCTTTTTCCCATGGCTCCCAGGCTTGGCCCTCCCTGCCTGTGAACAGCCTCGGTGTTGCAGCTGCTGTTGGCCCACTCACTTTGGCCTTCCATGGCATTCCCGGTGTGCTCTCCTACTGTTTCTGCCAGGTTCCTCTCCCCAGAATGAGCCCAGCTCTTCCTTTGAGTATCTGTGAAGTGTGACCGCCCAGCACATCAGTCCCCCTTTACTACCTGTGAACTCTGGCCCTGCCTTAGGGCACTGGTGACGGGCCTTAAGCTTTAGCTTTCCTAGTTTCAGATTCTGTGCTGCTTAGGGGTGTAGTTCTGAGCCTCGCATTAAGTGCTAGTAGGCTCTTTTCATAGAGTAAGTAGACAAACAAATCCTTTTCCTGCTGAGGACCAAGGACAACTTTCAGGCCAACAGCATAAACAACAGCGGACTGAAGAGAGAAAACAAGAAGGATGAGACCCCACAACCCGAAGCTGCAATTGGACAATTAAACCCCAATATGCAAATGGACCAAAACTTAATAAAAACTTAAGATCTTGTGACCCGGCAGCCATTTTGTGGCCATTATTTGTCCAACTTGTGGATAGCCCTGATCAGGCTCCTGTCCTGGCCAAGGTGGATTCTGGAGGCCTTTCAAGAAATACCTACTTCCTTTTTTATCTCTGTCCAATCTCTGTTTCAGGTCAGCCCTCCCAAGCCATCACTGGCAGTCCACTCAGGAGGCAGGAGCTTCCCTTGTCATGCTTGGGACTGTCTCTGGTCTGTTCTCTTTGCCCAAGCCTACACCAGGCCCTAAATCATCAGCCCACGGGCATTTGAGCACTGTCCCCAAGGTGTCTGCTTTTGTCCTATCCCCTTCCTAGGCTTGGTGTACCGGGTTCCTCCAGCCCATGGTGGCTCAGGGCACTCTCCTCTCTGACCAGGCACACTGGTGCTCTCTGGAGCCACTCTGTCCCTTTGTGCCTCAGGCTCATTCTGCAGGTGCCGAAGGTGGCACTTGTTGCCCTTCCCAGGAATTGGAATTACACCGAAAAGATGGTTCCCTGTGAACAAAGCTAGCTTTATTTCAACAATTAGATCAACTCCAGTGTTTGCCTGCACACCGGAGAGAAATGTGGGTGGGACAGAGCAGGGTTTTGACACTGAGGCTGCCTTTGGATCAGCAGGCATTGCCCCAGCAGGAAAGGGCTGTGGTGCACTGCAGCCTGCCCTGGATCCTGCCTGTCCTGCTGCTCAGGAAGCACTTTCAGCGGTGTGGTATGCACGCATGTTGTAGTCAATCCAGTGATAGAAGTGCCGAGTGGAGATGTAGATTCCAGGCTGCTTTGGTCTGGCGCAGCCTTCTCCCCAGCTGGTTATGCCGACAACCCACCAGTACTCGGCGGTGTTGTCCTTGCACATGAGAGGACCACCACTGTCGCCCTGCAATAGAGCAGAGAGGATTAAGGTGGTGTTGAGTGGCCCCTGCCAGCACCGGGGCTGTCTCCTCTTCTCTCACAGCCCCTGCCAGAACTGTATTCCAGGCAGAGGAAGGCTCTCCTCAGAGGCTGGAGCCTCCAGAGCCTTGGCTGTGAATGGCTTGGGGTCCTGTAGGGTAGGGCTCTCTGTGTCCTCTCTGCACAAGGCAGGAGTCCTGGATGTGCAGAGCATGGATGTTTGGCACCCGGATCTCTGCGCTGCCGAGAGCGCTAGCTGGGCTTTCTGGGCTTTCTGGCACAAGGGGGGCACTGGGCAAGTAGGAGTGGATGGGGAGTGTGTAGGAAGCCCCCCCCCCCCCCCCCTCCCAGCAGCTGGGGGGGAGCTGGGGCTGGGAGGGTGACCGGGAGAACTGGCCGGGGCAAAGCAGACCCTGGGCTGTGTTTGGGCAGCGCTGCCAGGGCTGCTGGTGCTGCTGGGGGCTGAGAGGCTCGTGACACATTCATACCTGGCAGGCGTCGATGGCGCCCTGTGGGTAACCAGCACACAAGTTGTAGGGGTGGACTTTCCCTGCATACCAGTCACTGCTGTTGCAGAGCTGGGAATTGATGAGCTGGACCTTGGCCTCCTGCAGGCGACCACGTGAACCTTGAGCTGTGAGCAGAGAAAGCAATAAGCCCTCAGCACCCCCATGTCAGTTCTCCTTCCCCGTCTGAGGGGAATCCCTGTCCCTTGGGCACGGCTTTCCCTCCGCAGAGGCGCTAGGGCACGGTGTCCCTGCTTCCCGCCTTTGGGGAGCAGGCCAGGCCCATCTCTGCACCGGGCTACGTCCTTCAGCCTGGCTTTGGACTCTGCTGTGAGGAAGCCCAAACCCTCTCCCCACTGCACTTAGCTGGAACTCACATCTTGCAGTGGTGGAACCCCAGCCAGCGATCCAGCAGTTGTTGAGCTTTGAGACTTCTAGGGCGGGGTCAGCCAGACAGGCCAGCTGGATGTAGGCGCTGCACTGGACAGAACCGTCCAGTTGCAGCAGGGCAATGTCGTAGCTGAAGTCGGCACGCTTGTAGTAGGGGTGAACCACCACCTGCTTCACGTTGCGAACTACGGCCCCAGGGCCCGGCTGAGTGAACTTGGTAGCTCCAAGCACCACATACAGCATGCTGATGTCACTGGAAAGAAGATGGAGAGAGGGCTGAGAGGGAGCAGAGCCATGTACCACAGCAGCCCAGCAGCTGCCTCTCTTCTGCTTGGCAAGGCAGAGAGGGAGCAGTGCTCTGGCAGGTGTGAGTGCCCTCACACACATGAGGCTGGGGGAATGTCGAGCTGGAGGCCGCTAGGAAGCCTTGGCACAAGCCCAGGCTTCTCCTGAGCAGTGTGGCAGCTGGACTGCCTGAGAGGAAAGGGGACGGGAGTAGCAGGTGGTGGCTGCTGACAGGGCACCTGCTGGTGTAGCGAGGGTGTCCCCATTCCCTGGTCTGCCTTACTCAAACTTGTCGAAGCAGTGGGCCGCCGTGAGGACCCAATCTGCAGTGATGAGGGACCCTCCACACCAATGACCCAGGTTCGGTGAAAGGGGATGTTGGATGCTGACGATCCAGGGCCAGGATGCTTCCAGAGCGCCTACTCCACCCACAATGCGTGTCATGCCAAAGTCGTAAGCTTCGTTGCCGGTGGAATAAGTCATGGGGTAGTAGTCAGGTTGCGGAGCGCGGAGGCCGCAGGAACCTCTGCAAGCAGAAAGTCATTTCCATGCTGCTGCGTGGCCTGCTGTGGCTCAGGCTGAAGCTCAGCCCTGTGCCCTCCCCACAAGCGTTTGCAGGCCCAGCAGGCCAGGGAAGCCCATGGGATGTTTGTCTGTCCAAGGAACGGAGGCTTCCCCATGGTGGGTAGGAAGCTGTGGCCCAGACACAGGGGACAGGCGGGTCCCCTCCAGGGAAGGCCCCAAGTGTTGCCACGGCTCCCTCCCAGGGCCTGGGGCCACTTACCCGCAGGGGTACTGTATGCCGTGGGCCAGCGCGGCCACGGTCAGCAGGACGAGGAGGCCGAGCCGATTCATGGCTGCCAGAGGCACGTGTCAGCTGCAAGCACTGAGGGCTCCGTGCAGCAGCACAGCCACAGCCGCAGTGCCCGGCAGCAGCCGCGCTGCCCGTGGTGGCCCCGGCCCCGGGGCTGATGTCACTGAGGGCTGGGTTCCGTGTTTGGGGCGCTGTGGGGGCCTGTGCAACCGGGGCCCACTGGGGGAGGGGCAACACCGAATCCATGGGCCGTGGAATGGTTTGGGGTGGAAGGGACCTTGGAAATCACATAGCTCCGACTTCCTGCCATTGGTAGGGATGGATAGTTTGTACTGGAGAAGTTTGCTCAGAGCCTGGCTCAGAAGCTGTCGTTGGACAATTTGAGGGAGGATGGGACATTGAAGTACAAAGTCTTTATCAACAGGACCTGACTGAGGCAGGAACCAGAGCTCTTGATCAAAGGTTGGCCTCTGCGTGAACCTTCCAACCAAATGTTGTCGAGATCCGCTCATCGGCAAAACGTGGATTTGCCTTTCGCTAATCAGAAACTGGACAAGGCCACATCTGGCCTTCTTTTGGGATGTAGGATCACAGACAACTTCCTTGGTTCCTCCTGGAGTCCTCCAAGGCCTGGGGAGCATCCCAAGAGGAGAAAAAAACCAGATGATCCTGCACTAGAAGTTCTGGTAGCTTGTTTATTCAACAGCATAAAGATGGGCCTCTCTCGCAGCCCAGTCAGAAACCTCATTGCCTGGAGGGGAAGGCACCTGCAGGATTTCCCAGTTGCTGGCAGTGGTTCTCCAGTCCTTCACTGTGACTGACACTGGCTTCCCCCCCCGTTGATGGGCAGACCTGCATGATGGTCAAGGATTAGGGTAACTTGTGATGTGTCTCCCTTCATCACTGTAGGCAGTCTTTTACAGTAACGATTAGATGCATTGCTTAGCTTATCCTTTTCCCATTCTTTGCGGTTTTGAATTACAGTAAGTTGCATTTATTCCTGAAGTTGGTGTCTGTGTCTTCTGTGCTGACTTTGCCTACATGAAAAACAGGCATCCGCAGCTGCTCTGGGCAACCCGTGCCAGTATGTCTGCAGCCTGACGGTCAAGAATTTCTTCCCAGTATCTCATACGAAGCTACCCTCTGTCGCTGTAAAGCCATTGCCCTTGTCCTTTGAGGACCTGCCCTTGTAAGAAGGGCTGCTCTCTGCTGCTTTCTTTAGGCCCCTCTTCTTGCAGGATGAGGCTGTGCAGTCTCTGAGGCCAGCAGCTGCTGAGGAATCCATTTGGGGCAGGGAGCTGGTTGTGCAGCTGCAGTGCCAGCTGCAGATTGAGCTCTGGCTGGTGGGAGTCTGGGACCAGAGACTGCCACCCTTTGCATGACAGAGGGCACAGGGAGCTGTGGCACAGGCCAGGGATTTGAACGGACCCTGAGTGCTGCAGCAGGAGCCGGTGGCTCTTTCTGGAATGTGACATCTGCAAGTCTGCTGGGGGAATGAATCCTGAGGTTGAATGGGTACGGATACCCGCTCTGACTGGCTGAGAGTGGTGTGGGTAGGGAATCAAACGGGTCACCCATCAGCTTGTTGGAGTCACCTGTGCCTCTGGAATGGTCACACAGGGGAGATTCCTCAGCATTTTGGCAGCCCAGATGGGACCTAAGGACAGTACTGCTGGAGCCTCCGTCCTGAAGAGCAGCTACTGGTGAGTTCACCTGGGACCTTTAGAGCAGGAAGGAGCCACGGGAGGAGTGTTATAATTCCATGTGCAGAGTCTGTGTAAATTATAAGCGTGGAATTGAGCCTCTCTATTGCTGTGGCATTTGCCGCAGATTCGGTGAAGTCGTGGGTAGTGGGTGGAGAAGGTGTGCGCAGCACGAGCGGTGTGAGGTGGCCACAGAGGAGTTGTGGAGGCCCCCGTAAGTTGTGAGGTAGAGGGGCTCGAGTCTCTGCTTGAAGGCTTTTGCACACAGGCACAGGGAGAACCTTGTGTCCCTCATGCCGCACAATGGGTGCCAGAGCACACACAGAAGGGGGTGGAAATCCCTTCTTGGCACGCAGAAGAGGGCTTCACATGCACCAAGGTGTTTGACGTGGTGGGAAATATCCCTGTTTTAGGTGAGGACGTGTCTGTGGCCAAAGTTGTAGAGAACTGGGAGAACTTCTTAATGGGCAGCAGAATTTTGCACACTAAGGTTGTGCCAGGATGATGGGGCAGCTCGAAGCTTGTCTCCCCTCTGGGCAGGGTAATGACCATCCCCAACCCTGAGTGACACTCTTGGACTCAGTGTCTTTAGTGAGCGGGCAGCCCCTGAAATTTACTTCAGTAAATATTTGAAGAAGCTTATGCCAGGCTGGCAGGGGCAAGTACAGATGTGGGATGATTGCTCTCAGCACAGCCCACCTTGATTAATACAAAGGGAAGAATGCCACATGCCGTGAGACAGGACTCCATTTGCCTGGAACCCAAGAAGAATATCCAGAAGCAGACGGAGTGACACCTAGCCCAAGGCATTTTGAAGCCTTCCATTAATGCGGGCGTTCAGAGCTGCAACGGCTAGCTCGGTCCTGAACACGCATTAATTGGTACAGCTCCGGTTCCTTCTTGCTGTGTGAGCCCTGGCCCTCAGGTAGAAGTGTGGCTCCGGCGTGGAAGACAGGCAGACTCTCACGTGGGTGACAAGATAGGTTGATTGCTGCCAGCTGGCCAGGTGAAAAATGACTTCTCTGGGCTCTCCTTGACCTTAAGTACCAGGGGTGTGGAGAGGGGCAGGGATTAGCCCAGGACCAATACCATGGGGGGTGGGAGTTACCAGGACAAAAAGACAGTACGCAGGGCATCTGATACACGCTACAGGGCGGAGAAGTCATAGGCTCTGCCAATCACCCCAGCCCCCCACCAGAGTCTGGGCAGGGTTGCAGGGAGATGGACAGGAGCCACAACTAGGGAAAAACCAAAGGGGTTGGAACACGGGGTAATCTGGAACAAACCATTCTACGTAAAGTTGCAAAGTCATAATTTTCACACCGCAACATTCCAGTATATTTAGAAAGTCAGTGTTCACTTGCCTTCACCTGGAAAAGACAGCAACTGCCTTCAACAACTGTCTTCCCCGTGGCATTAGGCTGTCATTTTTTTCTTTGCCCGTCCCACCGCCCCAAATATTGAGGTTTGATTGAAAAGAGTATAAATTCTGGGGCAAATTTGTACAGTTTGTAGAGGATTTGTTAATTAGTGAGTCGAGATAAGAAGGTTCTTGCCCATCCTGTGGTGCTTATGTGCAGCACTCAGACAAGGAGGCACGGCAAGCTGCAGTTTGTGTCTGTGCAGCTGGATCTTTGACTGCTCCTTCTCTCCGTTTGCCAGACTTACACAGCAACCTCATCTTCCTTGACTCCTCCCTGTCTCTGCCTTTGTCTCCTCCCAAATTTGGAGCCAAGCCCAGGGATCTTTTCCCCATGGCTCCCAGGCTTGGCCCTCCCTGCCTGTGAACAGCCTCGGTGTTGCAGCTGCTGTTGGCCCACTCACTTTGGCCTTCCATGGCATTCCCGGTGTGCTCTCCTACTGTTTCTGCCAGGTTCCTCTCCCCAGAATGCGCCCAGCTCTTCCTTTGAGTATCTGTGAAGTGTGACCGCCCAGCACATCAGTCCCCCTTTACTACCTGTGAACTCTGGCTCTGCCTTAGGGCACTGGTGACGGGCCTTAAGCTTTAGCTTTCCTAGTTTCAGATTCTGTGCTGCTTAGGGGTGTAGTTCTGAGCCTCGCATTAAGTGCTAGTAGGCTCTTTTCATAGAGTAAGTAGACAAACAAATCCTTTTCCTGCTGAGGACCAAGGACAACTTTCAGGCCAACAGCATAAACAACAGCGGACTGAAGAGAGAAAACAAGAAGGATGAGACCCCACAACCCGAAGCTGCAATTGGACAATTAAACCCCAATATGCAAATGGACCAAAACTTAATAAAAACTTAAGATCTTGTGACCCGGCAGCCATTTTGTGGCCATTATTTGTCCAACTTGTGGATAGCCCTGATCAGGCTCCTGTCCTGGCCAAGGTGGATTCTGGAGGCCTTTCAAGAAATACCTACTTCCTTTTTTATCTCTGTCCAATCTCTGTTTCAGGTCAGCCCTCCCAAGCCATCACTGGCAGTCCACTCAGGAGGCAGGAGCTTCCCTTGTCATGCTTGGGACTGTCTCTGGTCTGTTCTCTTTGCCCAAGCCTACACCAGGCCCTAAATCATCAGCCCACGGGCATTTGAGCACTGTCCCCAAGGTGTCTGCTTTTGTCCTATCCCCTTCCTAGGCTTGGTGTACCGGGTTCCTCCAGCCCATGGTGGCTCAGGGCACTCTCCTCTCTGACCAGGCACACTGGTGCTCTCTGGAGCCACTCTGTCCCTTTGTGCCTCAGGCTCATTCTGCAGGTGCCGAAGGTGGCACTTGTTGCCCTTCCCAGGAATTGGAATTACACCGAAAAGATGGTTCCCTGTGAACAAAGCTAGCTTTATTTCAACAATTAGATCAACTCCAGTGTTTGCCTGCACACCGGAGAGAAATGTGGGCGGGACAGAGCAGGGTTTTGACACTGAGGCTGCCTTTGGATCAGCAGGCATTGCCCCAGCAGGAAAGGGCTGTGGTGCACTGCAGCCTGCCCTGGATCCTGCCTGTCCTGCTGCTCAGGAAGCACTTTCAGCGGTGTGGTATGCACGCATGTTGTAGTCAATCCAGTGATAGAAGTGCCGAGTGGAGATGTAGATTCCAGGCTGCTTTGGTCTGGCGCAGCCTTCTCCCCAGCTGGTTATGCCGACAACCCACCAGTACTCGGCGGTGTTGTCCTTGCACATGAGAGGACCACCACTGTCGCCCTGCAATAGAGCAGAGAGGATTAAGGTGGTGTTGAGTGGCCCCTGCCAGCACCGGGGCTGTCTCCTCTTCTCTCACAGCCCCTGCCAGAACTGTATTCCAGGCAGAGGAAGGCTCTCCTCAGAGGCTGGAGCCTCCAGAGCCTTGGCTGTGAATGGCTTGGGGTCCTGTAGGGTAGGGCTCTCTGTGTCCTCTCTGCACAAGGCAGGAGTCCTGGATGTGCAGAGCATGGATGTTTGGCACCCGGATCTCTGCGCTGCCGAGAGCGCTAGCTGGGCTTTCTGGGCTTTCTGGCACAAGGGGGGCACTGGGCAAGTAGGAGTGGATGGGGAGTGTGTAGGAAGCCCCCCCCCCCCCCCCCCTCCCAGCAGCTGGGGGGGAGCTGGGGCTGGGAGGGTGACCGGGAGAACTGGCCGGGGCAAAGCAGACCCTGGGCTGTGTTTGGGCAGCGCTGCCAGGGCTGCTGGTGCTGCTGGGGGCTGAGAGGCTCGTGACACATTCATACCTGGCAGGCGTCGATGGCGCCCTGTGGGTAACCAGCACACAAGTTGTAGGGGTGGACTTTCCCTGCATACCAGTCACTGCTGTTGCAGAGCTGGGAATTGATGAGCTGGACCTTGGCCTCCTGCAGGCGACCACGTGAACCTTGAGCTGTGAGCAGAGAAAGCAATAAGCCCTCAGCACCCCCATGTCAGTTCTCCTTCCCCGTCTGAGGGGAATCCCTGTCCCTTGGGCACGGCTTTCCCTCCGCAGAGGCGCTAGGGCACGGTGTCCCTGCTTCCCGCCTTTGGGGAGCAGGCCAGGCCCATCTCTGCACCGGGCTACGTCCTTCAGCCTGGCTTTGGACTCTGCTGTGAGGAAGCCCAAACCCTCTCCCCACTGCACTTAGCTGGAACTCACATCTTGCAGTGGTGGAACCCCAGCCAGCGATCCAGCAGTTGTTGAGCTTTGAGACTTCTAGGGCGGGGTCAGCCAGACAGGCCAGCTGGATGTAGGCGCTGCACTGGACAGAACCGTCCAGTTGCAGCAGGGCAATGTCGTAGCTGAAGTCGGCACGCTTGTAGTAGGGGTGAACCACCACCTGCTTCACGTTGCGAACTACGGCCCCAGGGCCCGGCTGAGTGAACTTGGTAGCTCCAAGCACCACATACAGCATGCTGATGTCACTGGAAAGAAGATGGAGAGAGGGCTGAGAGGGAGCAGAGCCATGTACCACAGCAGCCCAGCAGCTGCCTCTCTTCTGCTTGGCAAGGCAGAGAGGGAGCAGTGCTCTGGCAGGTGTGAGTGCCCTCACACACATGAGGCTGGGGGAATGTCGAGCTGGAGGCCGCTAGGAAGCCTTGGCACAAGCCCAGGCTTCTCCTGAGCAGTGTGGCAGCTGGACTGCCTGAGAGGAAAGGGGACGGGAGTAGCAGGTGGTGGCTGCTGACAGGGCACCTGCTGGTGTAGCGAGGGTGTCCCCATTCCCTGGTCTGCCTTACTCAAACTTGTCGAAGCAGTGGGCCGCCGTGAGGACCCAATCTGCAGTGATGAGGGACCCTCCACACCAATGACCCAGGTTCGGTGAAAGGGGATGTTGGATGCTGACGATCCAGGGCCAGGATGCTTCCAGAGCGCCTACTCCACCCACAATGCGTGTCATGCCAAAGTCGTAAGCTTCGTTGCCGGTGGAATAAGTCATGGGGTAGTAGTCAGGTTGCGGAGCGCGGAGGCCGCAGGAACCTCTGCAAGCAGAAAGTCATTTCCATGCTGCTGCGTGGCCTGCTGTGGCTCAGGCTGAAGCTCAGCCCTGTGCCCTCCCCACAAGCGTTTGCAGGCCCAGCAGGCCAGGGAAGCCCATGGGATGTTTGTCTGTCCAAGGAACGGAGGCTTCCCCATGGTGGGTAGGAAGCTGTGGCCCAGCCACGGGGGACAGGCGGGTCCCCTCCAGGGAAGGCCCCAAGTGTTGCCACGGCTCCCTCCCAGGGCCTGGGGCCACTTACCCGCAGGGGTACTGTATGCCGTGGGCCAGCGCGGCCACGGTCAGCAGGACGAGGAGGCCGAGCCGATTCATGGCTGCCAGAGGCACGTGTCAGCTGCAAGCACTGAGGGCTCCGTGCAGCAGCACAGCCACAGCCGCAGTGCCCGGCAGCAGCCGCGCTGCCCGTGGTGGCCCCGGCCCCGGGGCTGATGTCACTGAGGGCTGGGTTCCGTGTTTGGGGCGCTGTGGGGGCCTGTGCAACCGGGGCCCACTGGGGGAGGGGCAACACCGAATCCATGGGCCGTGGAATGGTTTGGGGTGGAAGGGACCTTGGAAATCACATAGCTCCGACTTCCTGCCATTGGTAGGGATGGATAGTTTGTACTGGAGAAGTTTGCTCAGAGCCTGGCTCAGAAGCTGTCGTTGGACAATTTGAGGGAGGATGGGACATTGAAGTACAAAGTCTTTATCAACAGGACCTGACTGAGGCAGGAACCAGAGCTCTTGATCAAAGGTTGGCCTCTGCGTGAACCTTCCAACCAAATGTTGTCGAGATCCGCTCATCGGCAAAACGTGGATTTGCCTTTCGCTAATCAGAAACTGGACAAGGCCACATCTGGCCTTCTTTTGGGATGTAGGATCACAGACAACTTCCTTGGTTCCTCCTGGAGTCCTCCAAGGCCTGGGGAGCATCCCAAGAGGAGAAAAAAACCAGATGATCCTGCACTAGAAGTTCTGGTAGCTTGTTTATTCAACAGCATAAAGATGGGCCTCTCTCGCAGCCCAGTCAGAAACCTCATTGCCTGGAGGGGAAGGCACCTGCAGGATTTCCCAGTTGCTGGCAGTGGTTCTCCAGTCCTTCACTGTGACTGACACTGGCTTCCCCCCCCGTTGATGGGCAGACCTGCATGATGGTCAAGGATTAGGGTAACTTGTGATGTGTCTCCCTTCATCACTGTAGGCAGTCTTTTACAGTAACGATTAGATGCATTGCTTAGCTTATCCTTTTCCCATTCTTTGCGGTTTTGAATTACAGTAAGTTGCATTTATTCCTGAAGTTGGTGTCTGTGTCTTCTGTGCTGACTTTGCCTACATGAAAAACAGGCATCCGCAGCTGCTCTGGGCAACCCGTGCCAGTATGTCTGCAGCCTGACAGTCAAGAATTTCTTCCCAGTATCTCATACGAAGCTACCCTCTGTCGCTGTAAAGCCATTGCCCTTGTCCTTTGAGGACCTGCCCTTGTAAGAAGGGCTGCTCTCTGCTGCTTTCTTTAGGCCCCTCTTCTTGCAGGATGAGGCTGTGCAGTCTCTGAGGCCAGCAGCTGCTGAGGAATCCATTTGGGGCAGGGAGCTGGTTGTGCAGCTGCAGTGCCAGCTGCAGATTGAGCTCTGGCTGGTGGGAGTCTGGGACCAGAGACTGCCACCCTTTGCATGACAGAGGGCACAGGGAGCTGTGGCACAGGCCAGGGATTTGAACGGACCCTGAGTGCTGCAGCAGGAGCCGGTGGCTCTTTCTGGAATGTGACATCTGCGAGTCTGCTGGGGGAATGAATCCTGAGGTTGAATGGGTACGGATACCCGCTCTGACTGGCTGAGAGTGGTGTGGGTAGGGAATCAAACGGGTCACCCATCAGCTTGTTGGAGTCACCTGTGCCTCTGGAATGGTCACACAGGGGAGATTCCTCAGCATTTTGGCAGCCCAGATGGGACCTAAGGACAGTACTGCTGGAGCCTCCGTCCTGAAGAGCAGCTACTGGTGAGTTCACCTGGGACCTTTAGAGCAGGAAGGAGCCACGGGAGGAGTGTTATAATTCCATGTGCAGAGTCTGTGTAAATTATAAGCGTGGAATTGAGCCTCTCTATTGCTGTGGCATTTGCCGCAGATTCGGTGAAGTCGTGGGTAGTGGGTGGAGAAGGTGTGCGCAGCACGAGCGGTGTGAGGTGGCCACAGAGGAGTTGTGGAGGCCCCCGTAAGTTGTGAGGTAGAGGGGCTCGAGTCTCTGCTTGAAGGCTTTTGCACACAGGCACAGGGAGAACCTTGTGTCCCTCATGCCGCACAATGGGTGCCAGAGCACACACAGAAGGGGGTGGAAATCCCTTCTTGGCACGCAGAAGAGGGCTTCACATGCACCAAGGTGTTTGACGTGGTGGGAAATATCCCTGTTTTAGGTGAGGACGTGTCTGTGGCCAAAGTTGTAGAGAACTGGGAGAACTTCTTAATGGGCAGCAGAATTTTGCACACTAAGGTTGTGCCAGGATGATGGGGCAGCTCGAAGCTTGTCTCCCCTCTGGGCAGGGTAATGACCATCCCCAACCCTGAGTGACACTCTTGGACTCAGTGTCTTTAGTGAGCGGGCAGCCCCTGAAATTTACTTCAGTAAATATTTGAAGAAGCTTATGCCAGGCTGGCAGGGGCAAGTACAGATGTGGGATGATTGCTCTCAGCACAGCCCACCTTGATTAATACAAAGGGAAGAATGCCACATGCCGTGAGACAGGACTCCATTTGCCTGGAACCCAAGAAGAATATCCAGAAGCAGACGGAGTGACACCTAGCCCAAGGCATTTTGAAGCCTTCCATTAATGCGGGCGTTCAGAGCTGCAACGGCTAGCTCGGTCCTGAACACGCATTAATTGGTACAGCTCCGGTTCCTTCTTGCTGTGTGAGCCCTGGCCCTCAGGTAGAAGTGTGGCTCCGGCGTGGAAGACAGGCAGACTCTCACGTGGGTGACAAGATAGGTTGATTGCTGCCAGCTGGCCAGGTGAAAAATGACTTCTCTGGGCTCTCCTTGACCTTAAGTACCAGGGGTGTGGAGAGGGGCAGGGATTAGCCCAGGACCAATACCATGGGGGGTGGGAGTTACCAGGACAAAAAGACAGTACGCAGGGCATCTGATACACGCTACAGGGCGGAGAAGTCATAGGCTCTGCCAATCACCCCAGCCCCCCACCAGAGTCTGGGCAGGGTTGCAGGGAGATGGACAGGAGCCACAACTAGGGAAAAACCAAAGGGGTTGGAACACGGGGTAATCTGGAACAAACCATTCTACGTAAAGTTGCAAAGTCATAATTTTCACACCGCAACATTCCAGTATATTTAGAAAGTCAGTGTTCACTTGCCTTCACCTGGAAAAGACAGCAACTGCCTTCAACAACTGTCTTCCCCGTGGCATTAGGCTGTCATTTTTTTCTTTGCCCGTCCCACCGCCCCAAATATTGAGGTTTGATTGAAAAGAGTATAAATTCTGGGGCAAATTTGTACAGTTTGTAGAGGATTTGTTAATTAGTGAGTCGAGATAAGAAGGTTCTTGCCCATCCTGTGGTGCTTATGTGCAGCACTCAGACAAGGAGGCACGGCAAGCTGCAGTTTGTGTCTGTGCAGCTGGATCTTTGACTGCTCCTTCTCTCCGTTTGCCAGACTTACACAGCAACCTCATCTTCCTTGACTCCTCCCTGTCTCTGCCTTTGTCTCCTCCCAAATTTGGAGCCAAGCCCAGGGATCTTTTCCCCATGGCTCCCAGGCTTGGCCCTCCCTGCCTGTGAACAGCCTCGGTGTTGCAGCTGCTGTTGGCCCACTCACTTTGGCCTTCCATGGCATTCCCGGTGTGCTCTCCTACTGTTTCTGCCAGGTTCCTCTCCCCAGAATGAGCCCAGCTCTTCCTTTGAGTATCTGTGAAGTGTGACCGCCCAGCACATCAGTCCCCCTTTACTACCTGTGAACTCTGGCTCTGCCTTAGGGCACTGGTGACGGGCCTTAAGCTTTAGCTTTCCTAGTTTCAGATTCTGTGCTGCTTAGGGGTGTAGTTCTGAGCCTCGCATTAAGTGCTAGTAGGCTCTTTTCATAGAGTAAGTAGACAAACAAATCCTTTTCCTGCTGAGGACCAAGGACAACTTTCAGGCCAACAGCATAAACAACAGCGGACTGAAGAGAGAAAACAAGAAGGATGAGACCCCACAACCCGAAGCTGCAATTGGACAATTAAACCCCAATATGCAAATGGACCAAAACTTAATAAAAACTTAAGATCTTGTGACCCGGCAGCCATTTTGTGGCCATTATTTGTCCAACTTGTGGATAGCCCTGATCAGGCTCCTGTCCTGGCCAAGGTGGATTCTGGAGGCCTTTCAAGAAATACCTACTTCCTTTTTTATCTCTGTCCAATCTCTGTTTCAGGTCAGCCCTCCCAAGCCATCACTGGCAGTCCACTCAGGAGGCAGGAGCTTCCCTTGTCATGCTTGGGACTGTCTCTGGTCTGTTCTCTTTGCCCAAGCCTACACCAGGCCCTAAATCATCAGCCCACGGGCATTTGAGCACTGTCCCCAAGGTGTCTGCTTTTGTCCTATCCCCTTCCTAGGCTTGGTGTACCGGGTTCCTCCAGCCCATGGTGGCTCAGGGCACTCTCCTCTCTGACCAGGCACACTGGTGCTCTCTGGAGCCACTCTGTCCCTTTGTGCCTCAGGCTCATTCTGCAGGTGCCGAAGGTGGCACTTGTTGCCCTTCCCAGGAATTGGAATTACACCGAAAAGATGGTTCCCTGTGAACAAAGCTAGCTTTATTTCAACAATTAGATCAACTCCAGTGTTTGCCTGCACACCGGAGAGAAATGTGGGTGGGACAGAGCAGGGTTTTGACACTGAGGCTGCCTTTGGATCAGCAGGCATTGCCCCAGCAGGAAAGGGCTGTGGTGCACTGCAGCCTGCCCTGGATCCTGCCTGTCCTGCTGCTCAGGAAGCACTTTCAGCGGTGTGGTATGCACGCATGTTGTAGTCAATCCAGTGATAGAAGTGCCGAGTGGAGATGTAGATTCCAGGCTGCTTTGGTCTGGCGCAGCCTTCTCCCCAGCTGGTTATGCCGACAACCCACCAGTACTCGGCGGTGTTGTCCTTGCACATGAGAGGACCACCACTGTCGCCCTGCAATAGAGCAGAGAGGATTAAGGTGGTGTTGAGTGGCCCCTGCCAGCACCGGGGCTGTCTCCTCTTCTCTCACAGCCCCTGCCAGAACTGTATTCCAGGCAGAGGAAGGCTCTCCTCAGAGGCTGGAGCCTCCAGAGCCTTGGCTGTGAATGGCTTGGGGTCCTGTAGGGTAGGGCTCTCTGTGTCCTCTCTGCACAAGGCAGGAGTCCTGGATGTGCAGAGCATGGATGTTTGGCACCCGGATCTCTGCGCTGCCGAGAGCGCTAGCTGGGCTTTCTGGGCTTTCTGGCACAAGGGGGGCACTGGGCAAGTAGGAGTGGATGGGGAGTGTGTAGGAAGCCCCCCCCCCCCCCCCCCCAGCAGCTGGGGGGGAGCTGGGGCTGGGAGGGTGACCGGGAGAACTGGCCGGGGCAAAGCAGACCCTGGGCTGTGTTTGGGCAGCGCTGCCAGGGCTGCTGGTGCTGCTGGGGGCTGAGAGGCTCGTGACACATTCATACCTGGCAGGCGTCGATGGCGCCCTGTGGGTAACCAGCACACAAGTTGTAGGGGTGGACTTTCCCTGCATACCAGTCACTGCTGTTGCAGAGCTGGGAATTGATGAGCTGGACCTTGGCCTCCTGCAGGCGACCACGTGAACCTTGAGCTGTGAGCAGAGAAAGCAATAAGCCCTCAGCACCCCCATGTCAGTTCTCCTTCCCCGTCTGAGGGGAATCCCTGTCCCTTGGGCACGGCTTTCCCTCCGCAGAGGCGCTAGGGCACGGTGTCCCTGCTTCCCGCCTTTGGGGAGCAGGCCAGGCCCATCTCTGCACCGGGCTACGTCCTTCAGCCTGGCTTTGGACTCTGCTGTGAGGAAGCCCAAACCCTCTCCCCACTGCACTTAGCTGGAACTCACATCTTGCAGTGGTGGAACCCCAGCCAGCGATCCAGCAGTTGTTGAGCTTTGAGACTTCTAGGGCGGGGTCAGCCAGACAGGCCAGCTGGATGTAGGCGCTGCACTGGACAGAACCGTCCAGTTGCAGCAGGGCAATGTCGTAGCTGAAGTCGGCACGCTTGTAGTAGGGGTGAACCACCACCTGCTTCACGTTGCGAACTACGGCCCCAGGGCCCGGCTGAGTGAACTTGGTAGCTCCAAGCACCACATACAGCATGCTGATGTCACTGGAAAGAAGATGGAGAGAGGGCTGAGAGGGAGCAGAGCCATGTACCACAGCAGCCCAGCAGCTGCCTCTCTTCTGCTTGGCAAGGCAGAGAGGGAGCAGTGCTCTGGCAGGTGTGAGTGCCCTCACACACATGAGGCTGGGGGAATGTCGAGCTGGAGGCCGCTAGGAAGCCTTGGCACAAGCCCAGGCTTCTCCTGAGCAGTGTGGCAGCTGGACTGCCTGAGAGGAAAGGGGACGGGAGTAGCAGGTGGTGGCTGCTGACAGGGCACCTGCTGGTGTAGCGAGGGTGTCCCCATTCCCTGGTCTGCCTTACTCAAACTTGTCGAAGCAGTGGGCCGCCGTGAGGACCCAATCTGCAGTGATGAGGGACCCTCCACACCAATGACCCAGGTTCGGTGAAAGGGGATGTTGGATGCTGACGATCCAGGGCCAGGATGCTTCCAGAGCGCCTACTCCACCCACAATGCGTGTCATGCCAAAGTCGTAAGCTTCGTTGCCGGTGGAATAAGTCATGGGGTAGTAGTCAGGTTGCGGAGCGCGGAGGCCGCAGGAACCTCTGCAAGCAGAAAGTCATTTCCATGCTGCTGCGTGGCCTGCTGTGGCTCAGGCTGAAGCTCAGCCCTGTGCCCTCCCCACAAGCGTTTGCAGGCCCAGCAGGCCAGGGAAGCCCATGGGATGTTTGTCTGTCCAAGGAACGGAGGCTTCCCCATGGTGGGTAGGAAGCTGTGGCCCAGCCACGGGGGACAGGCGGGTCCCCTCCAGGGAAGGCCCCAAGTGTTGCCACGGCTCCCTCCCAGGGCCTGGGGCCACTTACCCGCAGGGGTACTGTATGCCGTGGGCCAGCGCGGCCACGGTCAGCAGGACGAGGAGGCCGAGCCGATTCATGGCTGCCAGAGGCACGTGTCAGCTGCAAGCACTGAGGGCTCCGTGCAGCAGCACAGCCACAGCCGCAGTGCCCGGCAGCAGCCGCGCTGCCCGTGGTGGCCCCGGCCCCGGGGCTGATGTCACTGAGGGCTGGGTTCCGTGTTTGGGGCGCTGTGGGGGCCTGTGCAACCGGGGCCCACTGGGGGAGGGGCAACACCGAATCCATGGGCCGTGGAATGGTTTGGGGTGGAAGGGACCTTGGAAATCACATAGCTCCGACTTCCTGCCATTGGTAGGGATGGATAGTTTGTACTGGAGAAGTTTGCTCAGAGCCTGGCTCAGAAGCTGTCGTTGGACAATTTGAGGGAGGATGGGACATTGAAGTACAAAGTCTTTATCAACAGGACCTGACTGAGGCAGGAACCAGAGCTCTTGATCAAAGGTTGGCCTCTGCGTGAACCTTCCAACCAAATGTTGTCGAGATCCGCTCATCGGCAAAACGTGGATTTGCCTTTCGCTAATCAGAAACTGGACAAGGCCACATCTGGCCTTCTTTTGGGATGTAGGATCACAGACAACTTCCTTGGTTCCTCCTGGAGTCCTCCAAGGCCTGGGGAGCATCCCAAGAGGAGAAAAAAACCAGATGATCCTGCACTAGAAGTTCTGGTAGCTTGTTTATTCAACAGCATAAAGATGGGCCTCTCTCGCAGCCCAGTCAGAAACCTCATTGCCTGGAGGGGAAGGCACCTGCAGGATTTCCCAGTTGCTGGCAGTGGTTCTCCAGTCCTTCACTGTGACTGACACTGGCTTCCCCCCCCGTTGATGGGCAGACCTGCATGATGGTCAAGGATTAGGGTAACTTGTGATGTGTCTCCCTTCATCACTGTAGGCAGTCTTTTACAGTAACGATTAGATGCATTGCTTAGCTTATCCTTTTCCCATTCTTTGCGGTTTTGAATTACAGTAAGTTGCATTTATTCCTGAAGTTGGTGTCTGTGTCTTCTGTGCTGACTTTGCCTACATGAAAAACAGGCATCCGCAGCTGCTCTGGGCAACCCGTGCCAGTATGTCTGCAGCCTGACAGTCAAGAATTTCTTCCCAGTATCTCATACGAAGCTACCCTCTGTCGCTGTAAAGCCATTGCCCTTGTCCTTTGAGGACCTGCCCTTGTAAGAAGGGCTGCTCTCTGCTGCTTTCTTTAGGCCCCTCTTCTTGCAGGATGAGGCTGTGCAGTCTCTGAGGCCAGCAGCTGCTGAGGAATCCATTTGGGGCAGGGAGCTGGTTGTGCAGCTGCAGTGCCAGCTGCAGATTGAGCTCTGGCTGGTGGGAGTCTGGGACCAGAGACTGCCACCCTTTGCATGACAGAGGGCACAGGGAGCTGTGGCACAGGCCAGGGATTTGAACGGACCCTGAGTGCTGCAGCAGGAGCCGGTGGCTCTTTCTGGAATGTGACATCTGCGAGTCTGCTGGGGGAATGAATCCTGAGGTTGAATGGGTACGGATACCCGCTCTGACTGGCTGAGAGTGGTGTGGGTAGGGAATCAAACGGGTCACCCATCAGCTTGTTGGAGTCACCTGTGCCTCTGGAATGGTCACACAGGGGAGATTCCTCAGCATTTTGGCAGCCCAGATGGGACCTAAGGACAGTACTGCTGGAGCCTCCGTCCTGAAGAGCAGCTACTGGTGAGTTCACCTGGGACCTTTAGAGCAGGAAGGAGCCACGGGAGGAGTGTTATAATTCCATGTGCAGAGTCTGTGTAAATTATAAGCGTGGAATTGAGCCTCTCTATTGCTGTGGCATTTGCCGCAGATTCGGTGAAGTCGTGGGTAGTGGGTGGAGAAGGTGTGCGCAGCACGAGCGGTGTGAGGTGGCCACAGAGGAGTTGTGGAGGCCCCCGTAAGTTGTGAGGTAGAGGGGCTCGAGTCTCTGCTTGAAGGCTTTTGCACACAGGCACAGGGAGAACCTTGTGTCCCTCATGCCGCACAATGGGTGCCAGAGCACACACAGAAGGGGGTGGAAATCCCTTCTTGGCACGCAGAAGAGGGCTTCACATGCACCAAGGTGTTTGACGTGGTGGGAAATATCCCTGTTTTAGGTGAGGACGTGTCTGTGGCCAAAGTTGTAGAGAACTGGGAGAACTTCTTAATGGGCAGCAGAATTTTGCACACTAAGGTTGTGCCAGGATGATGGGGCAGCTCGAAGCTTGTCTCCCCTCTGGGCAGGGTAATGACCATCCCCAACCCTGAGTGACACTCTTGGACTCAGTGTCTTTAGTGAGCGGGCAGCCCCTGAAATTTACTTCAGTAAATATTTGAAGAAGCTTATGCCAGGCTGGCAGGGGCAAGTACAGATGTGGGATGATTGCTCTCAGCACAGCCCACCTTGATTAATACAAAGGGAAGAATGCCACATGCCGTGAGACAGGACTCCATTTGCCTGGAACCCAAGAAGAATATCCAGAAGCAGACGGAGTGACACCTAGCCCAAGGCATTTTGAAGCCTTCCATTAATGCGGGCGTTCAGAGCTGCAACGGCTAGCTCGGTCCTGAACACGCATTAATTGGTACAGCTCCGGTTCCTTCTTGCTGTGTGAGCCCTGGCCCTCAGGTAGAAGTGTGGCTCCGGCGTGGAAGACAGGCAGACTCTCACGTGGGTGACAAGATAGGTTGATTGCTGCCAGCTGGCCAGGTGAAAAATGACTTCTCTGGGCTCTCCTTGACCTTAAGTACCAGGGGTGTGGAGAGGGGCAGGGATTAGCCCAGGACCAATACCATGGGGGGTGGGAGTTACCAGGACAAAAAGACAGTACGCAGGGCATCTGATACACGCTACAGGGCGGAGAAGTCATAGGCTCTGCCAATCACCCCAGCCCCCCACCAGAGTCTGGGCAGGGTTGCAGGGAGATGGACAGGAGCCACAACTAGGGAAAAACCAAAGGGGTTGGAACACGGGGTAATCTGGAACAAACCATTCTACGTAAAGTTGCAAAGTCATAATTTTCACACCGCAACATTCCAGTATATTTAGAAAGTCAGTGTTCACTTGCCTTCACCTGGAAAAGACAGCAACTGCCTTCAACAACTGTCTTCCCCGTGGCATTAGGCTGTCATTTTTTTCTTTGCCCGTCCCACCGCCCCAAATATTGAGGTTTGATTGAAAAGAGTATAAATTCTGGGGCAAATTTGTACAGTTTGTAGAGGATTTGTTAATTAGTGAGTCGAGATAAGAAGGTTCTTGCCCATCCTGTGGTGCTTATGTGCAGCACTCAGACAAGGAGGCACGGCAAGCTGCAGTTTGTGTCTGTGCAGCTGGATCTTTGACTGCTCCTTCTCTCCGTTTGCCAGACTTACACAGCAACCTCATCTTCCTTGACTCCTCCCTGTCTCTGCCTTTGTCTCCTCCCAAATTTGGAGCCAAGCCCAGGGATCTTTTCCCCATGGCTCCCAGGCTTGGCCCTCCCTGCCTGTGAACAGCCTCGGTGTTGCAGCTGCTGTTGGCCCACTCACTTTGGCCTTCCATGGCATTCCCGGTGTGCTCTCCTACTGTTTCTGCCAGGTTCCTCTCCCCAGAATGAGCCCAGCTCTTCCTTTGAGTATCTGTGAAGTGTGACCGCCCAGCACATCAGTCCCCCTTTACTACCTGTGAACTCTGGCTCTGCCTTAGGGCACTGGTGACGGGCCTTAAGCTTTAGCTTTCCTAGTTTCAGATTCTGTGCTGCTTAGGGGTGTAGTTCTGAGCCTCGCATTAAGTGCTAGTAGGCTCTTTTCATAGAGTAAGTAGACAAACAAATCCTTTTCCTGCTGAGGACCAAGGACAACTTTCAGGCCAACAGCATAAACAACAGCGGACTGAAGAGAGAAAACAAGAAGGATGAGACCCCACAACCCGAAGCTGCAATTGGACAATTAAACCCCAATATGCAAATGGACCAAAACTTAATAAAAACTTAAGATCTTGTGACCCGGCAGCCATTTTGTGGCCATTATTTGTCCAACTTGTGGATAGCCCTGATCAGGCTCCTGTCCTGGCCAAGGTGGATTCTGGAGGCCTTTCAAGAAATACCTACTTCCTTTTTTATCTCTGTCCAATCTCTGTTTCAGGTCAGCCCTCCCAAGCCATCACTGGCAGTCCACTCAGGAGGCAGGAGCTTCCCTTGTCATGCTTGGGACTGTCTCTGGTCTGTTCTCTTTGCCCAAGCCTACACCAGGCCCTAAATCATCAGCCCACGGGCATTTGAGCACTGTCCCCAAGGTGTCTGCTTTTGTCCTATCCCCTTCCTAGGCTTGGTGTACCGGGTTCCTCCAGCCCATGGTGGCTCAGGGCACTCTCCTCTCTGACCAGGCACACTGGTGCTCTCTGGAGCCACTCTGTCCCTTTGTGCCTCAGGCTCATTCTGCAGGTGCCGAAGGTGGCACTTGTTGCCCTTCCCAGGAATTGGAATTACACCGAAAAGATGGTTCCCTGTGAACAAAGCTAGCTTTATTTCAACAATTAGATCAACTCCAGTGTTTGCCTGCACACCGGAGAGAAATGTGGGTGGGACAGAGCAGGGTTTTGACACTGAGGCTGCCTTTGGATCAGCAGGCATTGCCCCAGCAGGAAAGGGCTGTGGTGCACTGCAGCCTGCCCTGGATCCTGCCTGTCCTGCTGCTCAGGAAGCACTTTCAGCGGTGTGGTATGCACGCATGTTGTAGTCAATCCAGTGATAGAAGTGCCGAGTGGAGATGTAGATTCCAGGCTGCTTTGGTCTGGCGCAGCCTTCTCCCCAGCTGGTTATGCCGACAACCCACCAGTACTCGGCGGTGTTGTCCTTGCACATGAGAGGACCACCACTGTCGCCCTGCAATAGAGCAGAGAGGATTAAGGTGGTGTTGAGTGGCCCCTGCCAGCACCGGGGCTGTCTCCTCTTCTCTCACAGCCCCTGCCAGAACTGTATTCCAGGCAGAGGAAGGCTCTCCTCAGAGGCTGGAGCCTCCAGAGCCTTGGCTGTGAATGGCTTGGGGTCCTGTAGGGTAGGGCTCTCTGTGTCCTCTCTGCACAAGGCAGGAGTCCTGGATGTGCAGAGCATGGATGTTTGGCACCCGGATCTCTGCGCTGCCGAGAGCGCTAGCTGGGCTTTCTGGGCTTTCTGGCACAAGGGGGGCACTGGGCAAGTAGGAGTGGATGGGGAGTGTGTAGGAAGCCCCCCCCCCCCCCCCCCAGCAGCTGGGGGGGAGCTGGGGCTGGGAGGGTGACCGGGAGAACTGGCCGGGGCAAAGCAGACCCTGGGCTGTGTTTGGGCAGCGCTGCCAGGGCTGCTGGTGCTGCTGGGGGCTGAGAGGCTCGTGACACATTCATACCTGGCAGGCGTCGATGGCGCCCTGTGGGTAACCAGCACACAAGTTGTAGGGGTGGACTTTCCCTGCATACCAGTCACTGCTGTTGCAGAGCTGGGAATTGATGAGCTGGACCTTGGCCTCCTGCAGGCGACCACGTGAACCTTGAGCTGTGAGCAGAGAAAGCAATAAGCCCTCAGCACCCCCATGTCAGTTCTCCTTCCCCGTCTGAGGGGAATCCCTGTCCCTTGGGCACGGCTTTCCCTCCGCAGAGGCGCTAGGGCACGGTGTCCCTGCTTCCCGCCTTTGGGGAGCAGGCCAGGCCCATCTCTGCACCGGGCTACGTCCTTCAGCCTGGCTTTGGACTCTGCTGTGAGGAAGCCCAAACCCTCTCCCCACTGCACTTAGCTGGAACTCACATCTTGCAGTGGTGGAACCCCAGCCAGCGATCCAGCAGTTGTTGAGCTTTGAGACTTCTAGGGCGGGGTCAGCCAGACAGGCCAGCTGGATGTAGGCGCTGCACTGGACAGAACCGTCCAGTTGCAGCAGGGCAATGTCGTAGCTGAAGTCGGCACGCTTGTAGTAGGGGTGAACCACCACCTGCTTCACGTTGCGAACTACGGCCCCAGGGCCCGGCTGAGTGAACTTGGTAGCTCCAAGCACCACATACAGCATGCTGATGTCACTGGAAAGAAGATGGAGAGAGGGCTGAGAGGGAGCAGAGCCATGTACCACAGCAGCCCAGCAGCTGCCTCTCTTCTGCTTGGCAAGGCAGAGAGGGAGCAGTGCTCTGGCAGGTGTGAGTGCCCTCACACACATGAGGCTGGGGGAATGTCGAGCTGGAGGCCGCTAGGAAGCCTTGGCACAAGCCCAGGCTTCTCCTGAGCAGTGTGGCAGCTGGACTGCCTGAGAGGAAAGGGGACGGGAGTAGCAGGTGGTGGCTGCTGACAGGGCACCTGCTGGTGTAGCGAGGGTGTCCCCATTCCCTGGTCTGCCTTACTCAAACTTGTCGAAGCAGTGGGCCGCCGTGAGGACCCAATCTGCAGTGATGAGGGACCCTCCACACCAATGACCCAGGTTCGGTGAAAGGGGATGTTGGATGCTGACGATCCAGGGCCAGGATGCTTCCAGAGCGCCTACTCCACCCACAATGCGTGTCATGCCGAAGTCGTAAGCTTCGTTGCCGGTGGAATAAGTCATGGGGTAGTAGTCAGGTTGCGGAGCGCGGAGGCCGCAGGAACCTCTGCAAGCAGAAAGTCATTTCCATGCTGCTGCGTGGCCTGCTGTGGCTCAGGCTGAAGCTCAGCCCTGTGCCCTCCCCACAAGCGTTTGCAGGCCCAGCAGGCCAGGGAAGCCCATGGGATGTTTGTCTGTCCAAGGAACGGAGGCTTCCCCATGGTGGGTAGGAAGCTGTGGCCCAGCCACGGGGGACAGGCGGGTCCCCTCCAGGGAAGGCCCCAAGTGTTGCCACGGCTCCCTCCCAGGGCCTGGGGCCACTTACCCGCAGGGGTACTGTATGCCGTGGGCCAGCGCGGCCACGGTCAGCAGGACGAGGAGGCCGAGCCGATTCATGGCTGCCAGAGGCACGTGTCAGCTGCAAGCACTGAGGGCTCCGTGCAGCAGCACAGCCACAGCCGCAGTGCCCGGCAGCAGCCGCGCTGCCCGTGGTGGCCCCGGCCCCGGGGCTGATGTCACTGAGGGCTGGGTTCCGTGTTTGGGGCGCTGTGGGGGCCTGTGCAACCGGGGCCCACTGGGGGAGGGGCAACACCGAATCCATGGGCCGTGGAATGGTTTGGGGTGGAAGGGACCTTGGAAATCACATAGCTCCGACTTCCTGCCATTGGTAGGGATGGATAGTTTGTACTGGAGAAGTTTGCTCAGAGCCTGGCTCAGAAGCTGTCGTTGGACAATTTGAGGGAGGATGGGACATTGAAGTACAAAGTCTTTATCAACAGGACCTGACTGAGGCAGGAACCAGAGCTCTTGATCAAAGGTTGGCCTCTGCGTGAACCTTCCAACCAAATGTTGTCGAGATCCGCTCATCGGCAAAACGTGGATTTGCCTTTCGCTAATCAGAAACTGGACAAGGCCACATCTGGCCTTCTTTTGGGATGTAGGATCACAGACAACTTCCTTGGTTCCTCCTGGAGTCCTCCAAGGCCTGGGGAGCATCCCAAGAGGAGAAAAAAACCAGATGATCCTGCACTAGAAGTTCTGGTAGCTTGTTTATTCAACAGCATAAAGATGGGCCTCTCTCGCAGCCCAGTCAGAAACCTCATTGCCTGGAGGGGAAGGCACCTGCAGGATTTCCCAGTTGCTGGCAGTGGTTCTCCAGTCCTTCACTGTGACTGACACTGGCTTCCCCCCCCGTTGATGGGCAGACCTGCATGATGGTCAAGGATTAGGGTAACTTGTGATGTGTCTCCCTTCATCACTGTAGGCAGTCTTTTACAGTAACGATTAGATGCATTGCTTAGCTTATCCTTTTCCCATTCTTTGCGGTTTTGAATTACAGTAAGTTGCATTTATTCCTGAAGTTGGTGTCTGTGTCTTCTGTGCTGACTTTGCCTACATGAAAAACAGGCATCCGCAGCTGCTCTGGGCAACCCGTGCCAGTATGTCTGCAGCCTGACAGTCAAGAATTTCTTCCCAGTATCTCATACGAAGCTACCCTCTGTCACTGTAAAGCCATTGCCCTTGTCCTTTGAGGACCTGCCCTTGTAAGAAGGGCTGCTCTCTGCTGCTTTCTTTAGGCCCCTCTTCTTGCAGGATGAGGCTGTGCAGTCTCTGAGGCCAGCAGCTGCTGAGGAATCCATTTGGGGCAGGGAGCTGGTTGTGCAGCTGCAGTGCCAGCTGCAGATTGAGCTCTGGCTGGTGGGAGTCTGGGACCAGAGACTGCCACCCTTTGCATGACAGAGGGCACAGGGAGCTGTGGCACAGGCCAGGGATTTGAACGGACCCTGAGTGCTGCAGCAGGAGCCGGTGGCTCTTTCTGGAATGTGACATCTGCGAGTCTGCTGGGGGAATGAATCCTGAGGTTGAATGGGTACGGATACCCGCTCTGACTGGCTGAGAGTGGTGTGGGTAGGGAACCAAACGGGTCACCCATCAGCTTGTTGGAGTCACCTGTGCCTCTGGAATGGTCACACAGGGGAGATTCCTCAGCATTTTGGCAGCCCAGATGGGACCTAAGGACAGTACTGCTGGAGCCTCCGTCCTGAAGAGCAGCTACTGGTGAGTTCACCTGGGACCTTTAGAGCAGGAAGGAGCCACGGGAGGAGTGTTATAATTCCATGTGCAGAGTCTGTGTAAATTATAAGCGTGGAATTGAGCCTCTCTATTGCTGTGGCATTTGCCGCAGATTCGGTGAAGTCGTGGGTAGTGGGTGGAGAAGGTGTGCGCAGCACGAGCGGTGTGAGGTGGCCACAGAGGAGTTGTGGAGGCCCCCGTAAGTTGTGAGGTAGAGGGGCTCGAGTCTCTGCTTGAAGGCTTTTGCACACAGGCACAGGGAGAACCTTGTGTCCCTCATGCCGCACAATGGGTGCCAGAGCACACACAGAAGGGGGTGGAAATCCCTTCTTGGCACGCAGAAGAGGGCTTCACATGCACCAAGGTGTTTGACGTGGTGGGAAATATCCCTGTTTTAGGTGAGGACGTGTCTGTGGCCAAAGTTGTAGAGAACTGGGAGAACTTCTTAATGGGCAGCAGAATTTTGCACACTAAGGTTGTGCCAGGATGATGGGGCAGCTCGAAGCTTGTCTCCCCTCTGGGCAGGGTAATGACCATCCCCAACCCTGAGTGACACTCTTGGACTCAGTGTCTTTAGTGAGCGGGCAGCCCCTGAAATTTACTTCAGTAAATATTTGAAGAAGCTTATGCCAGGCTGGCAGGGGCAAGTACAGATGTGGGATGATTGCTCTCAGCACAGCCCACCTTGATTAATACAAAGGGAAGAATGCCACATGCCGTGAGACAGGACTCCATTTGCCTGGAACCCAAGAAGAATATCCAGAAGCAGACGGAGTGACACCTAGCCCAAGGCATTTTGAAGCCTTCCATTAATGCGGGCGTTCAGAGCTGCAACGGCTAGCTCGGTCCTGAACACGCATTAATTGGTACAGCTCCGGTTCCTTCTTGCTGTGTGAGCCCTGGCCCTCAGGTAGAAGTGTGGCTCCGGCGTGGAAGACAGGCAGACTCTCACGTGGGTGACAAGATAGGTTGATTGCTGCCAGCTGGCCAGGTGAAAAATGACTTCTCTGGGCTCTCCTTGACCTTAAGTACCAGGGGTGTGGAGAGGGGCAGGGATTAGCCCAGGACCAATACCATGGGGGGTGGGAGTTACCAGGACAAAAAGACAGTAAGCAGGGCATCTGATACACGCTACAGGGCGGAGAAGTCATAGGCTCTGCCAATCACCCCAGCCCCCCACCAGAGTCTGGGCAGGGTTGCAGGGAGATGGACAGGAGCCACAACTAGGGAAAAACCAAAGGGGTTGGAACACGGGGTAATCTGGAACAAACCATTCTACGTAAAGTTGCAAAGTAATAATTTTCACACCGCAACATTCCAGTATATTTAGAAAGTCAGTGTTCACTTGCCTTCACCTGGAAAAGACAGCAACTGCCTTCAACAACTGTCTTCCCCGTGGCATTAGGCTGTCATTTTTTTCTTTGCCCGTCCCACCGCCCCAAATATTGAGGTTTGATTGAAAAGAGTATAAATTCTGGGGCAAATTTGTACAGTTTGTAGAGGATTTGTTAATTAGTGAGTCGAGATAAGAAGGTTCTTGCCCATCCTGTGGTGCTTATGTGCAGCACTCAGACAAGGAAGCACGGCAAGCTGCAGTTTGTGTCTGTGCAGCTGGATCTTTGACTGCTCCTTCTCTCCATTTGCCAGACTTACACAGCAACCTCATCTTCCTTGACTCCTCCCTGTCTCTGCCTTTGTCTCCTCCCAAATTTGGAGCCAAGCCCAGGGATCTTTTTCCCATGGCTCCCAGGCTTGGCCCTCCCTGCCTGTGAACAGCCTCGGTGTTGCAGCTGCTGTTGGCCCACTCACTTTGGCCTTCCATGGCATTCCCGGTGTGCTCTCCTACTGTTTCTGCCAGGTTCCTCTCCCCAGAATGAGCCCAGCTCTTCCTTTGAGTATCTGTGAAGTGTGACCGCCCAGCACATCAGTCCCCCTTTACTACCTGTGAACTCTGGCCCTGCCTTAGGGCACTGGTGACGGGCCTTAAGCTTTAGCTTTCCTAGTTTCAGATTCTGTGCTGCTTAGGGGTGTAGTTCTGAGCCTCGCATTAAGTGCTAGTAGGCTCTTTTCATAGAGTAAGTAGACAAACAAATCCTTTTCCTGCTGAGGACCAAGGACAACTTTCAGGCCAACAGCATAAACAACAGCGGACTGAAGAGAGAAAACAAGAAGGATGAGACCCCACAACCCGAAGCTGCAATTGGACAATTAAACCCCAATATGCAAATGGACCAAAACTTAATAAAAACTTAAGATCTTGTGACCCGGCAGCCATTTTGTGGCCATTATTTGTCCAACTTGTGGATAGCCCTGATCAGGCTCCTGTCCTGGCCAAGGTGGATTCTGGAGGCCTTTCAAAAAATACCTACTTCCTTTTTTATCTCTGTCCAATCTCTGTTTCAGGTCAGCCCTCCCAAGCCATCACTGGCAGTCCACTCAGGAGGCAGGAGCTTCCCTTGTCATGCTTGGGACTGTCTCTGGTCTGTTCTCTTTGCCCAAGCCTACACCAGGCCCTAAATCATCAGCCCACGGGCATTTGAGCACTGTCCCCAAGGTGTCTGCTTTTGTCCTATCCCCTTCCTAGGCTTGGTGTACCGGGTTCCTCCAGCCCATGGTGGCTCAGGGCACTCTCCTCTCTGACCAGGCACACTGGTGCTCTCTGGAGCCACTCTGTCCCTTTGTGCCTCAGGCTCATTCTGCAGGTGCCGAAGGTGGCACTTGTTGCCCTTCCCAGGAATTGGAATTACACCGAAAAGATGGTTCCCTGTGAACAAAGCTAGCTTTATTTCAACAATTAGATCAACTCCAGTGTTTGCCTGCACACCGGAGAGAAATGTGGGTGGGACAGAGCAGGGTTTTGACACTGAGGCTGCCTTTGGATCAGCAGGCATTGCCCCAGCAGGAAAGGGCTGTGGTGCACTGCAGCCTGCCCTGGATCCTGCCTGTCCTGCTGCTCAGGAAGCACTTTCAGCGGTGTGGTATGCACGCATGTTGTAGTCAATCCAGTGATAGAAGTGCCGAGTGGAGATGTAGATTCCAGGCTGCTTTGGTCTGGCGCAGCCTTCTCCCCAGCTGGTTATGCCGACAACCCACCAGTACTCGGCGGTGTTGTCCTTGCACATGAGAGGACCACCACTGTCGCCCTGCAATAGAGCAGAGAGGATTAAGGTGGTGTTGAGTGGCCCCTGCCAGCACCGGGGCTGTCTCCTCTTCTCTCACAGCCCCTGCCAGAACTGTATTCCAGGCAGAGGAAGGCTCTCCTCAGAGGCTGGAGCCTCCAGAGCCTTGGCTGTGAATGGCTTGGGGTCCTGTAGGGTAGGGCTCTCTGTGTCCTCTCTGCACAAGGCAGGAGTCCTGGATGTGCAGAGCATGGATGTTTGGCACCCGGATCTCTGCGCTGCCGAGAGCGCTAGCTGGGCTTTCTGGGCTTTCTGGCACAAGGGGGGCACTGGGCAAGTAGGAGTGGATGGGGAGTGTGTAGGAAGCCCCCCCCCCCCCCCCCTCCCAGCAGCTGGGGGGGAGCTGGGGCTGGGAGGGTGACCGGGAGAACTGGCCGGGGCAAAGCAGACCCTGGGCTGTGTTTGGGCAGCGCTGCCAGGGCTGCTGGTGCTGCTGGGGGCTGAGAGGCTCGTGACACATTCATACCTGGCAGGCGTCGATGGCGCCCTGTGGGTAACCAGCACACAAGTTGTAGGGGTGGACTTTCCCTGCATACCAGTCACTGCTGTTGCAGAGCTGGGAATTGATGAGCTGGACCTTGGCCTCCTGCAGGCGACCACGTGAACCTTGAGCTGTGAGCAGAGAAAGCAATAAGCCCTCAGCACCCCCATGTCAGTTCTCCTTCCCCGTCTGAGGGGAATCCCTGTCCCTTGGGCACGGCTTTCCCTCCGCAGAGGCGCTAGGGCACGGTGTCCCTGCTTCCCGCCTTTGGGGAGCAGGCCAGGCCCATCTCTGCACCGGGCTACGTCCTTCAGCCTGGCTTTGGACTCTGCTGTGAGGAAGCCCAAACCCTCTCCCCACTGCACTTAGCTGGAACTCACATCTTGCAGTGGTGGAACCCCAGCCAGCGATCCAGCAGTTGTTGAGCTTTGAGACTTCTAGGGCGGGGTCAGCCAGACAGGCCAGCTGGATGTAGGCGCTGCACTGGACAGAACCGTCCAGTTGCAGCAGGGCAATGTCGTAGCTGAAGTCGGCACGCTTGTAGTAGGGGTGAACCACCACCTGCTTCACGTTGCGAACTACGGCCCCAGGGCCCGGCTGAGTGAACTTGGTAGCTCCAAGCACCACATACAGCATGCTGATGTCACTGGAAAGAAGATGGAGAGAGGGCTGAGAGGGAGCAGAGCCATGTACCACAGCAGCCCAGCAGCTGCCTCTCTTCTGCTTGGCAAGGCAGAGAGGGAGCAGTGCTCTGGCAGGTGTGAGTGCCCTCACACACATGAGGCTGGGGGAATGTCGAGCTGGAGGCCGCTAGGAAGCCTTGGCACAAGCCCAGGCTTCTCCTGAGCAGTGTGGCAGCTGGACTGCCTGAGAGGAAAGGGGACGGGAGTAGCAGGTGGTGGCTGCTGACAGGGCACCTGCTGGTGTAGCGAGGGTGTCCCCATTCCCTGGTCTGCCTTACTCAAACTTGTCGAAGCAGTGGGCCGCCGTGAGGACCCAATCTGCAGTGATGAGGGACCCTCCACACCAATGACCCAGGTTCGGTGAAAGGGGATGTTGGATGCTGACGATCCAGGGCCAGGATGCTTCCAGAGCGCCTACTCCACCCACAATGCGTGTCATGCCGAAGTCGTAAGCTTCGTTGCCGGTGGAATAAGTCATGGGGTAGTAGTCAGGTTGCGGAGCGCGGAGGCCGCAGGAACCTCTGCAAGTAGAAAGTCATTTCCATGCTGCTGCGTGGCCTGCTGTGGCTCAGGCTGAAGCTCAGCCCTGTGCCCTCCCCACAAGCGTTTGCAGGCCCAGCAGGCCAGGGAAGCCCATGGGATGTTTGTCTGTCCAAGGAACGGAGGCTTCCCCATGGTGGGTAGGAAGCTGTGGCCCAGACACAGGGGACAGGCGGGTCCCCTCCAGGGAAGGCCCCAAGTGTTGCCACGGCTCCCTCCCAGGGCCTGGGGCCACTTACCCGCAGGGGTACTGTATGCCGTGGGCCAGCGCGGCCACGGTCAGCAGGACGAGGAGGCCGAGCCGATTCATGGCTGCCAGAGGCACGTGTCAGCTGCAAGCACTGAGGGCTCCGTGCAGCAGCACAGCCACAGCCGCAGTGCCCGGCAGCAGCCGCGCTGCCCGTGGTGGCCCCGGCCCCGGGGCTGATGTCACTGAGGGCTGGGTTCCGTGTTTGGGGCGCTGTGGGGGCCTGTGCAACCGGGGCCCACTGGGGGAGGGGCAACACCGAATCCATGGGCCGTGGAATGGTTTGGGGTGGAAGGGACCTTGGAAATCACATAGCTCCGACTTCCTGCCATTGGTAGGGATGGATAGTTTGTACTGGAGAAGTTTGCTCAGAGCCTGGCTCAGAAGCTGTCGTTGGACAATTTGAGGGAGGATGGGACATTGAAGTACAAAGTCTTTATCAACAGGACCTGACTGAGGCAGGAACCAGAGCTCTTGATCAAAGGTTGGCCTCTGCGTGAACCTTCCAACCAAATGTTGTCGAGATCCGCTCATCGGCAAAACGTGGATTTGCCTTTCGCTAATCAGAAACTGGACAAGGCCACATCTGGCCTTCTTTTGGGATGTAGGATCACAGACAACTTCCTTGGTTCCTCCTGGAGTCCTCCAAGGCCTGGGGAGCATCCCAAGAGGAGAAAAAAACCAGATGATCCTGCACTAGAAGTTCTGGTAGCTTGTTTATTCAACAGCATAAAGATGGGCCTCTCTCGCAGCCCAGTCAGAAACCTCATTGCCTGGAGGGGAAGGCACCTGCAGGATTTCCCAGTTGCTGGCAGTGGTTCTCCAGTCCTTCACTGTGACTGACACTGGCTTCCCCCCCCGTTGATGGGCAGACCTGCATGATGGTCAAGGATTAGGGTAACTTGTGATGTGTCTCCCTTCATCACTGTAGGCAGTCTTTTACAGTAACGATTAGATGCATTGCTTAGCTTATCCTTTTCCCATTCTTTGCGGTTTTGAATTACAGTAAGTTGCATTTATTCCTGAAGTTGGTGTCTGTGTCTTCTGTGCTGACTTTGCCTACATGAAAAACAGGCATCCGCAGCTGCTCTGGGCAACCCGTGCCAGTATGTCTGCAGCCTGACAGTCAAGAATTTCTTCCCAGTATCTCATACGAAGCTACCCTCTGTCGCTGTAAAGCCATTGCCCTTGTCCTTTGAGGACCTGCCCTTGTAAGAAGGGCTGCTCTCTGCTGCTTTCTTTAGGCCCCTCTTCTTGCAGGATGAGGCTGTGCAGTCTCTGAGGCCAGCAGCTGCTGAGGAATCCATTTGGGGCAGGGAGCTGGTTGTGCAGCTGCAGTGCCAGCTGCAGATTGAGCTCTGGCTGGTGGGAGTCTGGGACCAGAGACTGCCACCCTTTGCATGACAGAGGGCACAGGGAGCTGTGGCACAGGCCAGGGATTTGAACGGACCCTGAGTGCTGCAGCAGGAGCCGGTGGCTCTTTCTGGAATGTGACATCTGCGAGTCTGCTGGGGGAATGAATCCTGAGGTTGAATGGGTACGGATACCCGCTCTGACTGGCTGAGAGTGGTGTGGGTAGGGAATCAAACGGGTCACCCATCAGCTTGTTGGAGTCACCTGTGCCTCTGGAATGGTCACACAGGGGAGATTCCTCAGCATTTTGGCAGCCCAGATGGGACCTAAGGACAGTACTGCTGGAGCCTCCGTCCTGAAGAGCAGCTACTGGTGAGTTCACCTGGGACCTTTAGAGCAGGAAGGAGCCACGGGAGGAGTGTTATAATTCCATGTGCAGAGTCTGTGTAAATTATAAGCGTGGAATTGAGCCTCTCTATTGCTGTGGCATTTGCCGCAGATTCGGTGAAGTCGTGGGTAGTGGGTGGAGAAGGTGTGCGCAGCACGAGCGGTGTGAGGTGGCCACAGAGGAGTTGTGGAGGCCCCCGTAAGTTGTGAGGTAGAGGGGCTCGAGTCTCTGCTTGAAGGCTTTTGCACACAGGCACAGGGAGAACCTTGTGTCCCTCATGCCGCACAATGGGTGCCAGAGCACACACAGAAGGGGGTGGAAATCCCTTCTTGGCACGCAGAAGAGGGCTTCACATGCACCAAGGTGTTTGACGTGGTGGGAAATATCCCTGTTTTAGGTGAGGACGTGTCTGTGGCCAAAGTTGTAGAGAACTGGGAGAACTTCTTAATGGGCAGCAGAATTTTGCACACTAAGGTTGTGCCAGGATGATGGGGCAGCTCGAAGCTTGTCTCCCCTCTGGGCAGGGTAATGACCATCCCCAACCCTGAGTGACACTCTTGGACTCAGTGTCTTTAGTGAGCGGGCAGCCCCTGAAATTTACTTCAGTAAATATTTGAAGAAGCTTATGCCAGGCTGGCAGGGGCAAGTACAGATGTGGGATGATTGCTCTCAGCACAGCCCACCTTGATTAATACAAAGGGAAGAATGCCACATGCCGTGAGACAGGACTCCATTTGCCTGGAACCCAAGAAGAATATCCAGAAGCAGACGGAGTGACACCTAGCCCAAGGCATTTTGAAGCCTTCCATTAATGCGGGCGTTCAGAGCTGCAACGGCTAGCTCGGTCCTGAACACGCATTAATTGGTACAGCTCCGGTTCCTTCTTGCTGTGTGAGCCCTGGCCCTCAGGTAGAAGTGTGGCTCCGGCGTGGAAGACAGGCAGACTCTCACGTGGGTGACAAGATAGGTTGATTGCTGCCAGCTGGCCAGGTGAAAAATGACTTCTCTGGGCTCTCCTTGACCTTAAGTACCAGGGGTGTGGAGAGGGGCAGGGATTAGCCCAGGACCAATACCATGGGGGGTGGGAGTTACCAGGACAAAAAGACAGTACGCAGGGCATCTGATACACGCTACAGGGCGGAGAAGTCATAGGCTCTGCCAATCACCCCAGCCCCCCACCAGAGTCTGGGCAGGGTTGCAGGGAGATGGACAGGAGCCACAACTAGGGAAAAACCAAAGGGGTTGGAACACGGGGTAATCTGGAACAAACCATTCTACGTAAAGTTGCAAAGTAATAATTTTCACACCGCAACATTCCAGTATATTTAGAAAGTCAGTGTTCACTTGCCTTCACCTGGAAAAGACAGCAACTGCCTTCAACAACTGTCTTCCCCGTGGCATTAGGCTGTCATTTTTTTCTTTGCCCGTCCCACCGCCCCAAATATTGAGGTTTGATTGAAAAGAGTATAAATTCTGGGGCAAATTTGTACAGTTTGTAGAGGATTTGTTAATTAGTGAGTCGAGATAAGAAGGTTCTTGCCCATCCTGTGGTGCTTATGTGCAGCACTCAGACAAGGAAGCACGGCAAGCTGCAGTTTGTGTCTGTGCAGCTGGATCTTTGACTGCTCCTTCTCTCCATTTGCCAGACTTACACAGCAACCTCATCTTCCTTGACTCCTCCCTGTCTCTGCCTTTGTCTCCTCCCAAATTTGGAGCCAAGCCCAGGGATCTTTTTCCCATGGCTCCCAGGCTTGGCCCTCCCTGCCTGTGAACAGCCTCGGTGTTGCAGCTGCTGTTGGCCCACTCACTTTGGCCTTCCATGGCATTCCCGGTGTGCTCTCCTACTGTTTCTGCCAGGTTCCTCTCCCCAGAATGAGCCCAGCTCTTCCTTTGAGTATCTGTGAAGTGTGACCGCCCAGCACATCAGTCCCCCTTTACTACCTGTGAACTCTGGCCCTGCCTTAGGGCACTGGTGACGGGCCTTAAGCTTTAGCTTTCCTAGTTTCAGATTCTGTGCTGCTTAGGGGTGTAGTTCTGAGCCTCGCATTAAGTGCTAGTAGGCTCTTTTCATAGAGTAAGTAGACAAACAAATCCTTTTCCTGCTGAGGACCAAGGACAACTTTCAGGCCAACAGCATAAACAACAGCGGACTGAAGAGAGAAAACAAGAAGGATGAGACCCCACAACCCGAAGCTGCAATTGGACAATTAAACCCCAATATGCAAATGGACCAAAACTTAATAAAAACTTAAGATCTTGTGACCCGGCAGCCATTTTGTGGCCATTATTTGTCCAACTTGTGGATAGCCCTGATCAGGCTCCTGTCCTGGCCAAGGTGGATTCTGGAGGCCTTTCAAGAAATACCTACTTCCTTTTTTATCTCTGTCCAATCTCTGTTTCAGGTCAGCCCTCCCAAGCCATCACTGGCAGTCCACTCAGGAGGCAGGAGCTTCCCTTGTCATGCTTGGGACTGTCTCTGGTCTGTTCTCTTTGCCCAAGCCTACACCAGGCCCTAAATCATCAGCCCACGGGCATTTGAGCACTGTCCCCAAGGTGTCTGCTTTTGTCCTATCCCCTTCCTAGGCTTGGTGTACCGGGTTCCTCCAGCCCATGGTGGCTCAGGGCACTCTCCTCTCTGACCAGGCACACTGGTGCTCTCTGGAGCCACTCTGTCCCTTTGTGCCTCAGGCTCATTCTGCAGGTGCCGAAGGTGGCACTTGTTGCCCTTCCCAGGAATTGGAATTACACCGAAAAGATGGTTCCCTGTGAACAAAGCTAGCTTTATTTCAACAATTAGATCAACTCCAGTGTTTGCCTGCACACCGGAGAGAAATGTGGGTGGGACAGAGCAGGGTTTTGACACTGAGGCTGCCTTTGGATCAGCAGGCATTGCCCCAGCAGGAAAGGGCTGTGGTGCACTGCAGCCTGCCCTGGATCCTGCCTGTCCTGCTGCTCAGGAAGCACTTTCAGCGGTGTGGTATGCACGCATGTTGTAGTCAATCCAGTGATAGAAGTGCCGAGTGGAGATGTAGATTCCAGGCTGCTTTGGTCTGGCGCAGCCTTCTCCCCAGCTGGTTATGCCGACAACCCACCAGTACTCGGCGGTGTTGTCCTTGCACATGAGAGGACCACCACTGTCGCCCTGCAATAGAGCAGAGAGGATTAAGGTGGTGTTGAGTGGCCCCTGCCAGCACCGGGGCTGTCTCCTCTTCTCTCACAGCCCCTGCCAGAACTGTATTCCAGGCAGAGGAAGGCTCTCCTCAGAGGCTGGAGCCTCCAGAGCCTTGGCTGTGAATGGCTTGGGGTCCTGTAGGGTAGGGCTCTCTGTGTCCTCTCTGCACAAGGCAGGAGTCCTGGATGTGCAGAGCATGGATGTTTGGCACCCGGATCTCTGCGCTGCCGAGAGCGCTAGCTGGGCTTTCTGGGCTTTCTGGCACAAGGGGGGCACTGGGCAAGTAGGAGTGGATGGGGAGTGTGTAGGAAGCCCCCCCCCCCCCCCCCTCCCAGCAGCTGGGGGGGAGCTGGGGCTGGGAGGGTGACCGGGAGAACTGGCCGGGGCAAAGCAGACCCTGGGCTGTGTTTGGGCAGCGCTGCCAGGGCTGCTGGTGCTGCTGGGGGCTGAGAGGCTCGTGACACATTCATACCTGGCAGGCGTCGATGGCGCCCTGTGGGTAACCAGCACACAAGTTGTAGGGGTGGACTTTCCCTGCATACCAGTCACTGCTGTTGCAGAGCTGGGAATTGATGAGCTGGACCTTGGCCTCCTGCAGGCGACCACGTGAACCTTGAGCTGTGAGCAGAGAAAGCAATAAGCCCTCAGCACCCCCATGTCAGTTCTCCTTCCCCGTCTGAGGGGAATCCCTGTCCCTTGGGCACGGCTTTCCCTCCGCAGAGGCGCTAGGGCACGGTGTCCCTGCTTCCCGCCTTTGGGGAGCAGGCCAGGCCCATCTCTGCACCGGGCTACGTCCTTCAGCCTGGCTTTGGACTCTGCTGTGAGGAAGCCCAAACCCTCTCCCCACTGCACTTAGCTGGAACTCACATCTTGCAGTGGTGGAACCCCAGCCAGCGATCCAGCAGTTGTTGAGCTTTGAGACTTCTAGGGCGGGGTCAGCCAGACAGGCCAGCTGGATGTAGGCGCTGCACTGGACAGAACCGTCCAGTTGCAGCAGGGCAATGTCGTAGCTGAAGTCGGCACGCTTGTAGTAGGGGTGAACCACCACCTGCTTCACGTTGCGAACTACGGCCCCAGGGCCCGGCTGAGTGAACTTGGTAGCTCCAAGCACCACATACAGCATGCTGATGTCACTGGAAAGAAGATGGAGAGAGGGCTGAGAGGGAGCAGAGCCATGTACCACAGCAGCCCAGCAGCTGCCTCTCTTCTGCTTGGCAAGGCAGAGAGGGAGCAGTGCTCTGGCAGGTGTGAGTGCCCTCACACACATGAGGCTGGGGGAATGTCGAGCTGGAGGCCGCTAGGAAGCCTTGGCACAAGCCCAGGCTTCTCCTGAGCAGTGTGGCAGCTGGACTGCCTGAGAGGAAAGGGGACGGGAGTAGCAGGTGGTGGCTGCTGACAGGGCACCTGCTGGTGTAGCGAGGGTGTCCCCATTCCCTGGTCTGCCTTACTCAAACTTGTCGAAGCAGTGGGCCGCCGTGAGGACCCAATCTGCAGTGATGAGGGACCCTCCACACCAATGACCCAGGTTCGGTGAAAGGGGATGTTGGATGCTGACGATCCAGGGCCAGGATGCTTCCAGAGCGCCTACTCCACCCACAATGCGTGTCATGCCGAAGTCGTAAGCTTCGTTGCCGGTGGAATAAGTCATGGGGTAGTAGTCAGGTTGCGGAGCGCGGAGGCCGCAGGAACCTCTGCAAGTAGAAAGTCATTTCCATGCTGCTGCGTGGCCTGCTGTGGCTCAGGCTGAAGCTCAGCCCTGTGCCCTCCCCACAAGCGTTTGCAGGCCCAGCAGGCCAGGGAAGCCCATGGGATGTTTGTCTGTCCAAGGAACGGAGGCTTCCCCATGGTGGGTAGGAAGCTGTGGCCCAGACACAGGGGACAGGCGGGTCCCCTCCAGGGAAGGCCCCAAGTGTTGCCACGGCTCCCTCCCAGGGCCTGGGGCCACTTACCCGCAGGGGTACTGTA
This sequence comes from Chamaea fasciata, assembly GCF_029207755.1. Classification (NCBI taxonomy): domain Eukaryota; kingdom Metazoa; phylum Chordata; class Aves; order Passeriformes; family Sylviidae; genus Chamaea; species Chamaea fasciata. The sequence continues at coordinate 28,012,910 of NW_027094088.1, read as the reverse complement.
TGCCGTGGGCCAGCGCGGCCACGGTCAGCAGGACGAGGAGGCCGAGCCGATTCATGGCTGCCAGAGGCACGTGTCAGCTGCAAGCACTGAGGGCTCCGTGCAGCAGCACAGCCACAGCCGCAGTGCCCGGCAGCAGCCGCGCTGCCCGTGGTGGCCCCGGCCCCGGGGCTGATGTCACTGAGGGCTGGGTTCCGTGTTTGGGGCGCTGTGGGGGCCTGTGCAACCGGGGCCCACTGGGGGAGGGGCAACACCGAATCCATGGGCCGTGGAATGGTTTGGGGTGGAAGGGACCTTGGAAATCACATAGCTCCGACTTCCTGCCATTGGTAGGGATGGATAGTTTGTACTGGAGAAGTTTGCTCAGAGCCTGGCTCAGAAGCTGTCGTTGGACAATTTGAGGGAGGATGGGACATTGAAGTACAAAGTCTTTATCAACAGGACCTGACTGAGGCAGGAACCAGAGCTCTTGATCAAAGGTTGGCCTCTGCGTGAACCTTCCAACCAAATGTTGTCGAGATCCGCTCATCGGCAAAACGTGGATTTGCCTTTCGCTAATCAGAAACTGGACAAGGCCACATCTGGCCTTCTTTTGGGATGTAGGATCACAGACAACTTCCTTGGTTCCTCCTGGAGTCCTCCAAGGCCTGGGGAGCATCCCAAGAGGAGAAAAAAACCAGATGATCCTGCACTAGAAGTTCTGGTAGCTTGTTTATTCAACAGCATAAAGATGGGCCTCTCTCGCAGCCCAGTCAGAAACCTCATTGCCTGGAGGGGAAGGCACCTGCAGGATTTCCCAGTTGCTGGCAGTGGTTCTCCAGTCCTTCACTGTGACTGACACTGGCTTCCCCCCCCGTTGATGGGCAGACCTGCATGATGGTCAAGGATTAGGGTAACTTGTGATGTGTCTCCCTTCATCACTGTAGGCAGTCTTTTACAGTAACGATTAGATGCATTGCTTAGCTTATCCTTTTCCCATTCTTTGCGGTTTTGAATTACAGTAAGTTGCATTTATTCCTGAAGTTGGTGTCTGTGTCTTCTGTGCTGACTTTGCCTACATGAAAAACAGGCATCCGCAGCTGCTCTGGGCAACCCGTGCCAGTATGTCTGCAGCCTGACAGTCAAGAATTTCTTCCCAGTATCTCATACGAAGCTACCCTCTGTCGCTGTAAAGCCATTGCCCTTGTCCTTTGAGGACCTGCCCTTGTAAGAAGGGCTGCTCTCTGCTGCTTTCTTTAGGCCCCTCTTCTTGCAGGATGAGGCTGTGCAGTCTCTGAGGCCAGCAGCTGCTGAGGAATCCATTTGGGGCAGGGAGCTGGTTGTGCAGCTGCAGTGCCAGCTGCAGATTGAGCTCTGGCTGGTGGGAGTCTGGGACCAGAGACTGCCACCCTTTGCATGACAGAGGGCACAGGGAGCTGTGGCACAGGCCAGGGATTTGAACGGACCCTGAGTGCTGCAGCAGGAGCCGGTGGCTCTTTCTGGAATGTGACATCTGCGAGTCTGCTGGGGGAATGAATCCTGAGGTTGAATGGGTACGGATACCCGCTCTGACTGGCTGAGAGTGGTGTGGGTAGGGAATCAAACGGGTCACCCATCAGCTTGTTGGAGTCACCTGTGCCTCTGGAATGGTCACACAGGGGAGATTCCTCAGCATTTTGGCAGCCCAGATGGGACCTAAGGACAGTACTGCTGGAGCCTCCGTCCTGAAGAGCAGCTACTGGTGAGTTCACCTGGGACCTTTAGAGCAGGAAGGAGCCACGGGAGGAGTGTTATAATTCCATGTGCAGAGTCTGTGTAAATTATAAGCGTGGAATTGAGCCTCTCTATTGCTGTGGCATTTGCCGCAGATTCGGTGAAGTCGTGGGTAGTGGGTGGAGAAGGTGTGCGCAGCACGAGCGGTGTGAGGTGGCCACAGAGGAGTTGTGGAGGCCCCCGTAAGTTGTGAGGTAGAGGGGCTCGAGTCTCTGCTTGAAGGCTTTTGCACACAGGCACAGGGAGAACCTTGTGTCCCTCATGCCGCACAATGGGTGCCAGAGCACACACAGAAGGGGGTGGAAATCCCTTCTTGGCACGCAGAAGAGGGCTTCACATGCACCAAGGTGTTTGACGTGGTGGGAAATATCCCTGTTTTAGGTGAGGACGTGTCTGTGGCCAAAGTTGTAGAGAACTGGGAGAACTTCTTAATGGGCAGCAGAATTTTGCACACTAAGGTTGTGCCAGGATGATGGGGCAGCTCGAAGCTTGTCTCCCCTCTGGGCAGGGTAATGACCATCCCCAACCCTGAGTGACACTCTTGGACTCAGTGTCTTTAGTGAGCGGGCAGCCCCTGAAATTTACTTCAGTAAATATTTGAAGAAGCTTATGCCAGGCTGGCAGGGGCAAGTACAGATGTGGGATGATTGCTCTCAGCACAGCCCACCTTGATTAATACAAAGGGAAGAATGCCACATGCCGTGAGACAGGACTCCATTTGCCTGGAACCCAAGAAGAATATCCAGAAGCAGACGGAGTGACACCTAGCCCAAGGCATTTTGAAGCCTTCCATTAATGCGGGCGTTCAGAGCTGCAACGGCTAGCTCGGTCCTGAACACGCATTAATTGGTACAGCTCCGGTTCCTTCTTGCTGTGTGAGCCCTGGCCCTCAGGTAGAAGTGTGGCTCCGGCGTGGAAGACAGGCAGACTCTCACGTGGGTGACAAGATAGGTTGATTGCTGCCAGCTGGCCAGGTGAAAAATGACTTCTCTGGGCTCTCCTTGACCTTAAGTACCAGGGGTGTGGAGAGGGGCAGGGATTAGCCCAGGACCAATACCATGGGGGGTGGGAGTTACCAGGACAAAAAGACAGTACGCAGGGCATCTGATACACACTACAGGGCGGAGAAGTCATAGGCTCTGCCAATCACCCCAGCCCCCCACCAGAGTCTGGGCAGGGTTGCAGGGAGATGGACAGGAGCCACAACTAGGGAAAAACCAAAGGGGTTGGAACACGGGGTAATCTGGAACAAACCATTCTACGTAAAGTTGCAAAGTAATAATTTTCACACCGCAACATTCCAGTATATTTAGAAAGTCAGTGTTCACTTGCCTTCACCTGGAAAAGACAGCAACTGCCTTCAACAACTGTCTTCCCCGTGGCATTAGGCTGTCATTTTTTTCTTTGCCCGTCCCACCGCCCCAAATATTGAGGTTTGATTGAAAAGAGTATAAATTCTGGGGCAAATTTGTACAGTTTGTAGAGGATTTGTTAATTAGTGAGTCGAGATAAGAAGGTTCTTGCCCATCCTGTGGTGCTTATGTGCAGCACTCAGACAAGGAAGCACGGCAAGCTGCAGTTTGTGTCTGTGCAGCTGGATCTTTGACTGCTCCTTCTCTCCATTTGCCAGACTTACACAGCAACCTCATCTTCCTTGACTCCTCCCTGTCTCTGCCTTTGTCTCCTCCCAAATTTGGAGCCAAGCCCAGGGATCTTTTTCCCATGGCTCCCAGGCTTGGCCCTCCCTGCCTGTGAACAGCCTCGGTGTTGCAGCTGCTGTTGGCCCACTCACTTTGGCCTTCCATGGCATTCCCGGTGTGCTCTCCTACTGTTTCTGCCAGGTTCCTCTCCCCAGAATGAGCCCAGCTCTTCCTTTGAGTATCTGTGAAGTGTGACCGCCCAGCACATCAGTCCCCCTTTACTACCTGTGAACTCTGGCCCTGCCTTAGGGCACTGGTGACGGGCCTTAAGCTTTAGCTTTCCTAGTTTCAGATTCTGTGCTGCTTAGGGGTGTAGTTCTGAGCCTCGCATTAAGTGCTAGTAGGCTCTTTTCATAGAGTAAGTAGACAAACAAATCCTTTTCCTGCTGAGGACCAAGGACAACTTTCAGGCCAACAGCATAAACAACAGCGGACTGAAGAGAGAAAACAAGAAGGATGAGACCCCACAACCCGAAGCTGCAATTGGACAATTAAACCCCAATATGCAAATGGACCAAAACTTAATAAAAACTTAAGATCTTGTGACCCGGCAGCCATTTTGTGGCCATTATTTGTCCAACTTGTGGATAGCCCTGATCAGGCTCCTGTCCTGGCCAAGGTGGATTCTGGAGGCCTTTCAAGAAATACCTACTTCCTTTTTTATCTCTGTCCAATCTCTGTTTCAGGTCAGCCCTCCCAAGCCATCACTGGCAGTCCACTCAGGAGGCAGGAGCTTCCCTTGTCATGCTTGGGACTGTCTCTGGTCTGTTCTCTTTGCCCAAGCCTACACCAGGCCCTAAATCATCAGCCCACGGGCATTTGAGCACTGTCCCCAAGGTGTCTGCTTTTGTCCTATCCCCTTCCTAGGCTTGGTGTACCGGGTTCCTCCAGCCCATGGTGGCTCAGGGCACTCTCCTCTCTGACCAGGCACACTGGTGCTCTCTGGAGCCACTCTGTCCCTTTGTGCCTCAGGCTCATTCTGCAGGTGCCGAAGGTGGCACTTGTTGCCCTTCCCAGGAATTGGAATTACACCGAAAAGATGGTTCCCTGTGAACAAAGCTAGCTTTATTTCAACAATTAGATCAACTCCAGTGTTTGCCTGCACACCGGAGAGAAATGTGGGTGGGACAGAGCAGGGTTTTGACACTGAGGCTGCCTTTGGATCAGCAGGCATTGCCCCAGCAGGAAAGGGCTGTGGTGCACTGCAGCCTGCCCTGGATCCTGCCTGTCCTGCTGCTCAGGAAGCACTTTCAGCGGTGTGGTATGCACGCATGTTGTAGTCAATCCAGTGATAGAAGTGCCGAGTGGAGATGTAGATTCCAGGCTGCTTTGGTCTGGCGCAGCCTTCTCCCCAGCTGGTTATGCCGACAACCCACCAGTACTCGGCGGTGTTGTCCTTGCACATGAGAGGACCACCACTGTCGCCCTGCAACAGAGCAGAGAGGATTAAGGTGGTGTTGAGTGGCCCCTGCCAGCACCGGGGCTGTCTCCTCTTCTCTCACAGCCCCTGCCAGAACTGTATTCCAGGCAGAGGAAGGCTCTCCTCAGAGGCTGGAGCCTCCAGAGCCTTGGCTGTGAATGGCTTGGGGTCCTGTAGGGTAGGGCTCTCTGTGTCCTCTCTGCACAAGGCAGGAGTCCTGGATGTGCAGAGCATGGATGTTTGGCACCCGGATCTCTGCGCTGCCGAGAGCGCTAGCTGGGCTTTCTGGGCTTTCTGGCACAAGGGGGGCACTGGGCAAGTAGGAGTGGATGGGGAGTGTGTAGGAAGCCCCCCCCCCCCCCCCCCCCCAGCAGCTGGGGGGGAGCTGGGGCTGGGAGGGTGACCGGGAGAACTGGCCGGGGCAAAGCAGACCCTGGGCTGTGTTTGGGCAGCGCTGCCAGGGCTGCTGGTGCTGCTGGGGGCTGAGAGGCTCGTGACACATTCATACCTGGCAGGCGTCGATGGCGCCCTGTGGGTAACCAGCACACAAGTTGTAGGGGTGGACTTTCCCTGCATACCAGTCACTGCTGTTGCAGAGCTGGGAATTGATGAGCTGGACCTTGGCCTCCTGCAGGCGACCACGTGAACCTTGAGCTGTGAGCAGAGAAAGCAATAAGCCCTCAGCACCCCCATGTCAGTTCTCCTTCCCCGTCTGAGGGGAATCCCTGTCCCTTGGCACGGCTTTCCCTCCGCAGAGGCGCTAGGGCACGGTGTCCCTGCTTCCCCGCCTTTGGGGAGCAGGCCAGGCCCATCTCTGCACCGGGCTACGTCCTTCAGCCTGGCTTTGGACTCTGCTGTGAGGAAGCCCAAACCCTCTCCCCACTGCACTTAGCTGGAACTCACATCTTGCAGTGGTGGAACCCCAGCCAGCGATCCAGCAGTTGTTGAGCTTTGAGACTTCTAGGGCGGGGTCAGCCAGACAGGCCAGCTGGATGTAGGCGCTGCACTGGACAGAACCGTCCAGTTGCAGCAGGGCAATGTCGTAGCTGAAGTCGGCACGCTTGTAGTAGGGGTGAACCACCACCTGCTTCACGTTGCGAACTACGGCCCCAGGGCCCGGCTGAGTGAACTTGGTAGCTCCAAGCACCACATACAGCATGCTGATGTCACTGGAAAGAAGATGGAGAGAAGGGCTGAGAGGGAGCAGAGCCATGTACCACAGCAGCCCAGCAGCTGCCTCTCTTCTGCTTGGCAAGGCAGAGAGGGAGCAGTGCTCTGGCAGGTGTGAGTGCCCTCACACACATGAGGCTGGGGGAATGTCGAGCTGGAGGCCGCTAGGAAGCCTTGGCACAAGCCCAGGCTTCTCCTGAGCAGTGTGGCAGCTGGACTGCCTGAGAGGAAAGGGGACGGGAGTAGCAGGTGGTGGCTGCTGACAGGGCACCTGCTGGTGTAGCGAGGGTGTCCCCATTCCCTGGTCTGCCTTACTCAAACTTGTCGAAGCAGTGGGCCGCCGTGAGGACCCAATCTGCAGTGATGAGGGACCCTCCACACCAATGACCCAGGTTCGGTGAAAGGGGATGTTGGATGCTGACGATCCAGGGCCAGGATGCTTCCAGAGCGCCTACTCCACCCACAATGCGTGTCATGCCAAAGTCGTAAGCTTCGTTGCCGGTGGAATAAGTCATGGGGTAGTAGTCAGGTTGCGGAGCGCGGAGGCCGCAGGAACCTCTGCAAGTAGAAAGTCATTTCCATGCTGCTGCGTGGCCTGCTGTGGCTCAGGCTGAAGCTCAGCCCTGTGCCCTCCCCACAAGCGTTTGCAGGCCCAGCAGGCCAGGGAAGCCCATGGGATGTTTGTCTGTCCAAGGAACGGAGGCTTCCCCATGGTGGGTAGGAAGCTGTGGCCCAGACACAGGGGACAGGCGGGTCCCCTCCAGGGAAGGCCCCAAGTGTTGCCACGGCTCCCTCCCAGGGCCTGGGGCCACTTACCCGCAGGGGTACTGTATGCCGTGGGCCAGCGCGGCCACGGTCAGCAGGACGAGGAGGCCGAGCCGATTCATGGCTGCCAGAGGCACGTGTCAGCTGCAAGCACTGAGGGCTCCGTGCAGCAGCACAGCCACAGCCGCAGTGCCCGGCAGCAGCCGCGCTGCCCGTGGTGGCCCCGGCCCCGGGGCTGATGTCACTGAGGGCTGGGTTCCGTGTTTGGGGCGCTGTGGGGGCCTGTGCAACCGGGGCCCACTGGGGGAGGGGCAACACCGAATCCATGGGCCGTGGAATGGTTTGGGGTGGAAGGGACCTTGGAAATCACATAGCTCCGACTTCCTGCCATTGGTAGGGATGGATAGTTTGTACTGGAGAAGTTTGCTCAGAGCCTGGCTCAGAAGCTGTCGTTGGACAATTTGAGGGAGGATGGGACATTGAAGTACAAAGTCTTTATCAACAGGACCTGACTGAGGCAGGAACCAGAGCTCTTGATCAAAGGTTGGCCTCTGCGTGAACCTTCCAACCAAATGTTGTCGAGATCCGCTCATCGGCAAAACGTGGATTTGCCTTTCGCTAATCAGAAACTGGACAAGGCCACATCTGGCCTTCTTTTGGGATGTAGGATCACAGACAACTTCCTTGGTTCCTCCTGGAGTCCTCCAAGGCCTGGGGAGCATCCCAAGAGGAGAAAAAAACCAGATGATCCTGCACTAGAAGTTCTGGTAGCTTGTTTATTCAACAGCATAAAGATGGGCCTCTCTCGCAGCCCAGTCAGAAACCTCATTGCCTGGAGGGGAAGGCACCTGCAGGATTTCCCAGTTGCTGGCAGTGGTTCTCCAGTCCTTCACTGTGACTGACACTGGCTTCCCCCCCCGTTGATGGGCAGACCTGCATGATGGTCAAGGATTAGGGTAACTTGTGATGTGTCTCCCTTCATCACTGTAGGCAGTCTTTTACAGTAACGATTAGATGCATTGCTTAGCTTATCCTTTTCCCATTCTTTGCGGTTTTGAATTACAGTAAGTTGCATTTATTCCTGAAGTTGGTGTCTGTGTCTTCTGTGCTGACTTTGCCTACATGAAAAACAGGCATCCGCAGCTGCTCTGGGCAACCCGTGCCAGTATGTCTGCAGCCTGACAGTCAAGAATTTCTTCCCAGTATCTCATACGAAGCTACCCTCTGTCGCTGTAAAGCCATTGCCCTTGTCCTTTGAGGACCTGCCCTTGTAAGAAGGGCTGCTCTCTGCTGCTTTCTTTAGGCCCCTCTTCTTGCAGGATGAGGCTGTCCAGTCTCTGAGGCCAGCAGCTGCTGAGGAATCCATTTGGGGCAGGGAGCTGGTTGTGCAGCTGCAGTGCCAGCTGCAGATTGAGCTCTGGCTGGTGGGAGTCTGGGACCAGAGACTGCCACCCTTTGCATGACAGAGGGCACAGGGAGCTGTGGCACAGGCCAGGGATTTGAACGGACCCTGAGTGCTGCAGCAGGAGCCGGTGGCTCTTTCTGGAATGTGACATCTGCGAGTCTGCTGGGGGAATGAATCCTGAGGTTGAATGGGTACGGATACCCGCTCTGACTGGCTGAGAGTGGTGTGGGTAGGGAATCAAACGGGTCACCCATCAGCTTGTTGGAGTCACCTGTGCCTCTGGAATGGTCACACAGGGGAGATTCCTCAGCATTTTGGCAGCCCAGATGGGACCTAAGGACAGTACTGCTGGAGCCTCCGTCCTGAAGAGCAGCTACTGGTGAGTTCACCTGGGACCTTTAGAGCAGGAAGGAGCCACGGGAGGAGTGTTATAATTCCATGTGCAGAGTCTGTGTAAATTATAAGCGTGGAATTGAGCCTCTCTATTGCTGTGGCATTTGCCGCAGATTCGGTGAAGTCGTGGGTAGTGGGTGGAGAAGGTGTGCGCAGCACGAGCGGTGTGAGGTGGCCACAGAGGAGTTGTGGAGGCCCCCGTAAGTTGTGAGGTAGAGGGGCTCGAGTCTCTGCTTGAAGGCTTTTGCACACAGGCACAGGGAGAACCTTGTGTCCCTCATGCCGCACAATGGGTGCCAGAGCACACACAGAAGGGGGTGGAAATCCCTTCTTGGCACGCAGAAGAGGGCTTCACATGCACCAAGGTGTTTGACGTGGTGGGAAATATCCCTGTTTTAGGTGAGGACGTGTCTGTGGCCAAAGTTGTAGAGAACTGGGAGAACTTCTTAATGGGCAGCAGAATTTTGCACACTAAGGTTGTGCCAGGATGATGGGGCAGCTCGAAGCTTGTCTCCCCTCTGGGCAGGGTAATGACCATCCCCAACCCTGAGTGACACTCTTGGACTCAGTGTCTTTAGTGAGCGGGCAGCCCCTGAAATTTACTTCAGTAAATATTTGAAGAAGCTTATGCCAGGCTGGCAGGGGCAAGTACAGATGTGGGATGATTGCTCTCAGCACAGCCCACCTTGATTAATACAAAGGGAAGAATGCCACATGCCGTGAGACAGGACTCCATTTGCCTGGAACCCAAGAAGAATATCCAGAAGCAGACGGAGTGACACCTAGCCCAAGGCATTTTGAAGCCTTCCATTAATGCGGGCGTTCAGAGCTGCAACGGCTAGCTCGGTCCTGAACACGCATTAATTGGTACAGCTCCGGTTCCTTCTTGCTGTGTGAGCCCTGGCCCTCAGGTAGAAGTGTGGCTCTGGCGTGGAAGACAGGCAGACTCTCACGTGGGTGACAAGATAGGTTGATTGCTGCCAGCTGGCCAGGTGAAAAATGACTTCTCTGGGCTCTCCTTGACCTTAAGTACCAGGGGTGTCGAGAGGGGCAGGGATTAGCCCAGGACCAATACCATGGGGGGTGGGAGTTACCAGGACAAAAAGACAGTACGCAGGGCATCTGATACACACTACAGGGCGGAGAAGTCATAGGCTCTGCCAATCACCCCAGCCCCCCACCAGAGTCTGGGCAGGGTTGCAGGGAGATGGACAGGAGCCACAACTAGGGAAAAACCAAAGGGGTTGGAACACGGGGTAATCTGGAACAAACCATTCTACGTAAAGTTGCAAAGTAATAATTTTCACACCGCAACATTCCAGTATATTTAGAAAGTCAGTGTTCACTTGCCTTCACCTGGAAAAGACAGCAACTGCCTTCAACAACTGTCTTCCCCGTGGCATTAGGCTGTCATTTTTTTCTTTGCCCGTCCCACCGCCCCAAATATTGAGGTTTGATTGAAAAGAGTATAAATTCTGGGGCAAATTTGTACAGTTTGTAGAGGATTTGTTAATTAGTGAGTCGAGATAAGAAGGTTCTTGCCCATCCTGTGGTGCTTATGTGCAGCACTCAGACAAGGAAGCACGGCAAGCTGCAGTTTGTGTCTGTGCAGCTGGATCTTTGACTGCTCCTTCTCTCCATTTGCCAGACTTACACAGCAACCTCATCTTCCTTGACTCCTCCCTGTCTCTGCCTTTGTCTCCTCCCAAATTTGGAGCCAAGCCCAGGGATCTTTTCCCCATGGCTCCCAGGCTTGGCCCTCCCTGCCTGGGAACAGCCTCGGTGTTGCAGCTGCTGTTGGCCCACTCACTTTGGCCTTCCATGGCATTCCCGGTGTGCTCTCCTACTGTTTCTGCCAGGTTCCTCTCCCCAGAATGAGCCCAGCTCTTCCTTTGAGTATCTGTGAAGTGTGACCGCCCAGCACATCAGTCCCCCTTTACTACCTGTGAACTCTGGCTCTGCCTTAGGGCACTGGTGACGGGCCTTAAGCTTTAGCTTTCCTAGTTTCAGATTCTGTGCTGCTTAGGGGTGTAGTTCTGAGCCTCGCATTAAGTGCTAGTAGGCTCTTTTCATAGAGTAAGTAGACAAACAAATCCTTTTCCTGCTGAGGACCAAGGACAACTTTCAGGCCAACAGCATAAACAACAGCGGACTGAAGAGAGAAAACAAGAAGGATGAGACCCCACAACCCGAAGCTGCAATTGGACAATTAAACCCCAATATGCAAATGGACTAAAACTTAATAAAAACTTAAGATCTTGTGACCCGGCAGCCATTTTGTGGCCATTATTTGTCCAACTTGTGGATAGCCCTGATCAGGCTCCTGTCCTGGCCAAGGTGGATTCTGGAGGCCTTTCAAGAAATACCTACTTCCTTTTTTATCTCTGTCCAATCTCTGTTTCAGGTCAGCCCTCCCAAGCCATCACTGGCAGTCCACTCAGGAGGCAGGAGCTTCCCTTGTCATGCTTGGGACTGTCTCTGGTCTGTTCTCTTTGCCCAAGCCTACACCAGGCCCTAAATCATCAGCCCACGGGCATTTGAGCACTGTCCCCAAGGTGTCTGCTTTTGTCCTATCCCCTTCCTAGGCTTGGTGTACCGGGTTCCTCCAGCCCATGGTGGCTCAGGGCACTCTCCTCTCTGACCAGGCACACTGGTGCTCTCTGGAGCCACTCTGTCCCTTTGTGCCTCAGGCTCATTCTGCAGGTGCCGAAGGTGGCACTTGTTGCCCTTCCCAGGAATTGGAATTACACCGAAAAGATGGTTCCCTGTGAACAAAGCTAGCTTTATTTCAACAATTAGATCAACTCCAGTGTTTGCCTGCACACCGGAGAGAAATGTGGGCGGGACAGAGCAGGGTTTTGACACTGAGGCTGCCTTTGGATCAGCAGGCATTGCCCCAGCAGGAAAGGGCTGTGGTGCACTGCAGCCTGCCCTGGATCCTGCCTGTCCTGCTGCTCAGGAAGCACTTTCAGCGGTGTGGTATGCACGCATGTTGTAGTCAATCCAGTGATAGAAGTGCCGAGTGGAGATGTAGATTCCAGGCTGCTTTGGTCTGGCGCAGCCTTCTCCCCAGCTGGTTATGCCGACAACCCACCAGTACTCGGCGGTGTTGTCCTTGCACATGAGAGGACCACCACTGTCGCCCTGCAATAGAGCAGAGAGGATTAAGGTGGTGTTGAGTGGCCCCTGCCAGCACCGGGGCTGTCTCCTCTTCTCTCACAGCCCCTGCCAGAACTGTATTCCAGGCAGAGGAAGGCTCTCCTCAGAGGCTGGAGCCTCCAGAGCCTTGGCTGTGAATGGCTTGGGGTCCTGTAGGGTAGGGCTCTCTGTGTCCTCTCTGCACAAGGCAGGAGTCCTGGATGTGCAGAGCATGGATGTTTGGCACCCGGATCTCTGCGCTGCCGAGAGCGCTAGCTGGGCTTTCTGGGCTTTCTGGCACAAGGGGGGCACTGGGCAAGTAGGAGTGGATGGGGAGTGTGTAGGAAGCCCCCCCCCCCCCCCCCCCCCCCAGCAGCTGGGGGGGAGCTGGGGCTGGGAGGGTGACCGGGAGAACTGGCCGGGGCAAAGCAGACCCTGGGCTGTGTTTGGGCAGCGCTGCCAGGGCTGCTGGTGCTGCTGGGGGCTGAGAGGCTCGTGACACATTCATACCTGGCAGGCGTCGATGGCGCCCTGTGGGTAACCAGCACACAAGTTGTAGGGGTGGACTTTCCCTGCATACCAGTCACTGCTGTTGCAGAGCTGGGAATTGATGAGCTGGACCTTGGCCTCCTGCAGGCGACCACGTGAACCTTGAGCTGTGAGCAGAGAAAGCAATAAGCCCTCAGCACCCCCATGTCAGTTCTCCTTCCCCGTCTGAGGGGAATCCCTGTCCCTTGGGCACGGCTTTCCCTCCGCAGAGGCGCTAGGGCACGGTGTCCCTGCTTCCCGCCTTTGGGGAGCAGGCCAGGCCCATCTCTGCACCGGGCTACGTCCTTCAGCCTGGCTTTGGACTCTGCTGTGAGGAAGCCCAAACCCTCTCCCCACTGCACTTAGCTGGAACTCACATCTTGCAGTGGTGGAACCCCAGCCAGCGATCCAGCAGTTGTTGAGCTTTGAGACTTCTAGGGCGGGGTCAGCCAGACAGGCCAGCTGGATGTAGGCGCTGCACTGGACAGAACCGTCCAGTTGCAGCAGGGCAATGTCGTAGCTGAAGTCGGCACGCTTGTAGTAGGGGTGAACCACCACCTGCTTCACGTTGCGAACTACGGCCCCAGGGCCCGGCTGAGTGAACTTGGTAGCTCCAAGCACCACATACAGCATGCTGATGTTACTGGAAAGAAGATGGAGAGAGGGCTGAGAGGGAGCAGAGCCATGTACCACAGCAGCCCAGCAGCTGCCTCTCTTCTGCTTGGCAAGGCAGAGAGGGAGCAGTGCTCTGGCAGGTGTGAGTGCCCTCACACACATGAGGCTGGGGGAATGTCGAGCTGGAGGCCGCTAGGAAGCCTTGGCACAAGCCCAGGCTTCTCCTGAGCAGTGTGGCAGCTGGACTGCCTGAGAGGAAAGGGGACGGGAGTAGCAGGTGGTGGCTGCTGACAGGGCACCTGCTGGTGTAGCGAGGGTGTCCCCATTCCCTGGTCTGCCTTACTCAAACTTGTCGAAGCAGTGGGCCGCCGTGAGGACCCAATCTGCAGTGATGAGGGACCCTCCACACCAATGACCCAGGTTCGGTGAAAGGGGATGTTGGATGCTGACGATCCAGGGCCAGGATGCTTCCAGAGCGCCTACTCCACCCACAATGCGTGTCATGCCAAAGTCGTAAGCTTCGTTGCCGGTGGAATAAGTCATGGGGTAGTAGTCAGGTTGCGGAGCGCGGAGGCCGCAGGAACCTCTGCAAGCAGAAAGTCATTTCCATGCTGCTGCGTGGCCTGCTGTGGCTCAGGCTGAAGCTCAGCCCTGTGCCCTCCCCACAAGCGTTTGCAGGCCCAGCAGGCCAGGGAAGCCCATGGGATGTTTGTCTGTCCAAGGAACGGAGGCTTCCCCATGGTGGGTAGGAAGCTGTGGCCCAGCCACGGGGGACAGGCGGGTCCCCTCCAGGGAAGGCCCCAAGTGTTGCCACGGCTCCCTCCCAGGGCCTGGGGCCACTTACCCGCAGGGGTACTGTATGCCGTGGGCCAGCGCGGCCACGGTCAGCAGGACGAGGAGGCCGAGCCGATTCATGGCTGCCAGAGGCACGTGTCAGCTGCAAGCACTGAGGGCTCCGTGCAGCAGCACAGCCACAGCCGCAGTGCCCGGCAGCAGCCGCGCTGCCCGTGGTGGCCCCGGCCCCGGGGCTGATGTCACTGAGGGCTGGGTTCCGTGTTTGGGGCGCTGTGGGGGCCTGTGCAACCGGGGCCCACTGGGGGAGGGGCAACACCGAATCCATGGGCCGTGGAATGGTTTGGGGTGGAAGGGACCTTGGAAATCACATAGCTCCGACTTCCTGCCATTGGTAGGGATGGATAGTTTGTACTGGAGAAGTTTGCTCAGAGCCTGGCTCAGAAGCTGTCGTTGGACAATTTGAGGGAGGATGGGACATTGAAGTACAAAGTCTTTATCAACAGGACCTGACTGAGGCAGGAACCAGAGCTCTTGATCAAAGGTTGGCCTCTGCGTGAACCTTCCAACCAAATGTTGTCGAGATCCGCTCATCGGCAAAACGTGGATTTGCCTTTCGCTAATCAGAAACTGGACAAGGCCACATCTGGCCTTCTTTTGGGATGTAGGATCACAGACAACTTCCTTGGTTCCTCCTGGAGTCCTCCAAGGCCTGGGGAGCATCCCAAGAGGAGAAAAAAACCAGATGATCCTGCACTAGAAGTTCTGGTAGCTTGTTTATTCAACAGCATAAAGATGGGCCTCTCTCGCAGCCCAGTCAGAAACCTCATTGCCTGGAGGGGAAGGCACCTGCAGGATTTCCCAGTTGCTGGCAGTGGTTCTCCAGTCCTTCACTGTGACTGACACTGGCTTCCCCCCCCGTTGATGGGCAGACCTGCATGATGGTCAAGGATTAGGGTAACTTGTGATGTGTCTCCCTTCATCACTGTAGGCAGTCTTTTACAGTAACGATTAGATGCATTGCTTAGCTTATCCTTTTCCCATTCTTTGCGGTTTTGAATTACAGTAAGTTGCATTTATTCCTGAAGTTGGTGTCTGTGTCTTCTGTGCTGACTTTGCCTACATGAAAAACAGGCATCCGCAGCTGCTCTGGGCAACCCGTGCCAGTATGTCTGCAGCCTGACAGTCAAGAATTTCTTCCCAGTATCTCATACGAAGCTACCCTCTGTCGCTGTAAAGCCATTGCCCTTGTCCTTTGAGGACCTGCCCTTGTAAGAAGGGCTGCTCTCTGCTGCTTTCTTTAGGCCCCTCTTCTTGCAGGATGAGGCTGTCCAGTCTCTGAGGCCAGCAGCTGCTGAGGAATCCATTTGGGGCAGGGAGCTGGTTGTGCAGCTGCAGTGCCAGCTGCAGATTGAGCTCTGGCTGGTGGGAGTCTGGGACCAGAGACTGCCACCCTTTGCATGACAGAGGGCACAGGGAGCTGTGGCACAGGCCAGGGATTTGAACGGACCCTGAGTGCTGCAGCAGGAGCCGGTGGCTCTTTCTGGAATGTGACATCTGCGAGTCTGCTGGGGGAATGAATCCTGAGGTTGAATGGGTACGGATACCCGCTCTGACTGGCTGAGAGTGGTGTGGGTAGGGAATCAAACGGGTCACCCATCAGCTTGTTGGAGTCACCTGTGCCTCTGGAATGGTCACACAGGGGAGATTCCTCAGCATTTTGGCAGCCCAGATGGGACCTAAGGACAGTACTGCTGGAGCCTCCGTCCTGAAGAGCAGCTACTGGTGAGTTCACCTGGGACCTTTAGAGCAGGAAGGAGCCACGGGAGGAGTGTTATAATTCCATGTGCAGAGTCTGTGTAAATTATAAGCGTGGAATTGAGCCTCTCTATTGCTGTGGCATTTGCCGCAGATTCGGTGAAGTCGTGGGTAGTGGGTGGAGAAGGTGTGCGCAGCACGAGCGGTGTGAGGTGGCCACAGAGGAGTTGTGGAGGCCCCCGTAAGTTGTGAGGTAGAGGGGCTCGAGTCTCTGCTTGAAGGCTTTTGCACACAGGCACAGGGAGAACCTTGTGTCCCTCATGCCGCACAATGGGTGCCAGAGCACACACAGAAGGGGGTGGAAATCCCTTCTTGGCACGCAGAAGAGGGCTTCACATGCACCAAGGTGTTTGACGTGGTGGGAAATATCCCTGTTTTAGGTGAGGACGTGTCTGTGGCCAAAGTTGTAGAGAACTGGGAGAACTTCTTAATGGGCAGCAGAATTTTGCACACTAAGGTTGTGCCAGGATGATGGGGCAGCTCGAAGCTTGTCTCCCCTCTGGGCAGGGTAATGACCATCCCCAACCCTGAGTGACACTCTTGGACTCAGTGTCTTTAGTGAGCGGGCAGCCCCTGAAATTTACTTCAGTAAATATTTGAAGAAGCTTATGCCAGGCTGGCAGGGGCAAGTACAGATGTGGGATGATTGCTCTCAGCACAGCCCACCTTGATTAATACAAAGGGAAGAATGCCACATGCCGTGAGACAGGACTCCATTTGCCTGGAACCCAAGAAGAATATCCAGAAGCAGACGGAGTGACACCTAGCCCAAGGCATTTTGAAGCCTTCCATTAATGCGGGCGTTCAGAGCTGCAACGGCTAGCTCGGTCCTGAACACGCATTAATTGGTACAGCTCCGGTTCCTTCTTGCTGTGTGAGCCCTGGCCCTCAGGTAGAAGTGTGGCTCTGGCGTGGAAGACAGGCAGACTCTCACGTGGGTGACAAGATAGGTTGATTGCTGCCAGCTGGCCAGGTGAAAAATGACTTCTCTGGGCTCTCCTTGACCTTAAGTACCAGGGGTGTCGAGAGGGGCAGGGATTAGCCCAGGACCAATACCATGGGGGGTGGGAGTTACCAGGACAAAAAGACAGTACGCAGGGCATCTGATACACACTACAGGGCGGAGAAGTCATAGGCTCTGCCAATCACCCCAGCCCCCCACCAGAGTCTGGGCAGGGTTGCAGGGAGATGGACAGGAGCCACAACTAGGGAAAAACCAAAGGGGTTGGAACACGGGGTAATCTGGAACAAACCATTCTACGTAAAGTTGCAAAGTAATAATTTTCACACCGCAACATTCCAGTATATTTAGAAAGTCAGTGTTCACTTGCCTTCACCTGGAAAAGACAGCAACTGCCTTCAACAACTGTCTTCCCCGTGGCATTAGGCTGTCATTTTTTTCTTTGCCCGTCCCACCGCCCCAAATATTGAGGTTTGATTGAAAAGAGTATAAATTCTGGGGCAAATTTGTACAGTTTGTAGAGGATTTGTTAATTAGTGAGTCGAGATAAGAAGGTTCTTGCCCATCCTGTGGTGCTTATGTGCAGCACTCAGACAAGGAAGCACGGCAAGCTGCAGTTTGTGTCTGTGCAGCTGGATCTTTGACTGCTCCTTCTCTCCATTTGCCAGACTTACACAGCAACCTCATCTTCCTTGACTCCTCCCTGTCTCTGCCTTTGTCTCCTCCCAAATTTGGAGCCAAGCCCAGGGATCTTTTCCCCATGGCTCCCAGGCTTGGCCCTCCCTGCCTGGGAACAGCCTCGGTGTTGCAGCTGCTGTTGGCCCACTCACTTTGGCCTTCCATGGCATTCCCGGTGTGCTCTCCTACTGTTTCTGCCAGGTTCCTCTCCCCAGAATGAGCCCAGCTCTTCCTTTGAGTATCTGTGAAGTGTGACCGCCCAGCACATCAGTCCCCCTTTACTACCTGTGAACTCTGGCTCTGCCTTAGGGCACTGGTGACGGGCCTTAAGCTTTAGCTTTCCTAGTTTCAGATTCTGTGCTGCTTAGGGGTGTAGTTCTGAGCCTCGCATTAAGTGCTAGTAGGCTCTTTTCATAGAGTAAGTAGACAAACAAATCCTTTTCCTGCTGAGGACCAAGGACAACTTTCAGGCCAACAGCATAAACAACAGCGGACTGAAGAGAGAAAACAAGAAGGATGAGACCCCACAACCCGAAGCTGCAATTGGACAATTAAACCCCAATATGCAAATGGACTAAAACTTAATAAAAACTTAAGATCTTGTGACCCGGCAGCCATTTTGTGGCCATTATTTGTCCAACTTGTGGATAGCCCTGATCAGGCTCCTGTCCTGGCCAAGGTGGATTCTGGAGGCCTTTCAAGAAATACCTACTTCCTTTTTTATCTCTGTCCAATCTCTGTTTCAGGTCAGCC
Source organism: Chamaea fasciata (assembly GCF_029207755.1). Taxonomy (NCBI): domain Eukaryota; kingdom Metazoa; phylum Chordata; class Aves; order Passeriformes; family Sylviidae; genus Chamaea; species Chamaea fasciata. Next base: position 27,995,025 of record NW_027094088.1, on the reverse strand, counting down.
CTCCCAAGCCATCACTGGCAGTCCACTCAGGAGGCAGGAGCTTCCCTTGTCATGCTTGGGACTGTCTCTGGTCTGTTCTCTTTGCCCAAGCCTACACCAGGCCCTAAATCATCAGCCCACGGGCATTTGAGCACTGTCCCCAAGGTGTCTGCTTTTGTCCTATCCCCTTCCTAGGCTTGGTGTACCGGGTTCCTCCAGCCCATGGTGGCTCAGGGCACTCTCCTCTCTGACCAGGCACACTGGTGCTCTTTGGAGCCACTCTAATCCTTTATTCACATTCCTAATGCAGGAAGGGAAGGATGCAGACACTGACGTTCTGTTCCCTGCCCTGGACTCTCACATATCCTGCTGTTGAAGCAGTGAAGCATTAGGATACACCTTGACTCTGTGACAGTCCTTTGGCATTTTCTCTTCAACATTACTTATTTATCACCCCTAGGAGTTAAATAAATGAATGGCATACAGAACAAGTGGGCTAGGGACTGGGGGATCCCACATGCCCGGTCATAAAGATGAGAGAAGACAGCAGCAAGCACCACAGTAAAATTAAGCAAGTATTCGTACTTCACGTGCTTAATGAGGGTAGTTTGCTCTATGTTACAGGTATCTTGTCACTCCTTCCAAAACTGTCCTAGCAGCACATAAGCACAACTCAAGAATTCCTGGGCTAGCAGTTAAGTGGTAGCTCCAGAAGCTGAATTATTTAATCAATGTATTGCTGCAAGCACACCAATTATCTTTGTTAGGATGCAGGTGCTGTGGCATTATGTCTGTGCTTCTCTTGATCTCATCTGATCCAGTATCTCTGCAGATCTAGGCAGTGTACCCTGTGATTTTATCTGCTGCATTACTTGAGCTTAGCAGAGTCTAGGCCCTGCTGTGTTGTGCAGCAGAGATAGTTCTCCAGCTTGTAAAGAGGAGAGTTACTCCTTGGAAACCCTGCTGACACCACAAGCTGCTTTTCAAACCAGTTATCTTTCTTAAGATTTGTAAACTGAAAAGGAGTTCCTCTGGACTGCTGAGAAATGCTGGATAGAACTCTATTCTGCTCTTTTGTATTTGTCTCAAAGACACATATTGTTGAAAATTCAGTACTGAATAGTTCAGGAGTAATCTGAACTAAGTAAGTTTCATATTCTTCATTAATTTGTTAAATTTTTAAAAAAGTATAATGAATGAAACTCATACAAGTGAGTGAATATAAAAGAAATTAGGTTACTATAATGAAATGTGAGAATTCAATCAGACTGTTTAAATCATGATACCTGAGAAAACTTCGGGTAAAGAAGGGAACTCGCAAGGAAGATATTGTGTTCAGTAGCAGTCCTGTTACTAACTGTCATTGAGACTGGTCTACATATTCTAAAAAAGATATGACAGGGAAAGTCAAATTTCCAGACTGGAATTAATGTTCCAAGTGCAGTCTTCTGAAATTACAGGTAATGAGGTTATAAACAATCCCTTTTGCCAGAGACAGGGTTGCACATAAGTGAAAAATCCAGTTAGAAGAGATATCACTTTTTCAGGTGACAGTAGTGGGACATCACAGGATTGCAATTAGAGTTCCTAAGCAGTGAAATGCATTAATCTTTCATACAGCAAGGCTGAGCTGCAGATATTTGCAGTGGGTTTTAATTTTTTTCTGTGACTACAACTATCTGTTTCTGCTCACTAATAGATCCCCACATGATAATGCATTTCTCTCATTCCCCCCATTTCAGATGCAAATCAAGTAGATGTGAGGGAAGGAATTTAAAGGAGGGAATTAGAAAATTAGAAATAAGGAGGCTAGAAAAGGAGATGGACAGCAGGACAAGTGGACAAGAAGTCCTAAGAGGAATTTAAGAGAATGGAAAAGATAAGAAAACACATACACATTGAGAAATACATGTATGTAAGGGAATGATTTAAGAGTGTGCAGAGATAGATGCCAAAACGGGAGCTATTTGTTCTAAGTACTGGGTTTTGCAACTTTAACATAGGGATTTGTTGTGAGGGGAATACCCTACAATTCTGTTATTAAAAATAAAATAAAAGGGAATATTATTATTCTAGAAGATAGATTTGCATGTCCAGTGTTGGGAATTTCAGCTAATTCCCACTGTACCTTGTCACTGATGGTCTTTCTTGTACCTGTCACATTTCCTTTGTGTCTTAAGTCAGTGTATTTCACAAGGGACTATGTTGCACTGCAGAAACAGCTGAAGTTATATGGAGAAATCAATCTCTTGTTAAAACACACTGAAAGTTTAATAGAAAAATTACAATTAATTGAAATTGTGCAAAATCATTTTAGAAACTTCAAGGTCAGGTTTAGGAATATTTGGCTCCAGGTTTCTTGACTTCAGTTGTCTTTTTCAGCTATATCTGAAGTTCAAAGCAAATATTGAAATTAGATATTTCAGTCCCATTTCTCTGCCTTGGCCTTTTTTCCTCCTTCTTCTTTTCATTTTCTGCCATTCTGTGTTCAATCAGAGGGCTCAGCTTTCCTCATGGGTATCTCATGAGTGCTGCATGTGGAGATGAAAGACTTACACAACAGCAAGATGCATACTGTCAGACCAGTACTGACCAGTACTTTGTTGGATACTTTTTGGAACAGGAAGATTTCATCAAGATAAAGCTATTTTCTTCTTTTAAAGGAAAAAAACAAACTTGCAAAGAACAGCAACAGAAAACCCCTTGAATCAAAGTGTCAAGCTTTAAAAAAAAAAGTGAAGATGTTCCACTGGCTAAGACAGAAAGACTTCTCAACAAAAAAGAGCCCATTCAGGTCAGCACCAAATCGGCCTGTTCCACTTTTGTGCTCTGTTTTATAATTAATTTTCTTTACACACACAGCATTTGAAGTTGAAATAACTGGGTCAGTAGACCAGATTTCCAAGTCTGGGATTGCAATGAATACTTCACTATCCACGAGGAAATAAAAGGCCAGTAGAGTGTTCTGTGTGCCTTTTTCCCATGATATAAATAACCCATGCTCATTTCCCCACAACAGAGTATTTCAGAGGCCCAGTGGTCAGCCAGTCACAAGGGCTGAGCAGTGACCACTGTAGTGAAAGGCTTTAGAAGAACAACTACGACAGAAAATAAAGCCTACCCCTCTCTAATGCACTGGGGAATAGCTGTCATAACCTTTGAAACCTCCTTAATGACGGCTTCTCTGAGGTTAGTTCGAGTGCCATTATTCAGACAGCTACATCTACCTCTCAAGGGCTTGATTTTCTGTTATCTTAGAGGTTATTTGTAATCACTGATGTGAAAGTGAGAGGCAAGAATCAGGAGAGCAGAATTCTCTTCTTCTCCAGGCCCACTTTTCTGCCACCTAAGTGACTAAACAGTGCATAACAAAGTAACAATCCCCTCTCCAAAAACTCAAATTAAATTATTCCAAGGCATTGTCACATTTTCACCTTTTTTTTGGAAACAGTTTAGAATCTGGCAATACAGAAAACACTGGGAAGAGGAGATGAGAGAACAGAGTGAATACACAAACAGCTCCTTTCTATTTTCTTCTACAGTATCATAGCCAAAGATGTAAAAGAGGGAAATAGTGAGATTTGGTTTATAGAATCACAATTCTTTATTGTGATTTGCAAGAACTCAAAAGAACTGAAGTGCTTAAGGAATCTGAAATGACAAATAACAGCGTGATGCTAAATCTGGAAGTGACTTAACGGTATCTGGAAAAGTCAAGTCCTTGATATAAGCATTTAGAAAAAAAATGCCAACAGCCCCAAAAGATGTCCTGATATTTTTTGTCTTGTTGTTTTGTTTTGTTTGTTTGTTTGTTTGTTTTGTGTTGGTTTTTTTGTGGCTTGTTTTGTTTTATTTTTTCTTTGTTGTTGGTTTTGGTTGGCTTGGCTTGGTTTTGGGGGTTCTTTGGTGTGTTGGTTTTTTGTTTGTTTGTTTGTTTTTTGTTTGTTTTTGTTTTTGTTTTTGTTTTTTTTTTTAATTTTGTTTTGTTCCAGTTTTCTGACTTGATTTTGTAACATGGTAAGTCTCTTTGGGTAAAAAATAACTTTCTCAGAGTGATTTTTGTTACAGATTCACTTACATTGATTAGATGCTTAGCAGACTGGAAATTGACCTTTTTTACAGCAATAGAAGCCAAGAAATAAGCAGAAAAAAAAAGTCCTCTCCTAGGTAAACTAAAAGCCTGGCTATAAACACTACCACCTAGTTCTGAAAGGCACAATGCAAGGCAAGTATACTTCAGAGCCTTAATGGAACTTAATTGATTTCCAAGTCACATAAAACTTTTCCAGCACAAGAAAGTCTTGAATGTCTGTGATCTTGCTTATTGTTTTGTTGGGATTTGGAGAAGATTTCTTGTTATTATTGATAAAACTTCTTGCTTTGATGTAAATTAAATGAGAAATGCTGAGCCCATTTCATCAGATAATATGTCCAGCTGTTTAACTAAATTAATTGCTCTTCCAAATACAGGGACTAGCTTCAAGAGAGCAAGACAATACCAGTATTGGAAAAGATTTTTTTTCTTTTTTTTTTTCCCATAATGCTTAAGGACCAGTATGTTTCTTTTGGAGCAGTGAGGGCATAATTCCTTCTCTTAGAGTAGATGATGACCAAAAGCTGGATTTGCACTTCAAGGAAGACGGAGGACCATGATTTTTTTTTGTCCAAAATACCATAGAATTCTCAGTATTGTGAATCATCTTTCTGACCCTGTGCCTGACTACTGGAGTGTCAGTTGTGCTACTTCATGGGTGAGCATCACATATAACCAGTAGAGTTAACTTCGGTCCATAAAGTTAAGTAGGATTTCTTTAACATGAAGGGAGCAATGGGAGTTACTCGTGTGGTAAGAGGGTAGAGCATCAGAAGTAAAGGTCATCTGCAGGAAAGGAAAGTGTCTCCTGGTGTTTTCTAACTCAGCTACCTCCTTTTGCTATGCCCTTAAATTCAGTCAACTACAAAAAAAATGTAAGCATGCTAGCGGATTAAACACAGTTCTACACCTGGAGCTGCCTGGGGCAGAAGTAGTCCACCCAGAGTAAGGCTAAAACAATGTATGACTTTGTCTAAACTTTCCTTTGGTTATGTCGATGTCAATCTGATTGGATGGGTGTCTACCTCAATCTGATCAGTTGTCCTGTGACCCGCCATTCATTCTTCTCACAGTTCTCAGGCATTAAACGCAGTAAGCACACAGTTAGACCAGGAAATGTGTTATCAGCCCATGGACAGCCTGTTTACAAGGAATGTTGTGTAAGGGTGGAACTGTATAATCCTGCTCCAGATAAACAGAAGTTTTGCAGCTGTCCTGCACAGAACTCCCAGATTTAAAAAAACAAAACAAAACAAAAAAAAACAAAACAAAAAAAAAACAAAAAAAAAAAGGCAAACAAAGTGCTAACTTATGTAATACTGAAGGTGGGATGATGATATGTCATGTAAAGGAAGGAAGCCAAAAGAGAAGGTATGGTCATGCATAAATGATAAGGTCAAACTCACATCAAAAATCCTTCCCTTCCTCCCTTCCTCTTTCTCTCTCCCTTTCTCTCTCTCTCCCTCCCTTCTTCCCTTTCTCTCTCTCCCTCCCTCCTTCCCTCTCTCTCTCTCAAAAATCTTTCCCTCCCTCCCTCCCTCCCTCCCTCCCTCCCTCCCTCTCTTCTCCCCTCAAAAATCTTTTCCTCCCTCCTTCCCTTCTTTCCTCTGTCTTTTCCTCTTTCCTCTTCTCCCTTTCTGCCCTTTTTTTTCTTTCCTTTTCTCTCCTTTTCTAATTATATCAACCTCTGCTTTTTATGCATTTCTTAATTCCCTTAATCCCCTTATTGTGTGGCTTTGCAAAAGCAAGGAAGAGTAAACATATTCTTTGCTTTTATGTGTCGGATCAGTTGGATTTCTCAGTATTTATACAGCCGTTTACTCTGGATACCACTAGATACCGCTCAAACAGAGAATGCAAACAATCTCAACACTAGGTTTAGTAATATTAAATTTATTTCACTTTTCTCATGGTTGTGAGCAGAAAAGATGAATGATATCAAAGGAAATGCAGCAAAGAAGGAGGGTAATAAGATGAGGGAAGAGAGGGTTTCTCCAGCACATGGAAGGTAAGGATGGAAAGGAGAAGACACCATTGACACATATTTTCTAACCAGCATGGCTGGTTCCATACCAATTATTTTCAATTTGTTCTGATTTCTTCTGCATCTGTGGGAGTGCACCTGTTTTTGTGGCAGCCTTGGCAGTGGGATTTACAAAATCCCTGTTTGTATGTCTGTGTGGTTTGCGACACATGCTTTTTAATTCCATGGAAGCAGCATGTTCTAGAGAACTACAGATGTCATTTTGTGTCAGCTACCAGGAGGAAGCACTAGGAAGGCTCTCATGCCTCTTTGCAATGAGGAAAGCAAACTATAATGGAAGCCTCTGCTGTATCAGCTCCCTAGGATTTCTCAAGTGTAGACATGAGAATCAATATGCAGTGGTGTGCTTTGGACTAAAAAATGCAATGATGATCCTGAGAAACTCTGAGATATTCTAAGGTAGTCATTTGTAGCTCACATGTGACCTGAAGTTTGACAGTGAATCTCTTCGTAGTAGTTTCTTGTAAGAAGGGCCTATGCTGTTCACAAGCAACAAATGTGAAGAGGGATATGTTCTGCTCTTCTGCTCTTGCAAGAGACAGCCAAAACAGTGAGTGTGTCTTGCAAGTTTTGTTATTTCAGGCTCAGTTTGCAGGAGGCTGGACATGGAGGCTTTCCCTTGGCTTACACTCATACGGTTTTTCCTAACAGCAGTCCCAGCATGAGTCCTGACTATGTTCCAGCTCCTCGTGAGGACATGATCAGGTCTTCCACTTTGCCCTGGTTTCTGTTCAGGCATGTAGCCCAAAGTTTCAGAAAGGTGTTGAGTAACTCTTGATGGATGCCTTGTTTCGACAATGAGGCAATTGTGATTCAGTGTGGCAGATGCATCCAGCTCACAGCCTGAACTCTCTCTTGAGACTTTTAAGTCATAATTATTTTATTAGTAACATATCTCTAAAACTTGTTCAGTGCTTATTTCAAGCATGAATAACACTGGAAATAGTCCAACACTTTGCATTTTTATATCGTTTTGGCATATGCTCCCAGAGGATATGGACAGGACTCTGCCCTTCAATTGCCCATGTGGGTTTAACACCCCTTGGCAGGCACACAGACCTTTACAGATGGCACAGTGCAGAGTCTTTTGGGGAAAGTTAGCTAAACCCTGGATGTGCTGAGAGAGACCCACCCCTTAGGCACCACAGGTGAATTCAGCAAAATCTTGAAATAAATAAGACAGGGCTAATCTAGGGTCCCTGGAAGTCAGATAGGAAGGCAGCAGCAGGACGGGCAAAAAATATCTTTCTTTGGAATTTGGACTAAATAATTACCCTGTGCCAAAGACAAGTGAATGTCTTCACAATGTCTAGAAACACCAGAGGCAAGACTTTCCTTCGACTAAATGTCTCGAGTTTCACTAGAGTGAAGTGGTCTTTGCAGTTAGAAGCAGATAGGCATTATTTTGCCAGGATAGAATGTCCCATCCAACTTTGGTTACAACACAAGGGTGACACTGCACAGCATCTTAGGGGAGATACACAAACCTCAAAGCCTTAATTATTTTCTGACTACTAGTCCTTTGGATTGCTGCTGAAAAAAACAAAGAAATCAAACCTTCAGCTGCTGTCTCAGATGCTTACCCTTCATGACCCATGACATGTCATGACACAACATTACCTGACATGACATGACAGTACCCCAGTGAAGTTAAACAAAATCAACTCTTATGCAGATGCTCTTATTTCATCACACTTATTTCATGGCTTCATTTAATGCTGGGCAAGTGTTTCTGAAAACCAGCTGTAGATATTTCTGAGTAAAAGTTTGCCTTTGGAGGTGTAAAAGCTAATTTTATGCTGGTTTAATGAAACATGGCTATATTTGTACAAGCTGAAAGCTAAAAAAATATACGGCTGCAAGTATGCAAAGACAATTAATTTCTTACCTTTCCAGATATGCTGAGCACCACCATATACAACTAGACTGCAGATGCTGATGAAGCAACCAATAGGGTTTTTTTTACTCTTGATGATTTTATAACAATTTTTCATCTTTATTCATTGCACATCTAATTAAACCTCTTTTGCAAGTGAGAAGTTCACTGAATTGAACAATTATTATATTTAATATGAAACTTAAATGCCTTCTGTATTTCAACTGTCAATATCACTTGCTCTTCAAATAAATCCAGAAAATCCTTTAACTACAGTTATTCCAGTTCTAGAGGGAGAAGTGATGCTTGCTAAAGCTACTGTAAATGTCAACAGCGAACTTGTTTCTGCACCTTTTGAAAATTGCAATTTGAACCAATATTTTGTCATTTGTTTTTGGTCTGTGTACATGTTACCTTGACATCACACTGGTGGACATGACTTCAGACTGGATATTTAGCCACACTGTAGATCAGTCAAGTCAGTATTTCTTTTCAAATGGCTTAAGCTTTGGGGGAAAAAACAGCAATATGGCATTAAGTTTTCCTGATAGTCTGTAAGCAGTCTAAAGACTGAATAAAGTCTGAAGTCTAGAGTGAATTGGACAGAAGAAGAGATTTTGCTACAGAGCAAAGATTTAAGTATAACCTGACTAAACAACTGAATCTGTACCAGCACACATAACTTCATCTGGAAATAATGGCTGACACAAGCAATAGTAAGGCCCGGTTAGTTACTGTTGGGGGTTAGGTTTGTTCCTTCTTTCTCTAAAGAATTTTTTCCCCATAAGTTACCAAGGAGACCAAGTGTTGGATACTTGAGAGTACTTAACCGAAACAAAGAGGTGGACAAAGTTGGAAGGGGGAGATAAAGCAGGTAAAAGACAGAGCTTGAGGCAGCTGTGGGCTCTTCTTTTTTCAGCCTTCGGGGAGAGAGAGAACGGCTGTTGCTGGCTGGAAGAGTTTCACTGTGGCCAAAGGGATCCAGTCCTGGGAAATCTACTATCACCGGTTCGGCCTGAATCCTGAGTTTTCTCTGTCACCCGCGGGAGCTGGGCTGGCTCTGCCTCGCCTTCGGCTTCTTCGGCGCTGCTCGTCTTGCTACAGCGTGACCCTGCACCCCCTGCGCTGCCGGGACATCCTGCCCCTGCCTGCCAGGACACCCTGCCATCCCAGCTACCAGCCCGGGACTTTTCCACTGTTTCAGCTTGGTGCTCTTGAGGATCCTGCAGGGACACCGAAACCAAACTGCCCTGGGTTTTCTGAAACAAAGCCCTCAAGGTTCTTGGTACTGTTTTCGTTTGTTATTAACGCTGTAGTTGTTTGGTGGGGTTTTTTTGTGTGTTTGTTTGCTTTGTAATACATACTAGTAAAGAACTGCTATTCCTATTTTCCAAATCTTTGCCTAAGAGCCTCTGATTGTAAATTTATAATTGAAAAAAAAAAGGGGGGGGGGGGGTTTACACTCTCCATTCCAAAGGAAACTCCAGTTGGGTTTTTTTTTTTTTTATTATTACCTGGCAGATACCTGTCTTCCCAAACCAAGACAGTTATTTAAATATTAACAAGTAATGCACAGGTCAAACACTAAAGGATTAAGACTGTGCAGAGAATTGCTAATGTGTTTTCTATCAGTAGTTGCAAATGAAATACCCCTGACAAAGCAATTTTGTAATGGAAAACAAAATTCTTTTAGAATGGAAGTGTGATCATAGAGTAGCATGGCATATAAAATTGTGAGTTTTACTCTTAACAGCTGCACAACTCTCAGTCTAAGAGCAATCAGAGTAATTAAGGGAATCACATGTCTTTTTAAAGAATAGCTGACACGATTCAGGGAAGGAGATGCAGGGAAAATTTGGGCACCCAGCCAAGCACTCCTTTCATGTTTAGAGCATGATCCGAACAAGTGCCTCCAGCTCAGCTTGGCAATGGGCAACCATGCTCTGCAGACCCTCATCTGGAGGTGGACAGCAGGGTATTGGACTTTTCACCATGAGCCTCTCATCTGTGAAACACTGAGAGCATGGGAAAAACTATATAAGACACAAAAACTGAAATACTGCATTCTTATTACCTGTCAGATCCTTTATGCCTCATTTAGTCCCTGTACCTGTCTTCTGACAAGGTTGTACAGATTTTACTTGAGCCTGGTGCTGGACTAGAGTTGCTGTTTCCACCAGAAATGTTTCCCAACTAATGATATTCATGACTCCAAATCATCTGGCAGCCTTGCTGGGATATATACCCTGCGTGCAAGTCCTTCAATGCCCACGTTTCCCTTGAAGGCATCCAGCAGTCATAGCTCAGGCTCTACACCTGGCTCTTGGAGGGCTGAGGTGAGGGTGGGGAAAGGCAGAGAGCAAAAGCTGCGCATGCAGGTTTTCCCCTTGCTGCTGAGGGTCATGGGGCTTGTGTCACCAACAAAGATGGTGAAGGGCCTTTGAGGGGAAACTTTACGAGGAGACTGAGGGGAGACCTCATCACCTTCCTCGTGAGGGGAGGCAGGGAAGCAGGGCAGTCACCAGTCTCAGGTGACCAGTCTCAGACTTGAGGGAATGGCATTGAGTTGTGTCAGGGGAGGTTTAGGCTGGATATTAGAGAAAGGTTCTTCACCCAGAGGGTGGTTGGGCACTGGAACAGCCTCCCCGAGGAAGTGGCCATGGCACCAAGCCTGTCAGAATTCTAGAGGCAATACGCTTGGGCACATGGAGCGACTCTTGGGGATGATCCTATGCAGGGCTAAGAGTCCAACTCCATGGTCCTTGTGGGTCCCTTTCAACTCAGGATATGCCGTGATTCTGTGAATCGCCCGAGACCGCCGCCCCGGGGATACACGGCGGTGACGACGAATCTGCAGGAAACCTCCCTCCTTCCCCCGACCCGCTCGCCGGAGGGGAGCGAACTACAACTCCCGGCGTGCATCACGGCGCCGGCCGCCGCTCCGATTGGCTGCCTCCCCTCGCCCTGCCCGAGTGACGGCGCGGGGCTGGCGGCGGCGCCCCCCGCGCGCTGGGGCAGGGGAGCCGCATGGCGGCGGCGGCGGCGTGGGGGCGGCTCCTGCGGGGGGCGCGCGGGGCGGCCTCGCGCCGCGCCTGCAGCTCCGGGGCGCGCGCCAGGGCCGCCGCGGCCGCCGCGCAGGTGAGGGGGCCCGGGGGATCGGCGGCGCCGCGGGGCGGGGAGGGCTCGGCGCCGGCAGCGGGCGGGGGGCGCCGGGGAGGTGAGCCGCGCGGTGCCTCCCGAGGTCGCGCTTGGGACTTTGAGTGCCGCGCCGGTGCTTCGTCCGTAAGAAGATGTGTTTCGTGGAGGGGCGCTCTGGTAACCGTGGCGGCGCCTGGCGGGGTGACCAGGGGGCTTGGGCACCGCGGGCGGGGGCTGCCAGCGCGTTCCAGAGAAATGCAACATGTCCACAGAATTTTGCAACGTATCCCGGACCTACCGGTGATCTTTGCGATAACCGTGACCTGATTATGTATAGGGGGGAGGGTAGAGTCAAGAAAACATAAAGTAATGCATAATGCTATGTCCTTCCTTTATTGAAATGTCACCCTTACTTTGGAAGTACGTGGGACACCCGGTCTCATGGACCGAGCCGGTTCTGTGCTCCTCCTGCCCAGCCAAAGGAAAGATTACACAACGCTCTTTGATCAGCTTGGGTCGAAACCCGAGTGGTTTGGCAGCTTTCCGTGGTTGTGCTCCGATGGTCATGCGAACTTCGCGCTGAACCTGTTTGTTCTGATGATGGCGCCAAGTCATCTCAAGTGTTGCCCTGATACAGCTTCTCCCGCTTTAACTTCTGGTCCCTCGGGTGGGTTCGGTCTCTTGCTGTCCAAAAGCAGGAGAAAAAGCTACATAGATGGGCAAAGGTTCTGTAACTGACTAGCAGAAATAGGGCATGGCACACAGAGGAGTCCCAGCTGGGACATGATTTATTGAGTTACTTGCAATTGCATGGCTGGCTTTAACAAACAGAAAATAAGCTAAAGCTACTAGTCACAGACTCCGTGTCGCCGGAATTGAATGCATTCACTGCCACTTACTTATTTACAGGAAACCAAATGGATTTGTGCGTTGCTTTATCGAATGCTTACTTGACTCAGAAAACTAGAAACGTTATTGAATTTGTTTTGTTTGTTTGTTTTCCTTGGCCGTGAACATTTTTATAAATTCTGATCAGAATTACTTTTCACTGCTCTTTACATCGGGCGGCTTTAGCAAACATACAGGAATACTTTTGAGAGTGCTTGATTACAGCATCCATCTGAAAGCCCTACCTCCCTTAGGGGCAAAAAGCCACGGTAGCAGGAAGAATGGGATGGGGGATACGCATTTATGGCATAGTAAATATGAGAAGTGTGCCAGGGCACTGGCTCATATCCCGCAGGGCTTGAGAAGAAGGCTAGTGTAAAAGCAAAGGCACTGCAGACTTAGCAATTATACAGTGATAATATACACATTGCTCCTTTCTGTTCTCAGTCTCTCCTAGGACTCATCTGTAGAGAGAAGCAATTAGCGTTACAGCCGTAGGGGACAATGAAGTGTGCTTTCAAATGAGAGAACATTGAACATTCAAACATTCAAAACAGTTGCGAACACTGCTTGATTGTCTTCTGTGCTGGAGCTGCAAGTATTCATGGGTTCTGTTTAGTTTCCTGAGGTTTCGGGGAGGAGGTGTGTGCAAAGGGGAGAAGAGAGCACTAGACTGTATTTCAGTCCCCTTTAAAATGGTCGTTCCAGCTATGGAAGGCAGAACTCTTTAACTCGGGCGGTTCAGCTCAGCCTCCCACAACTGGGAGGCTGTGTCCAAGGCCATCCACTGTAAGCCTTTTGGTTAGGTTGCAAACAGTGGGATTGGCACAGATGCTGTACTAACAGTGTGTGGTGAGTAATTTACTTGTTTGAATATTGATTTTTGGAGATACAGTTTTCAGTCCCAGAGGTGTGCACAGAGTGGAGTTCACAGAGTCTCTTTCTCTGAGACTAGAACAGGGCATGAAGCTACAGGCACTCTGGAAACAACATTTTCACAGTTGTTCAATTGTGTCTAAGCGTTTCTTTGGAATATTTTTTTACTAGTTCACAGTTACAAAGTTTGATATCATCCTGCCATCTTGTACCCATGATAATATATGTCCAGATTCTTTTCTTGAATTAAAACAATCAGATCGGTTGACCTATTTCTACTACAAAACCGGAAATCAGCTTTTTTTTTTTTTTTTTTTTTTTTTTTTTTTTTTTTTTTTTTAAATTCTGCTATGGATGTATCATGTCCAGTAAGGGTCTTGATACAAAGTTTCACTTCATCTTTCTGCATCTGCTCTTGTAGATCCTGTAATCCAAACACAACCACCTGAAAATTTCTGTGGCTGCAATGAAGCCTTCATTGCTGGGATAAAGTGGAGAGTCCAGCTTGCCCAGAAAGACCTCACATGGCCCTCATTCTCAGCCAGTTGTGTCTGAAACTTTCTGTGTACTGCTGCTCTGTTTTGTGGGTTGCTGGTGGCAGTCCCTGGGCAGTGCTCTCTGTGCCAGTACCCACAAGTGGAGCCTGCTGTTCGGGGTCAGCTCTTGGGCAGCAGCTGCTGAGCCCTCACAAAAACATTTGTCTTGGACTTCTCAGCTCAGACCTCATTCTGGCACTTGGCCTACTTAGACCCATTTCAGCCTCTGCGGTTGTCTGATTTCCAGGTTGAACCAAGGACATTATGTCAGCACTTCCCTACAGACTTAAGATGCTAAAGGTGAGGCGTGAAAGAGAAGAGCTCTTGCTGAGTTGTGTCTGAGGCTGCTGCAGTGTTGGATACTGCACTGAGACAGGAGTGCTGTGCACAAACCCAGCAGGATTGCAGGAGCTTGAAGAGCTAGTGGAAGCAGCTAGAGGAGCAGCACTAACAGTGTCATGGGTTACACAGGCTGTGGTACTCCCTGAGGCCTGTGCAGAAGTCTTTGCCAGCTTTACTCTTTTACAGTGCACAAATATCACTGGGAATGAAGTGAAGGTGGAAGAGTAGAGCAAGGGTAGTGCTTGATTAGTAGATAAGAATTCTGTTGTCTGCCCCCTTGTGTTTAACTGAGCCTTTCTAGTATCTGTCAGTTTCTGGTGTTCTTGGTAGTTATTGATACCGCTGCTGACAGCTTCCAATTTTGCTGCATTGTTAGAAGAGTTCTCCTGGAAATCACAGGTGAATTGTCAGGTCTGAACGGTTGACAGCTTGTCAAAATATATCTGCTAGGTGCAGTCATCTAAGCTCTCATTCTTTCAGTACTAGTATAGAACATGTGATTGACAGCCCAGAGAATGAACCTGTTTCTTTCATGGATCAGATAAAGCACACTGTGACATGACAGGGCATACTCCTCCCATGTGCAGAAGTGTCTTCTGTCGACTATGGAGAGAGGGGACTGGGGACTTGTGGGTTATAGACATCCCTTTTGAGTGGAAAAAATTATATAATTGGGCACTGATATGTTAAAATACCAGTAACCATCCACCTCGTCCTGCTTCAGGGAACTGAAGGAACTGAATAACCCTTTTCCTGTAGCCTGGGAACTGTAGCAGGCTTTTGCTTTCTTCTGTTTCAGTAGCTCTCACAGAGGCTGCTGGTGACGAGGTTCAGCCTCAACCTGTTCTTCCCCTTCAGAGAATCCTACTTACACAACAACCTGAGAGAATGCTTCATCCTTGCCCTAAGTTACCAGGAAGGCAGCTGAGTTTTCATTCATTCTGATAATTGGCCTTTTTTGTGGTATTGATAAAAATACGAGTCAGTGCTGGGTGCAGTAGCAGTTTTGGTAGTAGGGATCCACCTCTGCTGGAGTTCCAGCTGATGGTACTGGCTTATGGGTATCTCCTAATTCCTCTGTGCTGAAATCTAATTGCTCAGAAACTGAATAGCTTAAAAATTCCATCTCCTGTCATTCTTCCCTCCCAGGCAAACCCATTTCTGTACACAACAAGAAAATGATGGAAAGAAGTTCTAGTAGCTGTGTAAAACATTTTTCTTTGCCCCATTCTAAAACGTACTACTTTGCAGCAAGAGTTAGTTATTTCAAATAGAAACTTTAAAGTTGACTGACGGACGCCAATTTATTGCTGTGTGCCTGTTCTTTTAATGCTGCTTCTTTACAGTTCACTTTAGGGTGATTAATGAAGGGCAGTGTTATTCCTCTTACTTTAGCTACCTTACCTATAGCAGCCATGTAGCTGGATGACAGACCAGCAACAGAACTGGTCTCCTGTGTCTTACTCCAGTGGTGACTCCTTCCTGAAAACAGGAAATTATTTTAAGCCTATTTCTATCTTTGAAAGTATGCAGTTTTGTCTTTCATTACATAAAAGCATTAAAGTGCCTCTCATTTGCCCCCACCTTTCTTCCAGGGAGGACAACTTTTCCCTTTTTTCCCTCCCTGTAATGCACACTCTGAAACTGGGAGGCAGGAGGTTTATCCTGTTCTGTCTTCAGGTGGAGTGTTAAGAAAGCTCAGTCCTGAAAAAGATGCAAAAAAGAGTTACTGGGAAAAAAACAGCAGACAAGGGCTCCCACAAGAGGGGCTCAGATAATTTTAATAAACCTGGGAGTGCTTTCCGTCTCAAATGTGAACACCTTTCCAAAATAATAGGAAGGAGAACATGAGATATCCAACCAGGCCAGAAAGCAGCATAGTTTTCAAGAAAAAACCCACTTTTTTGTGTTGTGTTTTTTCTGAGTTTGGCAGATTTAAAATATCCTTAGATTTAGTCTGTTCAGGGGTGAATATTCTGACTGGGGAAGATGAAGAAATAAAGTTTGGAAATTTACCTGGGTTCTTTGAGTTAACCTGGCTAGTAGTTGGAGAAGCACTTAAAATAAGTGGAACAGAGCCAGCATTTCTACCAAAACAAGAGATTCTCAGCTTGGGATTTTTTTTGGTAACCTAAAGCTGTGCAGAGCTCTACAGCAACCGGCACCCCCCTAGGCTGGAGCATTCTCTCGGGGTGTTTAGAAACCACATGACTTGTTTGGCATTCTGCAGGAAGGGGAGGTGAAGGGAAGTGTGTGAGCAGCGGGTGTGGCTGTAGAGTGGTTGCTAATTACACTTTGGTGTTGCAGGAAGGGAAGGCCAAGTCTTGGCAGGTCTGGCCTTGCACCTCATCCGCCTCTGCTGTAACAGCCCCTGAAACTGAAAGGGATTGCTTTCTTCCGGCAGAAAAGCAATTCCGTGGAAACTACTATTGCAGTTTTATCAGGGGTAAACAGATGTTTTCTGAGCTTTGAAACGGCCACTTTGTATCTCTTTTGTCTCCTCTAGCTCCTTACTGCTATGGATATTAGTAGAGTAAGGTCTTCTTATCTTACCACAAAGCTGTTTGGATCAAGTGTAGTGGATTGTTTCAAGGTTAGGGAAAAGATTGTGCTGCCAAGAACGCCTGCTCCTGCTTGAAAGTTTAGCAGGAGCCTGGTGTTAGCACAGCTGGAAACAAAATTGCTGCAACTCCTGGTGGCTGAAGTTGAGTCTCTCCCCAGATGACCTTTGCTGTCTGGCTGATTTGATCGCTGAGGATCCTCTATGACTTCCACCCACCCACAAATGTTTCTTACAAATGTTTTCAGAATAAAGTGTTTTGAGGAAGTATACCTGGCTGGTTCAACATTTTAGCTGGCCATTTCTAGATTTCTTGCAAGGGCTGTGGGGAAATCCTGTGCAGGATTACATCCTTTCATTACTAATGATGCCCAGAGCCAGGGAGCTGATGGCTGTGGCTATGTGTGTTCCTGCCCTGTCCCTTGGCATCATCCCATACATGCTGGTTTTAGTATGTCTGGAGACTACAGAGGTCTCTTTTTCACTGGATGTGAGTCATGACTTTTGCTTAGGTAAGCAGTTTAAATACCCACTAATGTGTCATTTTGCCTGGTTCCTAATTCTACATCTTAAATTTATGTCAAAACTTTATTTAGTCCTTTACCTGTTGCAGTCTATTGAGACTAGTCAGCACAATTTGAACTTGAGGCACAATTCTGCAGCTCATTCATACATACACACACACAAACTTAGTGTACACCATGTGTACAGAAATGGTTTTGTATGTGTCTTCTCAGTAGATATGAAATTCACTGTGTATCCAGGAATCCTTTATTTGTCTTCTGGTTTCCATGGCTGACTCTTAAATGTCTGTATGTGGTTAACTAATGAGGATCCAGTGAAGGTGGTTCCCCTAATTATTTTGGTTTCTCTGGTTTATTTTGTGATGCTAGGCAGCTGGCCTCATTCATGAGTTTCTAAATTGACCTCCTGTAAATTGTTAATTTAGCTCTGATGTAGTAGATGAAAATACTTAGCAGAGTTTGAATTATGTTGGTTTTGGATATTTTGTATGTAGTGCCTGAACCAAGTATCCACCAGGTGATAAAAGTATGTTGGTGAACTCTTGCTTTTCTGCAGTACTGTGATAAGAGTTTATTCAGTCACTCTAAGTTTCACTTGAGGTACCCAAATATTTTCCAAAAGTAGCAGAGTGGTTTCAGCTGTGCTTTACAGGTATAGTAAAAGAGAGCTGTAACATTGTAATTGGAAAGTCACAAGCTAAAGACGGTAGGATTCCCTGCATTTAGACTTTGCTATACTTAACCATTCTGGCATTGATGGTACTGATATTTTTAAGTTACTTGGTATAAACTTGAACTGTTATGCATTTGCAGCTACTATTTGGGATATTTATTTTGATACCTAATGTGGTCATAGAAGTCTAGAAGGGTTTAGGTTGGATGGGGCCTTAAAGATCATCTAGTTCCAACCCCCTGCCATGGGCAAGGATGCCTTGCACTAGACCAGCTTGCTACACTTGTGTTGCTTCCAACACTTACAGGGGTGCGGCGTGCACAGCTTCTCTACTCTTTTTCAGTTTAAAACTATTCCTCTTAGTCCTATCACTACAGGCCCTTGTAAGAAACCCCTCTCCATCTCTCCTGTAGTCCTCTTTAGGTACTGGAAAGTGTAAAAATGTCACCCCAAAGCCATCTCCTCCCCAGGCTGAGCAAATCCAGTTCTCTCAGCCTGTTTTGTTAGGAGAGGTGCTCTAGCCATCTGAGCAGCTTTGTGGTCGGTTCACCTGGTCTTGCTCCAGCAGGTCCTCATCCTTCTTATGCCCTCATTCTAGATGGCAAATACTCATACTTCCTAAAAATCATGTTGCTCTAGATTATATTATGTTGTGCTTAAAAAACCTTAAACTGTAAGTAGAAATCGCTTGTAATATTCACTTCATGACAGTTAATTAAGAAATCTAAAAAAATCTGATCTTTTTTTATTCTGTTTGAACAGGTGTTCAGAATCACACATTTCTTATCCAGTTCTCCCATGCCCTGCATTATTTGTCATCTTTTAACTGAGACAAGCCTTTTGGAAATATTCTGTTATATGGGTGTAGGCAGGAAGACTTTGTTGGAAATGAAGACAGGTGTCACGAAACATAATTGTATTTAGCAATAATTCAGTTTTGCTCTTAGCAAGAAGTTAATGTTGCACATGGAATATGGTAGGAACACAAGCAGAGATGCAGTGTTTCATCAACTTCAGGTTCTCTTGTGCTGAAGTGTGGGACAGGCCCCTTCTCTATAATTTCATTTACCCAGGGGCTGTAGTGAGCATAGGTGATCCTGGATCATTGATTCTGGGAAGAGACAGGCAGTTGAACAAAGACACCTTCTATTCTGCACAAAAAGCTGGAAGCACCTGTGGCAGAGACATGTATCTTAAAATGCACAGGGAAAATTGTAGAAATGGATTAAGGTAGGTTGAGAAACTTAATAAATGGCCATTTTTGACAATGGTTTTCCTTGGGCAGCTGTCTATATGGGGAAGAATGGAATAATAATTGTCAGTTGAGTTCAAAGTTGATATTTCTACATCAAGTTGACAGGGTAACTATTCAAATATTTAACACTTGCTTGTTTTTGTTACAGGAATTACAAAGCTCAGGAAGAGGACGCTTTGTACTAGAACATGCTGCTCCATTCTCTGCTTTTTTGACGGACAGCTTTGGGCGGCAGCACAATTACCTGCGAATTTCACTGACTGAGAAATGCAACCTCAGGTGTAAGTGTCTGCTCTTTCCTTGCACAAAACTCTGCACATACTGTGCAAAGGCCAAGGTTTGGGTTAGGGTATTATTGCTGTGTTGGCCCTCTGCTGTTTCTTGTCTTCACAAAGTAACGATAGAGAACAGGTAGAGACTAATGGGGGCTGAGCTACTGATGGGATGGGAAAGATGGAGCAAGCCTAAGGATCTACCAGAGACAGGTGGAAGTGACAGATCTTTTATCAGACTTGGTGTGGTTCAGATAATGATGCTTGTGTGCCCAAAGTCTCAGTGAGCAGGAGAGCTCATACCTAAGCATTCCCACAATTATATCTGGAAAGTGTGTGGTGATGTCCCAGTGCTTGCTGGTTGAACTTGGTGTCTCTGTTTGAATGCAGGTTAGATAGAAGGTCATCTTTTTCTTCAAAGTGGCTCTATTGTAATTTTGAGGCATATCAAATTAGTCTTGGGTTTTCCTCTAAAGTAAACCAGGAAATTGTTGGGAGATTGTAAAATTTTTGCACAGTTGGTGTCATTTGACATCCATTAAAGACAGCTGCCCTTGGTGCATTTTGCTCATCAATATTAGATTAATTGTTGCAGGTTGTGTTTTCCCTTATGTATTTCTGTAATCTTTGTTTCAGGTCAGTACTGTATGCCAGAGGAAGGTGTTCAGCTGACTCCAAAATCAGAGCTCCTGACTACCCAGGAGATAATCACCTTAGCCAGACTGTTTGTAAAAGAAGGTGTGGAGAAGATCCGGCTGACAGGTGGAGAGCCGCTTATCCGTCCCGATGTGGTGGATATTGTGGGTGAGTTCCAAATAGAGTCAGTCTGGTTTTCTAGGTTGTTTTGGAGAAGCTAGCTACAATATCTCAGGTGCTGAATTGGGCTGAGGTTTAAGTTAGGTTTACTTTCAGCAATCTGTGAAATAGCAGTAAAGCTCAAAAATGTTAATGCTGGATTTCTGTTACCAATTTTTTAATACACGAATTCAAGTTTTTTAGTTGTTTCAATGAACAGATGTCATTTGAGGCTACTGTAGAAGACCATGCTATTCAGAGACCTGCTACAGTTCTTCAGATTTTTAAAAATCTTTTAGCAGATGCATGTACATAAACTATGAGTCAGCATCTAACACTTGTTGAAAGCTAAATTATGTCCTGGGGACTGCTGAAAACATATGCTTGAGACTTTTCTGAAGCAGCTGATAGTGGAATATAGAATCCATCTCCTTTGAGGTACTCAAAGTTTAAATAAGCACCAGATATAAACTCTGTGATAGCTGTTTATTTTTAGTAGTCTGAGGAGTGCACATCTGCACTGACAAAATCATTTTCCATGGGGTGGAGGATGGAATATTGGATGACTTTTTATAGCAAGCTTTTATACCCATTTCAAGAGTGAAGTGGTGTAGGATAGAGTTGTTAGTTAATGTGTAAGGAAGTATACACACCTTGACATACAAGTTTTAGCTTCATGCTGTGGACTTACAGCATCTGTTCTGTTTCCTTTTCTGGTTGTTTGTTTTTGTCAGTTCCCTTTGCTTGTGCTGATTGGTGCCAAAGCAGTGACCAAAGGTCAGCAAACAAGTTCAATACAGGTACCAGGAGCATTACAAAGTTATGGAGTCTTTTTCATCCCTTTTAATTTTAGAGGTCAACAAGCCAAGACACTGTGAAGGTTGCACCTGGTAGAGTGTTCTGACTGGTCCTTCTTAACTTGCTGGTGTTAGTGTTAAGCTTCCATCTCTAACTTCTCACAATTGTCTACTGTACAGTCTTTACTACGGGTGATTCCATGTATTAGTGTTTTTCCAGTACCTCATACTGTATCTTGCCCTGTCTGATGAGGAGAAAGATGCATGGACATCAACTGCTGGCTCTGCTGACCTAATCAACTGGTGCTACTTTTCAATTTTTTTTTCATTTTAGGCTGCAGAATGACATTAGTGTTATTCAGTACCTTTATGCATTTTACATTCCTAGCAATGAAACCTGTGTGGCATCTAGACTTTTTTTTTCCACTTGTTCGACAGTTGAGCATTTTGTGAGTTCTGAGGCTATAAATGAAAGTAGTGATGTTCCCAAAGTATCTTCTGGCTTCAGCATGTATGCTTTACTCTCACAAAGATTAGGCTGCTAGTGATAGCTAGTGTTAAATAATCTTTGGCAAAATTGAGCCAGTAGCACTTATCCTCTAGGAAGAGGTTATTCTTGGTCATTTGGGAGGACTTTGAGAGCTGAAGGCCAGGAAAAAAAATCTCTCTTAGTAAAGATTGCTCTTTCCCTACAATCTCTTGTCTTTATGGAGCTCTTAATCATGTTCCAAAATGCTGCTGCTGTAAACTTCAACATCTTTGCTGTGACCTAGCTTGACCCATTCCAGAATTCTGGACTCAGCTTAGGGTGAATATTTTGAAAAGAGCTAGGAAGTGAGATAAAGCAAAAATAAAGCCCTTATCAACATGAATAAATAGAGGTAAAATAGTGAGGGAGGAAGGGACTATGAAATATTTGTGCTGTAATTACAGCTGCCTCAAGCGTAAGGGTTCTTCAAATATTTCTTAAATAATTAGGGTGGAGGCTATGAGGCAGGGAGATAAAACCAAAGTAAATTGCTTTGCTGTGGCTCTGCTTCTGCATGTTGTTTATTAGAGGGTTTTTTTTCTTATTTGTTATTGTACTGATAACTGGAGGTTTGAAAGCTTGGTCTCTGGAGATCTGATATGCTGAGGATTTCTGCATTTGGCTTATGAGGAGGCAGCTATTTTCTGAATCTTAATCTCCTGATATTAACTGTTTCTTACACTGTTTTCTTTTGTTAGCCATTTTTTAGCATCTTGCGTAAGCACTCTCCAGTCAGCCAGCTACCACTGGTAATGGAAATATTTCAGTTGTCAAGTGCAAATGTTTTGTCCCTTTGGATGTTGTTGCCTTGGATTCTCTGTAATAGTCTAGTGTGTTGACCTTTTTCTGTTTAGTTAGGACTGCATGTGGTATTTCTTTCATAAGTTTAAAGTTCTACTGCTGGCAGCTACCTCTGGTTTAGAACTGGTTTTTGGTAAAGCACTGTAGGACAAATGTTGCTAAATAAACAGTTAGGTCAGGTGTCAGTTATGGAAGGGATGGCTTGCTGCTTATTATTATTGCAGAACATAAAATTCAGTTTGCAAAAAGGTGGATGAGGAAAAGAAAGTACACAAAATCAGGGGTTGCCTTTCAAAAATAAAGCAGGTATTTAAGAAATTAAGAACAAAATGAGTGTACATTTTAATAAAACAAAACTTTACCACCAGTTTCACTTGCAATAAACTGCTCTCTCATACCTTTTGAAATGGATTTGTGCTAAAATCAGTCCCTTAAACCAATACAGGTGGAAGAAGGTGGAGGCACTGAAGTGTCCAGGTTTTCTTTGCACCTTGAGTGATACTTTTTTCTTTGTTTCACAAATCTTTTGGGTTTTCTGTGTAACTTATAGTTTAACTACTTCTTTAAAGTGTTCTTTTTCCTTCTTATTTCCTAGGTCAGCTGTACAAGCTAGAAGGGCTGAAAACCATTGCTGTCACAACCAATGGGATCAACTTAACCAGGCTGCTGCCCCGGCTGAAGGAGGCAGGACTGAATGCCATTAACATTAGCCTGGATACTTTGGTGCCAGCTAAATTTGAGTTTATTGTGCGAAGGAAAGGTACAAACTTGTCTTCTAAAGCAACTGTGTTAGTACTTGCAGCAATGTCCTGAGTTGCTTACTCTATCTTTCACAGTCAGTTACTTTGGGAGGGAAGTGAATTCTAAGGCTGGGAAAAAGTGGCATGTACTAGATTATGCAGTAGTGACTCTTTTTCCTTCTTTCTGTAATTCTTAGCAGCTAGAGCCCCTTTTATTGGGGCTGGTGAAATAGAAGATGCTCAACTCACCACAGTTAGTCATGTGGTTATTCATATAATCTATAATTGGTTAGTCATAGCTCTCAAGAGGACTCTCCAAATCTTGTTTTGGTCTTGTATGCTGCGCTTCTTTAATACTGTTCAAAAAACTCAGATGCTACTGCTATACCATCTGGGGACAAGGAGCCAGAAGAACTGAACTTCTTGTCATGAATAGTGGCAGTTTCTGGAAGTTATATTTGGGGTGTGCTAGCACTGGTCTCACTTGTGGTTAGTGATCATCTGTATACTTTTTAATAGGAATAAACATGCCTGAGGTAATTTGAGGAGGGCTGTTGGCTTTGTAATTTCTCTCCTACTGAGCAAGTAATTGCAAGTAAAATTTAAAAAATGCTTGGATGTGCCCAGTGTTACAGATTCTGGTTTAAATGAATCCTAAAGCTGATCATGAATCTCAGCTTCATGGTTGGGCTTCCTTCCAAACTAAAACTGATTTGATTTTGTATCATTCTCTTCCTGTCCAGCAATGTAACTTCAGTAGTCAGTGAACTTCTAATTCTGACAAAACCTCTAAGTAGCCACCAGATGGTGCAACAGCCTCAGATAGATGTAGGGAAAGGATTGTAGAAATCTGGAATGCTGTGAGAAGTAAGGTCAGCATTTGAATCACTGCTAGCAAACCAAAGTTCTGCCGGCAGGTGCAGAAAGGTGTCCTTGTCAACAGTCTCTATGGGAGCACTACTTCAGGTTCGTGTGTCATGGTGCAGAAATCAGTTCCTGTCATAAAGCTGTCTGGAGCATTATCCTTCCAGTGTAGGCTATGGCATTGATCTGGTTGTGTCATGGCACAGTTGGCTCCCAGAGTGGTATCTGGGGGTATCTAATAAAAAACAGGTGTTGACTGTGCTCTTTCCTTCTGCTCTCTGTGTTTGAGTATTACCTGGTTTGTGGCATCCATTAGGAACAAGCCCTTCTTTTTGCCACTGAAGGGGCAAACCTGAGCCTCCAGCTTCCTGAATTACAAGCCTAGAGATCCTCATATATGATTAGAAGCTGTTAGGAATGTACTCCTTACAAAGTAAACTAAAAGTTATTAGGGGATGAGGGTAATTTTTATTTATATAAGTGTTCTCTTCCACTCTTAAAGAAAACGTTTTGTTTTACCAACAAAGAGAGAAATTGCTCAACTGAATGGCACAGGCAATGAACAAGGAAATTTCTATGACTGAGTATTTTTTAAGAGGAGAAAAAGTCTCCAAATCACACATATTTTTTCTAAGGAGAGATCAGGTGAAAATAGTAAAATAGTAACATTGAGTTCTATTGCTTTGGGATTTTTTCCTTTTTTTTTGCTTTTGTTAAGGTTAAAGGCTGAGATTATGTAAAATGCTCCGCCTCCTTTTTTTTTTTTTTTTTTTTTTTTTGGGGGGCGTGTTATTTAATAGATTTCCAAGTATGGAATAAGCAGAGAACAGAGTCCCTGCCCTACTGAGCTACCCTGTCTCCCGTGGCAGTTCCAGAGGCAACAAGATAGCTCTGTTAAGGGAGGGATATCAGAGGGATTCCTGGCCTTGGACTCCGACAGGCTGATAACTTCTCTGGAAAGTAAAGGTGGCATCTGGTTATGGAGCTTACCAGGAACTTAAAAAAACTTGGAATAATTTCTCTGTTTTGCTGGAAAGTTGCTGTAGGGTTTTAAGTAGATGTAGAAAATGTGTATCTTTGGTGCAGATGCCCTGTATCACAGCTGCTTCTACTTGCAGATGGTTGGGATAGACAAAATGACTGTGAGATCATCAGAGATTTCACTGATGTGTTGAAGCACTTCAGAATACCACAATATTTCTACTTTTTCCAATCTACCACATTCTAAGAGATGAACAAATGAATAATGCTTTCATGCAGGTAGCCAGTCTGACCTGTTTCATGGCCTGTCCCTTTCTTTTTGTGTGTTTCATACAAGAAAAGTGAGGTAATGATATACTTTAATTGTATTATTAAAAGTACGCCTGAAGCCTTTTTTCCTGTAAGGATTAAATGCTGGGGAGTTTGTTCCATATAGGGTTTTTCTGGATGGCTCTAAGGTTCTCTGTACTATAAAGCTGGCAAAAGTTCTGACCAGAAGAAATCAAATATGATGAAAGTATTGAAGTTTTTCATTGGGTGAAAGAGGAGAAGTGGTTGCTTCCTGGTCTTTTTAGTTATGTTGAGTTTCTGCTTTCTGTAATCCTGTGGTCACAGATTAGGTTTCCTGAGCAGTACAGAGATTTTTGATCCCATTCATGGCTCTGGATTG
Organism: Chamaea fasciata; assembly: GCF_029207755.1. Classification (NCBI taxonomy): domain Eukaryota; kingdom Metazoa; phylum Chordata; class Aves; order Passeriformes; family Sylviidae; genus Chamaea; species Chamaea fasciata. The sequence goes on along the minus strand of NW_027094088.1, from coordinate 27,969,792 downwards.
TGCTTACAGCAATGTATCATTATCTCTGTTGCCTCAATCTGCCTGCAATCTTGCTTAGTTGGAATGAGATCTACCACAGGTGCTGGAAACTTCCTGGGCACATGCACAAGTAGGTGGTGATTGCGAAGGGTGACGAGACATAACTTCAAAGAGTTGCTTGCTAGAGTTATTTATTTCACTGTGTGAAATAACTTTGCTCTTCACCATTCTTTGCAGCCAGGATTAGCATTAGAACTGGCTTATTAAATATTTGTGTTTCCTGCTTTCCTATGTCCATGCTCTGTGATGCCTTTACTAGCCAGAGAGCTGTGAAATGAGATTTTTGTCTCTTTAGTTTTATTTTTTTCTGATTTTGAATGCATCCCATATTAAGTGTACACAGAATACTACTGAGTTATTGTTTTTTTCTGCTGAAGCACCTACAGAGTAATGAAGGTATGATCTGTTCACTAGAGAATCTGAGTTTCCCGTAGATCACAGATAAGGAAAGGAAGGTGACGGACCTGTGCAGAAAAACATATGACTAGGAGCAGCATGGGGATTGTCATCAAAACTTCTGAGACATGCTGTCTCTGAGCTTCTGACTAATGGGTAGTGAGCAGCTTCAGGAAGCCAATTACATCAGTAGCCAGGGTTGAACAGAGAATCAAGGGGCTTTTTGTTGCTAAAACCCATTCCACTCCAAATATACTTTAGAAAAATCCTTTTAAAATTCACTTAGCAACATTGCTATCTGATTCATAACAGAGAAATTCTGTCATTGTAGAAAAGGCACAAGCCATTACTATAAAATAAATATTAATTTATTATTCTTTTTTCATTGCATCTGGAGGCAGTTCATAAATTCTTTCCACTCCCTTTAAGAAGAATGTAACACAAGTAAAGCTGACTTCCAGGGAACTGCAGAATCATATGCTAATAATACATGGATATCCAAAGATGTAAAAAACCATACCAGTATTGTTGATTACTCAAATACCAATTAAATATTGATCTCAATGACCTGAGCCCAGTAACTTGATAGGCTTTGGGGGTTGTGAGCAGGGATATAATTAAAGTCTCTTTATTTGCAGTTCTTGCAGCCCTGCCTACTGAATCAGATTGGTTTTTATTTGTCATCTCTTTGTCTTGTACTAAATAACCACCTTTTGCATTCTGCTTTCAAACAGTAAAAATTATTTTTCACTCTTTTTGTATCTTAGGCTTTCACAAGGTAATGGAAGGAATCCACAAAGCCACTGAACTTGGCTACCATCCTGTTAAGGTAAAGCCAGTGTTTATTTACTCTGAAACTGTTGTGTTTTACCATACCTACAGATCACCTGACAAAGAATCTATTATATTCCATCTCCCCTCCCACCCCATGAATAATTTTTAGTAAAACTGAAGAAAAACTTAAAGATCACATCAAGAAGTAATGAGGAGAATTCATACCTCCCCGTGTAGCTGGGGGTGCAGGTCATGCTCTGCTCCCAAGTTTCAGGTGTCTGCTTTACCTGCAGGTGAACTGTGTGGTGATGCGAGGCTTCAATGAGGATGAGGTGCTGGACTTTGTGGATTTCACAAAGGATCTGCCCGTGGATGTGCGGTTCATAGAGTACATGCCCTTTGATGGTAAGTACTGCTGCTTTGAGATTCTTCTTGGACAGAAGGGAGCTGATTGTTGGATATTCACCCTGTAGACTTTTCTCCAGAGGTTTTGATAAGCTCTTTTAGGGAATTAGGAATTGCCTGAAGTTTTTTGCAGCTTCTCTTCTTCCCTCCATATGCTGTAGAAGGAGTGGTTGGGGCTGGGACACCTACTGCTAAAGTGACACTTACAGAAAATGTGAAGGTGGTTCTCTGCTAATTAAAAAAATAAAATTCACAGTCTAAGGTTAGGCTGGTTATGTTAATTCTAGGCAATAAATGGAACTTCAAGAAGATGGTGAGCTACAAAGAAATGCTTGATACAATTAAACAGCGATGGCCGGAATTGAAGAAATTACCCTGTGAGACATCCAGCACAGCCAAGGTGGGATTGGACAGAGAGCATGTGAAAAGTGCCCCCGTTCCTTCCCTGCCCCAAATCCCCATATTCTCCCAAGTTCAGCATTGACATTTGACAACCAAAGTAATAAATACTCAGCGTGGTAACTCTTGGGTTTTGGTCAAGCAGCTTGCATGAGACTTGATGCTTATGAAGTCCTAGTCATAATCTATACCTTTATAAATACAATGTGTTTTCTAGGTTTATTTTCGGTTAGATATAAAGAATTCCAGGCCTGTATCCTGTATTTACAGCTTTTAAATCTTTTGTCAGTCTATGTCTGCACATTAACAATCCTGATGGAAGAGTTGTTCAGTGAAAAAAATATTGCTTTAAAGTGTGCAGTGCCAGATGGGGAATTTCTAGCTCATGCTCCCTGCAGGCATCACCTGTTAGTTGATAACTACAAGAGTAAGCATTTAACAAGTTTGAGAATTTCTAGAAACAGGGCAGAATAGACTGGAACACCTGAGTAAACTGATTTTGCTTTTATTTTTTATTTGATATGATCTTTGGGCTGAAGAAAATCTACGTTAAAATAGATTTTCTGGTCTTCAGGCAAGTGGAGCTATAAAAGCTAGGAGTCTGTATTTGACTCTTTTTTTTTTTCCTCTGCATTTCTTTAGAGTTACAAGGTGCCACATTTCCAAGGACAAATCAGCTTTATCACCTCCATGTCAGAGCACTTCTGTGGATCCTGCAATCGGCTGAGAATAACAGCAGATGGGAACCTAAAGGTAGGTTGGTAGTGAAACAGGATTCTCCTCGATTTCATGCAGTGAAAATAGTGTTGAAATTCTTGCCCTAAAAGTAGCTGGGATGTAAAGACACATAATTATTACCAGCTAGCTCCTGTTATTTATCCTGCATGTATTCTTGTTCCATCTTGTCAGGCTGTTAGGGAGATGTTACATCACCTTTTTTTTGGTTTCTCTGTTTTGCTGCCATAGTTAATTTCGGTTGTAAAATATGGTTGCAAGGCCAGTAAATATAAACATTTATTCTAATCTTTGATTCAAAATCATCTTAAACATGTGACAGGCAGATGATTTCCCATTAAAAAAGGGTCCAAGCAGCTGTGAGGGCTTGGCTTTTGCACTCCACAAGGATCCTGTCTTGTTTCCCAAACAACTTGTAACTCTTCTCCTTCAAGAGCAGCCTGTACATTTGCTCAATGACTGTAGATCAAGGAGGGATAACCATTTCCTGCCACATTGATACTGGCAGTTTCTGGGGGAAAATTAAAGTTTTCAATTAAAAATTGGAACTTACTCATTGTCACCTGATATTGACAACAGCTGTGCGGCTGCCTGACGTCAGATGACTGAGGCAGCCTGAAGGCCCAATGAGCTTAGGCTGCATAAACATCCCAGGCTGTCTGCGTGTACATGGGGAGAGATAAAGAAAACAATCTCCATAAATGTTCCCTTTAATAGGGTAGGCCTCTTCAAAGCTTTTCACTCTGAGGTTAGTACAAAACACTTGTAAAAGTAATTTATTCTATATAATTTCTCCTCCTGGTTCCCTCGGTTGGCTGTAGGTGTGCCTTTTTGGGAATTCAGAAGTGTCCTTGAGGGATCACCTACGGTCGGGTGCCTCAGAGGAGGAGTTGATTCAAATCATTGGAGCAGCCGTGGGCAGAAAAAAGAAACAGCATGCTGGTATGTTTGTTGTACTCGAGAAATAACAGCAGTGGTAGGGAAAACAAAGTCCTGGTACTTGTAACCTTCTATGAGAGTTAGAATCCAAGCTGTCTGAAAGACTTTCAGACTGATTTTGTTCTCAGATAGGTGCAAATAGCACAGCTCATGACAACAACAGCAAAGTGTAAAGCTAAGTAATTGTACTGGGTCCCTTTTTTTTTAAATTAGTTTGCTGTAAAAGAAGGACTAAATTGAGCTGTTGATCCAAGTACTGCATTAACATATTTCTAGAAGTGACAAATCTCTTTTTTGCCATGCAGGACTTCATGGATACTCATCTAGTGCACTGCCTAAGGTCATGACACAGGGTCCATGATGATGCGGTCACATTCTCGGGCTATATTCATCTTTTCTGAATTTATATTGGTATAAACATTCACATCTGAACCTAACTGAATTTTTGTAATCTGGCTCCAGCTGGGAATGCTGACCTCTTGTACATGAACTGGCTTTATAATCATGGATTAGTCCCCCATACACTAAAAATATGCTTTGGCCCTTTTGTTTTCTTGCAGATAACAGTAGGTTTTCCCTTTTTTTTTCCTAACATGTGAAACAAACTTAAAGGTAGCTTTTAAATCTAGGCATAGACTAAGTTGCAAAGGACATTGTTCTGACCCAGATAAAATAGTGCCTTATAAACCTAAGGGAAGGCATGGAGGGATTGGTTCCTTTATTTGTAGACCCTTTATTTATGAATTCTGGTTTGGGAAGGCAGGGGGTGGTTGGGGAACAGCCTACCGAGGTCATTTTGCCATCAGCGTTAACCTGACGTTCTTCTCCCACTTCATGTTAATCTTGTTATTGTCCCTGGGACTTTCTGTGATTGAATTTCTTTGAACTGGAACAATTGTTAACAGCTTATCTGTAGAACTAGAACAGTCAAATACTATTGTTCGAGACAAGATAGTCTAAAAGGTTCTGCAGTGTGATAGACCCATGGCAGCTGGATGCCTGGAGACTCAGGCAGCTATAGTTTCAAATAATACTGTGCTGGATTCCCCTTCTTCCAGTTCCCTTGGTCTTTACTGAGCTTTGTTTTTCCTAGTTTTATGCAGGTTGCACTGTGAAGAGCAAAAACCTAAGTATGTAAACCAGATGCATGACTTAACACCTAAAAAGTCAGGATTTTTATGTGTTCCTTATTTTATTTCTAGGCATGTTTAACATTTCCCAGATGAAAAACCGGCCAATGGTCCTGATTGGTGGGTGACAAATCAGTACGTAAAAAACATACAATGATTTTGTTCGGTTTCTGTCTTTGGGGGAGCAGAGTAGATTTGGCTTCTAAGTCTAGCTTCTGTTCTGCCTTAGGTTTAGGCAAAGAAAGGGGCTTCTTAATTAGCCAGTCATAGTTAACACACTAAAGTGGAAGAGGAGTAAAGGTTTAGTGTCCCTACCAAGCCTTACCCGGTTTTCCAGTTGAAAGCTCTGGGTTTGTTTTCTCTCATTATGACAGTTCATTACATTTTCCAAAAAAAAAAAAAAAAAGAGTAAAATCAACTTTCCTACTGTATTTCCTGTCAGCTTTCTTTGTACTTAAGTAGAACAGTATAGTTACTTATAAGACAGTTTGAGGTGAGTTTTGACCATATTGCCATATAAAGGATGCAGAATGGAGTTTTATCCATGGATCAAGAAATTCAGCTTTGTTTATGACATACATAGAGCCATCAAGCTGGCAGAAATGCAAGTGTTCCTACCTCACTACTACTTCAGAGTCTGAGATGTGGGGCTTCATTCTTTTGAAGTTGCCTGTTATTGCTGCTAAGTCTCAGAACGTGACCATGAAAGACCTATGAACCAAGAGCCTTTCCTTCTAGTGTCTATTGAAGCTATTTGCTAGCTCCCCCTTCTGCCTGAAACTCTGTTCATGAGTGATGTTGCACTGCTGTGGTTCTCTTACTGATTTTTAACATCTCCTTCAGTGTGATTTTACCTCATCCATGCCTATGTTTACCTGTTCTGTAAGACAGCTGTCTTTCCAAAGACCTTCGGAAATGGTTACAAGACTTAGCTTTGTGAGATTAATTGCAAGATGTTTTCTTGTTCCTTATCAACAAGGTGTGGGAAAAGAAAAAACAAACAAGGGCAAAAGACATGAATATTATGTTTCAAATCCAAACTCTCATCCTCCTATTGATGTTTTGGAGCAGGTTAGCTGCTGGGCAGCTTAAAGTACAGATTTTAAAACAGGTACCCTTGGGGAGGAGAACATGCATTAATTTGCACGTCTTTGCAACAGGTGATATAATAACAACTACTCTATTTTGAAACCAGACTCCTAGGGCTTGTACTTTGGTTGCCTTTATTAGGAAATAGGATTCACCGAGATCTTTAACATAGGTCTTCTCTGGAAATGTTTTTCACTTGGTGCCCCACTTTAAAGGGCCATCATTTTCCATGTTGACTGGTGCAAGACTGTGCTTTTGCTTTCTTGTATTTGGCCACTGCTGGATTGTGTTCCAGAAAAAGGGTAAGGAGGACCTTTTGTTTAAAATGTGTATTGACTTGCTGCATGAGGAAAAAAAATTATTAGGTTTTTTTTTGTTAACATGAAAAATACTATATTAAACTCTTGACTGCTCACTGGGACCTACATAATTTTTCAAGTTGCCTTTGAAAGAATTCCCACACTCCAAAGTTAGCATTCATAGCAATGTTTGGATTTCTACAGAGCAGATCAATCCAACTTCCTTTTGAAAAGTGCTTTAACATTGTGTTACATGCAGTGAAAGAGGCAGCCTGTCCAGGTCCTCCTCCTTCAGCTGTTCCATCTCCCTTTGAGACTGACTGCTGGCAGTCATCGCATCAATGAAGAGACTGGAGATGAGTGGAGAGTATCCCACTGTGACACATGGGGAATCATTAGGAGATCTCCTAATTGTGTTTTGAATGAGTTACAAATTTCAAATAATGCTGGCGTGCAAGCAGTCAGTGGGGGAGTGTGTGTTTGGAATTAATTTAATGAAAATTAATGAATGCTGTGGAAATCACTGATTGGTTTTGCTAGACCCAGTAAGCCAAACCTGGCATCTTCCCTGCGCTGCTGTTGTCTAATCCTTTGCTATACGGTTTGTATCTTATTTCCCTTAATCAAAATATTCCTTTCGGCAGGTTTTTCTTCTCCTGGGTTCACTTCAGTTACAGGAATTTCCTCATTAACTTAACTATCTCCGGCCTTCTTTTCTCCCCTTGAGATAGTCCTAGTTGGTAGCTGACACAATTAAACTTGAGGTGCAGTAGTAGGATATAAGGAGATGGAATTTGTCAGATGGTTTCAATATATGGTGCCATAGAAAACTGTTTCAGTTTTTTGTTTGTTTGTTTTGGGTTTGTTTGTTTGTTTTGTGTAGGTATATGAGCAATTTGGGTGCAAATAGAGATGACTAGGTACAACTTCAAGAAGTGTAGGTTGCTCAGAAAAGCAAAGTTGCTTTGCACTCATTACTGTCTCTTGCTGCCTGTTTACTTCCCACATTACTTGAGCAGACTTTTCTCCCTGCTCCCACCCACATGTGTTTACCCTGTGGAAAGAAGTACTTGTCTGCCTTTGCAGTCTGGCTTCTCCTGCAAACAAGACACTTTCACAGGGGTTTAGCTTCAGCTTTAAAGCTAATCAAGGAATCCAGAAGAGCAGAGTGCTTTGAGTTCCTGGATTTTGAAAGGAATATTCAGGTTAGGCCCTACTATGAAAAGAGCTAGCAAAAGACGAATAAGAAAAATATTTTCCTGTGCTCTTCTACAGCAGAGCAATGTAGCACTCAGTACATTTGTGTCCATTTAATCCCATTCTTCTGAGGTAAACACATGCCTTCAAATTTGCAGGAATCCTAATTTTAGTGGATAGGCCATCAGCTGTAGATGAAAAAAGGCCTTTGCCTGAATTTAGGTTATTGTAGTGATTATAATAATGAAATCTGTGGTTGATTAAAGCTTCAGGAATGGGTACTTTCAGACCAGTGTCTGGATGAAAATGATGCTAAGTGCATCAGTCTTGTTTTAATAGAGGCTGGGACTAACAAGGAAGAGTTTGGTGGGTTTGTTTTTTAAAAAAAATGGAGGAGCACAATGAGACCTTTGTCCACAGGCTCTGTCTGTTACTATCATGTGGACAGTCCCTGGGCAGCAGAGGTAGCTCAGCAATTTGCAGAGGGTCAGGAAGCTGCTTTGATGCACCTGTGGATAGACTGAAAAGGGAGTCCTTGGATACCAAAGCTACCAAAGGAGGTTTTTGAGCACAACCTAATTCCACATTTCTCAGAGCAGAGAGAGGAGGAGCTTCAGAAAAAGAGAACTGTGCTTATTAGTGATGCTGTTAAACCAGGGCTTAGCCACTTACCTCTATACTGCTTTCTTTTCTTAGAAAATATTTTGTTCACTTTTATGTGAAAGAGACTCCTTCTGTCTTCACGCTTGGCATTTAGCCCAGTGCAAATGCCAAAACCAAAGGATTAAATGGTGAAAAGGGACAGGATGGCTTACTACCTCTCTGCCAGCTGGGAGCTCTGCCAGCTCTACTTGGAACATGCTTCTGAGTAGATAAAAAATCTGTCTGTCAGTGAGGGAACTGTGTGGTTTTTCCAGTGCTTAAACTTCAGCTGTCATTAATGTGTTAAGAGCTGGCAATAATATGAGATGTTCCCATCACCCTCTGAGCTTGTAGACAGTGTAGTTGCAGTGCTTCTGGTCCCCGCTGTCCTCAAGTGCTGGCATGACCCTTCCCTGCAGAAAGAGATGAAAGGAGGAAGTGCAGCCGCCTGTGCTGGCCAGGAGGTGTTGGAAAGGCAGAGTTGAGAATCTGTAAGAATTTCCTATTAACCCTGCCAGGCTTTTGAAAGAAGGCTGGTGTTGGGCTGGTCCCAAATGGATGCTGAGATGCTGTGATTCACTTTCCTTCAGATCAGAACTGATGCTCCGATAAGCTTTTTTGGCTGCTGTTTCCCAAAAGGTGTTGATACTTTCAGAAAGTTGTTTCTTTTTGTTAGGGACCTTGAAATGAGTCTTCTGAGTCTTGACATCTGTAATAGCAAACCAGGAAATGCAGGGAACTGATGAGAGAGAAGGAGCTTGAGGAAGAAAGTGGATGTTTGCAGGCTTATTGAGGTTTTTGCAACACAGGAAGTCCCAAGCAGTGCTCTGACAGGGTTCTCAGCAGCTACAGGCAGCTTAGCTTTCCAGTTAGTAAGATATTCCTCTCATGTTACTTTTTGTTTTTTTCCCCAGAGCCTGCATTGATGTCATTCCCACTATGCCAGGATGGCCTACAGAATCCCCTAAATACAAAACAGCAGGCCCACACATTTAGCCACTGGCTGACTTTGACAGCAAGTTTACCCAAACAAAAGGGAAAAGCATCAATGAAAAATAAACCCACAGGACAACTTCTCCTGCCAGAATCTCACCCAGAGAAACAGTGGCACATAGCAACAGGAATTCTACAAACTCAGCTCCGAGGCTACTGTGTCTTCCAGAAGGACCCAAGCTCCATATTTGATACAAAGTGCCTTGATGCTTCTTTTGGCCAAGTTTCTGTGGACTGTCAGTCCAAAGAGGCATGTTCAGGATCTGAATTCCCTACCAGGGGTTTAGGATCTTGCACCAAGGTACCTCGTGCCTCTGACAACTTGACTCACACTGATGAGGAAGGACGGGCCACAATGGTTGATGTTGGAGGAAAGCCAGATTCCAGAAGAAGTGCTGTTGCTGGTGCCGTGGTTCTCCTGGGTGAGAAGGCATTCAGCATGGTGAGGCAAAACCAGGTGAAGAAAGGGGATGTGCTGGCAGTTGCCCAAATTGCAGGAATTCAGGGAGCCAAGCTGACCAGCCAGTTGATCCCATTGTGTCACAACATCCCTCTATACCATGTTGAGGTGTCTCTGAGCCTGGATGAAGCCAGACATGCAGTGGTGATTCGCAGCTCATGTCATACCTGGGGGAGGACAGGTGTGGAGATGGAGGCTCTCACAGCTGCCAGCCTGGCTGCGCTGACAGTGTACGACATGTGCAAAGCAGTCACACATGACATCGTCATCCAAGACCTGAAGCTGCTTAGTAAGACAGGTGGACAGAGGGGAGACTTCTCAAGGGTCTAGATAATACTCAGATACCTCCAGCCCTCCAAGAGACCACTGCTTCTGTTCAGCCTCTTCCAGAAGTCCTTCTGCTCAGCTGGTGGGCTTGGAGACCTCAGCAGTGTGTACAGTATAGCAACCCCATGCCTCCAGCATTGCCTTACTCTGTCAGCTCACTGCTGGGTGAACAGTGGAGCCACTTATCCCTGTTGAAAACTGTGTGTATTTTCTAGAGGACCGACTTCTCCACTCTGCCAGTACCTTCATTTCAGTGTCCTCATAAGAGACTGAGAAAAGATTCCTGCTTATACCACAGAGGTTTTTGGTTTATGATTTTTTTTTCCTTTATGCTGTGAAACACACCTGCTGTCATCATACCATGCAACTGTGAGCTCTGGGAATGAAGCCACTGCTGAAAGTGCTTTTATTTGGCAACTATTTTAAGTCAAGGATTAAGATTTTAGAATTGTTTCTGTCCATCTTTCCCTAAGACCTCCTTCATTGAATTTAGAGAGTGACAGTGAGAACATAGCTGGGGAACTTCACCATACAGCAGAGATTATAAACATGGAACAGTCAGAGTCAAGGGGAGCTCCCATCCCTTTGCAGTGCTACTGCTTCCCTTCACAGAATCCCTGAATGGATGGGTGAGGTTGAACAGGACAACAATGGGTCACCTGGTCCAACCTCCCTGCTCAGGCACCTAGAGCACATGGCACAGGGTTGTGTCCAGACTGGAATATCTCCTGTGAAGGAGCCTCTGTAACTTCTCTCAGCAATCTGTTTCAGTGCTGAGTCACCTGCAGAGTAAAGGAGTTCAGGTGGAACTTCCTGTGCATCAGTTTCTGCCCCTTGCCTCTCATTCTATTGCACAGCACCACCAAGAGGAGCCTGACTCCATATTCTTGGCATCCCCCCATTAGACATTGATATACATTGAGACATCAGTCATCTCTTTTGGATGCTGAACAGGCCCAGCTCCCTCAGCCTTTCCTCATAAGAGAGACACCTGCAAATGGGAAATACCCACCTATCAGTTTCAAAAGAAAAAAAAATGAATGGCAGGTGCCCAGTTTTCTGCCTTGTGCTCTGTAAAACATGATGCAGAAAGAGGATTTTTGGGTCTGGAAATATTATTTTTCTGATCTGAAAGTATGTTTTACAATGTTAGAAGCATGTGCCAGCATTTTGACCTTAGCACTGAAAAACATGGATGCCCTGTTTGCATGCTTAAGGGATTAATTTTGCCATGCATGGAAAGTAAGTATGAAGCTCTTCCTGACTTTAGAAAGAGATGTCGCACTAAGCCCTAGAAGACTCCAAATTGTTAATGTTATGGTGCAGCTCCTAGCAACCAGCAACCTGCACATTCCTGACAGGTAAAACAGACTTTAATACTAGTGGCCACTTGGAAAATTAAGGTAGTTACTGTTGCCTCTGCCAGAGTGTTTTCCTGCATGTTTCTCTGATTTGCTTTTCATGAAGTCTTCCAGCCTTAGAGCACTTAAATGTCCCCCTGAATGTAGCAGTGGCTACAGTCATGTAGGAATAATTTGCTTTGGTAATTAACTGTCCTAGATAAGAAATTACTCAACATTCTTGTTAATATTAATAGCTGCTTTTCAAATGTTAGTTTAAGTGCTCTAAACAGGGTGTTACTGATTGCTTGTGTCCAATGAGAAGCTGCACATGATTCAGGGTGCTCCCTCCATACACACAGGGTTGAAGACAACTCTAGTAAGGTCAAAGACACGACCAGAAAATCATTTTAAGCTTAAGAGGTTAAAGTAATGTGAGCACACCACACTGCCATGCACATCCTGCTCACGTAAAGTAAGCACAGGTCTCATGACTGTTTTACTACAGATTCGTCACTAATCTCATACACCAGCTACCAGAAAAGGCACTCTTTCCATTGCAGGTGAATTGATTTGATTCTTTGTTGTCACTGTGAGATAAGATAGATAGAATGACAGACATAGTAGCTATAGCTGAAAGGGAAAGAAATCTGGAAAGCTTGGTGCCCAAAATCCATAAACATTTGTACATCAATGATGTGGTTTAGGAATGATATTCCCCAGTTTAGTGTTCCACTCTCGCTCACTCCTCCCTCCCTGTGGTGGGCTGGAGAGGAGAATTGGAGGCACAGTAGGTAAAGATCATGGCTTCAGACAAGAACAATTCTCTGGAAACAGCAATGGAATAAGAAAATAAGCAGCAACACCTTCAATAATAGAGGGAACAGGCACTATGTGACCGCTCCTTTACTGGAAGAGACCCCTTCCCTGGTCCCCATAATGATCCCCAATGCTGTTAGCCATGCTCCCTACTTGGCTCCTCCAAAAATTACCCATTTCGTGGCCAGAACCAGGACAATTTACATTCCCTGTTAGAGTCTTGACTCCCTGTTATTCCCAGGACTGTAGCTAGCACTGCCATACTGACACAAACAATCCCATCCAATCCTGCAAATATAACGATTGCATTCGTCTGTGGAACTGCTGTGCCCATAGCATGAAAGTTTCCTTAGCTCAGCATGGAAACAAAATGCCAGGAAAAGGAAGCACACGTGTAACCTGCTAAGTCAGCTGACTGACGCAAGCACTTACCTCCCCTCACCACGCACAGCACACCCTGCCCTCCTGGCCTGCCCCCAGGCTCTAGCTAATTTTGAAAATGAAAAAGAAACTCAATGTACTCAGTAGTAATAAAACAATGCTTTGGGCATATGATTCTTTGTGAGAAGTGTGCTGTCATGCTGTATAGCTCACACAAAGGACTCAGGGCCAAACCAGGGACTACTGAGCATACACATGACCACCACGCACATTTCACTACTTCCCTGGTCTGAGAGTAGCTGGAAGTGCAGGGCAAACCAACTTAGTGCCATTTTATGCTCATGTTACATTATCAAGTCTTTAAACTATGCACATTTATAGGTAATGAACCAAACATGAGTCAGCATTTTGCGAGAGAAATGGGTTGAGGGCACTCTTGTGTTTCTGTGGTGCTGGCTGGGCCATGGTGTAATGTATGTTGATGAACTGACTGCTTTTTGGAGGCTTGCTTTTTTTGTCCAGTGTATTTTTAATAAATACTAGTTGCAATGGAGTGTGGTTTGCATTACTTTGAATGTCTTTTTTATTTATCTTTCTATGTTTTAACCCAAAAGCTTCTATGAATAGTTACCTTGGGACAAGCAACAAGACAGCCTTTGCAAATTGCATGACTAGTCAGCAATTAGCAAGGGATCAGTCATAATAACTTATTACTATAAAGAATCTATTTTTTTTGCTGTTGAGTGAAACTCATTTTAATCTGTCTATTCTTAAACTGTGTAATCCTGTGGGTTTAACATAATTTATCATCTCTTTTCATTATCCCAGCTTCTCCCACATGTCTGTTCTGAGCCAGTGCCTGTAGATAACATCACTGCTTTTTGTTGCAGAACTGGGGCCTCCAGAGCTCTTCCTTCTAGTCTGAGTGACCACAACTGAGACTAACATTCAGAGAAGTGCATGTATAAAAGTCCATCGCTCCTGAATCACAAATAAGCTTAAGGGAAATCCCCCTTCTCATCCATCTGAACTTCCAGGAAAGCTCTCAGGTCTCCTGCTACCAAGAAGGCATCAATGATCTTAGGGGTCTTTTCCAACCTAAAGGATTCCAAAGGTTCCAAATGCTGTCAATCCTAAAATAAGCACATCATTTTTCTAAAAAGAGTAAAGCACAAAGCCCACCACCTCCTTCTCTTGAAGGTTGCCATAAGAGTTCAAGTTGCACTTTTGTGCACGTTAAACAACACTCAAATACTGCAGATCATGGCAACCCTTACAGTGCACACACAGTAGAGCTTTTGCCTGCTGGGAACTGATCTGTCCCAGCTCATGGCCCATTTGTGTGTGTGACAGTCTGTTCGCTGGTAATCCAGACTGAAATCGTTTGGAGCATTTCAGCCTGGCTTTCCTTCATGCCTACCATGACACTAAGTTACTCCACCCTCACACTGTCCTCTTAAAAACTGGATGCAGCATATAAGGGAGAAGCTGGCAGAAGCTGGTCATTAAGAATTCTTAAAGAGATTAAATCTATCAAAAGACCAGTGATTTCAGGAAGTTCTGGGGGAAGGAAAATGGGCCATGGGGGGACTACTTGAAATACCTCAGGGAGGGACTTGTTTTTTCTGAATGGGAACTGCTCAAAACCAGATTTCAAAAGCAACAATAGCTGAGCAGTAAAAAGAGCAATGAATTTTGTTAGCTATTTTCAGCCCCTGGTGACCTGCAGTGATTCCCTGTAAATTCCCCGTTACTCAGCTTTACATAGGATTTGACTGAACAGGCCCTTGGTCCTGCCCCTTCCTTGGCACTTTGCTGGTTCTCTTTGCTCCCTCTGGCTGCCTCAGCAGAGTCAGGCAAGCTTTGAACAGCTGAAAAATGGCTGGTGCATCATATGTGCTTTGGCCAAGACAGAGCTGCTAATTAGTTAAACAGCAACACAGTTAGTTCACTTCCCTCCACGCACCAGAGCCTCACTCCAAGAGCAACTCAGCATTTCAGGGAATCTAAAATCGGTTGGAGGAATTGCTGGTTGCAGTGGGCTGACCATGTTTTCAGGTATATGAGATGTCAGGTAAAAGCCTCAAACTTAAGTCTCAAAACCGGTGGATGTGAGGAACTCTGCAAAGTCATGATGATGGCAGGCAACACCCTGACATGCCTGGCATGGTGCCAGAAAGGCACAGGATGGAAGGGCTGAATCCTTTGTCACAGGCTGTGCCTGAAGGGCTTTGGGTGAGCTCAGTACACTCTGTCATAAGAGCAGATTCTCACTTTGGGCACAGCAAGCTTAAACAATGGGTGGCTGAGACACAAATCCATCTGTCTGTACCTTCCCCTGTCCCTCCATGCTGCCAGTGCCATGTTTAGAAACCTTCCAGTTTAGCATCTCTATCTTTGTACTTACCCTGTTTGCTCCTTTGGGGAGTAAAGGGTACTCAAAATAGTAGCAGTAAAGTGCAGCTGAGTGCAAGTTCACAGGAAGGGATGGGATGGATGCCCTGAGACACTGATGAGTTTTCCTCCAAGCAAAGAAGCACAACAACCCAGGCACTGCTCAGCTGCCTGTGCACAACCCAACTGCAATGGCACAGCCATGGCCATCAGGCAAGCTGGCTCCTACCCGTGGCTCTCCA
Source organism: Chamaea fasciata (assembly GCF_029207755.1). Lineage (NCBI taxonomy): Eukaryota > Metazoa > Chordata > Aves > Passeriformes > Sylviidae > Chamaea > Chamaea fasciata. The sequence goes on along the minus strand of NW_027094088.1, from coordinate 27,954,792 downwards.
AAGTGCCATCCACACAACACTGCTCCACAGAACAAAGTTTCATGATTGCTTAAGGTTTGCTTCCAGAACCCCGAATTAGCAGCAGAGACAATTGCTTCATCAATGACTCCATCAACAGAGCAAGCACAATCTCAAATTCTGGACAGCCCACTCAAAACCAGAAACTCTCGCTACTACTAAGTTCTTCCTGCATTAATTTAGCCTTAAAATTAAGTTCAACAGAAACACTGTTTTCTATATGCGTGATACTTTCAGGGTGCACAGCTGAAAGGATATGAGGCCAGCAAAAGCAGAGTTTGTGTTTGCAAAGTCAAGGGCAACTTGGCTGCAATGGGACAGGAGGTAGGGGAGGAAGAGGAGGAGATAGGAGGGCCAGGCAGCTGTAAAGTTGTGTTAATATTATGCTTGGAAGATAACACAGGCTATCAGATACACAGCTGCTCCATAGGTAGTGCCCTAGGCCAGTTACCTGCTGGTGCAGGTTGTGGCAAAGCTCTGTCAACACCAGCAGAACTGTGCGGTGCCACAGCAGGCAGCATCTGCTGCTGGGAGCTGGGAGAGAGGGGTTCAGCTGCACAGCCCTGGCCTGCCACTACTGCAGCCTTAGCAAACTTAGGTTTCATTATTGAGATAATTTCGGCACTCAAGGTTCCCCATGCGCGCAGTTGCAGCAAGGCTGGAATTGCTGTTGTGTGAGGCAGTGCCTGGAGTTACACCACCAGTCCATCCCTCTCTCCCTCCATCCCCCCCCAGCTGCCACCCACAGTCTCAGTGCTTCAGAGAGCTGCGCTTCCCCACCCTGGGCCTGATGCTAAATGGAAATGTTTTAGCTCTGTGTGGCTCATTTGGCTTCTGCAGATCAACCCTTGAGGCCATCCTCAGCCCAGATCCAAGAAATGAGCTGAGCTGAGGGAAGGGAATAATTTCTGCTGCCCCTGAAGCCTCATCTCTCCTATTGCAGCTGGCAGCTCAAAAGGCTCCATTCTGCCAAGACCGAATCTTAATTGGGATCAGTGGAAAAGACAAGCTGCTGCCAGGGCCGCCCTGATCCTGGGCTCACAGAGAACATGGGCAGAGCTTGCCCAGCCCCCCAAGAGAAAGCCTTCACTAGGGTTTACAAAAAATAAAATTCCCTTCAGAGTATCAGTGGAAGCAGCAGGAGGAGGCTAAGGAGAGGACATGGCTTAGCTGGGTAGTTTGCAGTGGAAGAGCAGGCAGAACCACATCACATGGAAAATCCTCCTGTCTCTGTAGCCTGCTGGGAAGGGAAGCCACCAGCAAAGGCTGAGGGGTACAACTAGTAATCCCCAGGCTCTGCAGTGAATTCAAATACTATAACCATCTCTGAACAAACACACAAAACCATCACAGTCATGCCCAGAACTGCTCTTGCCAAGAACTATAGAAAGAAGGACAAGGTAAGTTTTTCATCTTAGAAGACTAGAGCAAAACCTCTTCAGGCATCCCATCTGCACGTGGCACCAGGATGCTACATGACACTTTTTCCAAGCCACAGCTGCTGAATTCAAGCCCACTCGCTTCAAAGACCCTGGCAGAGCTCACTCATACCTCCCTGATTAGGCACAGTCTAGCCACCCCTTTGGCCTTGTGGAGGCAACCAGAATCAACACTGCCAACTCCTAATGCACCCAAGATGGGTGCCCCTGACCCAGTTTCCTTACAAACACAGAGTCCTGTCATCTCAGCACTGTCTTGTCCCAGCAGCAGCAATGTGCAGCAGGAGTGGAGCAGAGCGAGTAACTGTCAGCCTGGGTTATTTTTACACCATTTGTTCCACCTTACATATTTAGGTGCATTTCCAAGTCCCTGCATCAGAGGAAAGCCACCGTGGCAAGTCTTGCTCAGACTGGGAGCTTTAGAAGAGCCTCCTTTGCTGACTCAGGGGAACAGAGTTACCAGCAGCTCATGCAGCAGATGCCATGTCAGAGCTGCTGGATCTGAGCAATGAAAATGGGCTCTTGCTCTGGTAAAATGGTTTTAATGGGATTTTCCAGCCAGCAAACATGCTTTGAGGGACACACCCAGGACATTCACCCATCAGCAACACGACTACATGCAGAAGGGTCTTGGCCAGCCAGACTTAGAAGGGCATTTAAACACAAGTTTCTTGCCTTCACCTTTATAGCCTGCTATTTCTCTCCTGGGTTGCTAAGGATGCCCCAGAGCACATCCCTCTGGGATGTCCCTGATACAGCACAGGCACAGTCAGTAACAGCCCATCACCAGTAAACTGTAGCTTTAGCAAACCTGTGCCAGAGAACTCCAGCTGAACCCCAGCAGCTGGAGGGGTTTTCATTTCCACTTCTCCAAGGCCGGTATTTCAAGGTGTTTTGATTTCTTTTTAATCAATGCACATGGCCAGCTCTGGAGGGGGCTGAACTAAGGGAGGGAGGCAGTGCAGCCACTGTTTCTGTACAAAGTATTTCCACATGCAAGTGAAACGGGGCTCAACTCGCTCGGTGCGTGTTTTGCAGTGCGGTTATGGGCTGCCGTTCCGCCTCCACAAAGCTGTTATTTATTTACTTAAAGACTTGCATTCCATGGAAAAAGATGCCCCAAGATAGCACTGTGTTTCTAAAATTAAACCCAGCTGGATGGAGTGGGGAGCAAGCGAGCACTCCTGTGCTCTCAACAGCAGCGGGAACAGGGTTCCCCATGTCCTGGACTCCCCCGCCCTCACTGAGCAGCGGGAGAGCCTGGCAAAATGCCTGCCATGTCCTCAGCCATGGAGGAGGCAGCTCTCTGGGAAGTCAGACCAAGTGCCTTACTCAACAGCAGGAGTGCCACTTCTTCCCATGTCAGGGGATCAGGGTTTAAGAGCAGTGCTAGCCCTTCCTGCCCCAGCAGCTCTGCAAAGCCCCCACTCTGCTACAGGACAGCAGACACCTCACCATGTGCCTGACACAGGTTTGAGTGTGGCCAGAAGTCCTTTAACAGAATTTGTGAAGAAGGCTGCATTCATGAGGCTCATCTCCTACCTAACCCAGACAATATTTTCATCTAGTTTATGTGTCACTGATAGCATCCTGCTCACAGTAAAGCTCAATTAGCCCTTGCTGTTGTAACCTAAGTTAAGAAACCTGTTCTCACCAAAGCCATTTATAGAAGGGAAGAGGAAAACCCAAGTATTCCTCCAACCTCGCATGGCACCAGCAAGAAATCCCTCTCAGACACACTCTCAGCACCTGTTCCTCTGTCCACATGAGCACAGGGACTGCCTCTACATCTACAAGTGGCTCTGCTCAGAAATTAGCACATCAGCTCATCAGAGCAGCTGTGCCAGAGTTGCTGCTCAAGGGCTTTACCATGGCCTGCATTTAGCCTCATCCCTCAGACAAAATGTCTCCTCACACACACAGCTGAAGATTTCCAAAGGACAAGTTGGGCACTGGTGGAGGCCCCTGCACCCAAGAGGGCTAGGAGTGCTTTGGAGGCTCTAGGGAAGCAAAGCTCCAGCAATGGCAGAGGTGGCTCTGCAAGGACCATGGGAAGGAAAGTGAACTACAGCCCCAGACCTTGCTTCCCTGCACCAGAAGGTTCACACAAGGGTGGGACGAGAAAAACTGGTAAAGAGTTTTAAGCCAGACCCAGAATGAACAGGAAAAGAAACAAGGATGATAGCTAATGGGAATGACTGAGCATCAGGAAAAATGGTGAAAGCAGTGGCAAAGTCAGGGTGCCCATGCAGCTGCTGTGTCCAGGCTCATGTGCCAGCTCTCCCAAGGCCTCAGGACCATGTCCTGAGTACATGGTCTGAGTACAGACAGAAGCTGCTGCTCCTTCCCCTATAGGCAAAGAGGCAGTCCCTGGCATCACATGAAGCTTGTTTCATCAGAGGCAAAAAGGACAGTCCCACCACTACTGGCCTGGACTGTCGTCCAAAAGAACCTGACCACACATATGTGGGCCAGACCAACATGTCATGCTTGGTAAGTCACTCAAATTATTGTTTGCAGATGGGGACACTAACCTGGCATTCCCATTGATCTGTGCACTCTGCAGTGAGCACCTAGAGACAGATTTCCAAGCTTGAGGGCTCCTCATGCCTGATGTGCAATTGGAGAAAATGATGTTTGCTACCAGATTGACAAATCTGTTTTTAGCAGATAGGCTTTTGTCCCTTGATTTCTCCTAAATATTAGAGGAAGATTTCACCTTGCTTGCTCCCAAGGGAAAACCTTCACATGTGTTGGTGATGGCCCAGTCCCTGTTCTAATGAGAGTGAGGTGCAGACTTTCAGGGTTCATTGCAGAGCTGAGGGAAAGGGTGAGGAGGAGTAAGAAGAGAAGCGAGCTAGCCACCAGAGAAGATCTCAGGAAAGAGCCTGCCCCTCATCAAAGCTCAGCTATTTCTGCAACTATGCCCAGCTTCCCATAATTATATTGGTTCTGCTCTGCACAGCACTAAGTCAGGTCTACTGATCCTTGTCCAAACTCCTGCTGCCTTCCTGTCTGTGTTAGGGTGCCAGCATGGGTTAAAAATTAGAGAGTGAGATTGCCTCAGTATCTGATTTATCCCCTTTTTTCCTTCCATCTTGATTTGGGATGTGCTGGTCAGCATCCCCCAAAGAGAGGATTAATCAGGAACAGAGAGAGAGCTGGCAGCTGCCTGACAAGGACAAGACCATGGCTATGGGACAAGTTGCAATTTGGACTCTCTTGCTTTGACCCTGGTACAAGTCCAAGACGTTCTTGCTGATGCATCCCAGCACTGACACCCCAGGAGCTGGCACAAGATCAGCACCCCCAAGGCCACAGCTAGTTCTGATCCCGATGTCACATTGCCTCAGTGCTGGAATTGCCTCTGCAGTGGAAGGCTGCCCATCCCTGTGACTCCAGAGGCAGCTCCAGCTCCTCTCCACTTACAGAGAAGCTTTCATTTCAGGGACCAGAACAAAGGAAGGTGTTACTGCCATTCCAAAAGGGCAATACTTATTTAACATTTGGCCCCTGGATGAAAAACAGCTGCACCACAAGGAGGACAATAGGAAAGTAGGACAAAGCACCCGATCTACCTGGCCACTCCCACCCCATGTGAAGCCCAGCTGACTGCAGAGCAACAGCACTTGTGCCAGGGTCAGTCCTCTGCCAGGGGCTTCACCTGGAGCCTGAGGTGCCCGAGCTCCTGCAGCTGTTAATATCACAGAGAAAGGGCAGCAGATCTTCCTGAGATGGGCAAGCTAAGGGTCATAGCAACAGAAAGGAATTGTGAGGTCACAAGAGGGAGGTAAACAGGGCTCAGATCTTGAAGGAAATGAGGAGTAGAAGCAAGGGGTACTTTACAGCAGAATGGGGCATGACTCTAAAGAGTTATTTTCTGCTTGGGAGCTCAACAGGAAAGAACACACTGGATTGCACAACTCTGGGAAAAATCTGCACTTTGGGGTTACCCAACAACTTCTACAAAGTAAGAGCAGATCCAGACTTGTTCAGGAGCACAAACATAGTGTGTGCTACCCAAGGAAACTCTTACCCAGTCATAACACCTTACCGTGAGCCCAGAGATAGGCAAGTACTGGGCTGATTTGTACTTCTGCCCCTGGAAACACCTCGTGACTATGTAGGGGATAAGATCACAGCTATCATTGCCCCCAAAGGCCATCACACCCAGACGGCACTCAGCCAGGCAGAGCCTGATCACAGGAATATCCAATGAGATGCTGCAGAATGCCATTTCTTACCTTTCAAATGCAGGGACCATCTAACTTTTGGGGGGGGTGTGGAATCCATCTTTGTTCTTTTACAGTATTGCCACAACCAAATGAAAAATAGCTTAAGCCTGAAGTAGATGGACACTCATTTTCCTCCTATTTTGTTTACTTCCTTCTGTGGACAACAGAGCATGCGCAAGCTTTTGATAGTTGTTTTGGTTTGTTTTGTTTTGTTGTTTTTTTTTTTTTTTTTTTTTCCCCCATTCCTCAGCACCATTCCTCAACAACTGTGCACAAAGCACCTTCTGACATCTTTACAGACCACTGGTTTACCAGGAACCACCACTGGCAAAACAGTGGCAGTCTGACAATCAACATGAGCTATGGATTCACCACAGACAAGTTCTTGTCTCTCATGAGGCATCCAGGCCAATTCTTACAACACTCATGGTATTTTGGGGGATAATAATACACAAGCTTTGCCCCTGCAGACCTACTGGTAAGGGAGAGTCTTTACTTACAAACAGATGAATAAAGCGTATTTGTCAGATTTCTTAAGGCAAGCACAGTTCTCCCCCCACCAATGTTTTAAAACCTCTACAAAGAACATGCAGAGACAGGAGCCCTCCTCCTCCTCTCTGCAGGGTCAGGCAGCAACATCACACAGTGCCCAGCACACCCACCTCCCTGTCTGCCCCGTAAGGAGTGTCCAGGGCTGATGTCAGCCCTGATCCCCAGGTCCCTGCAGCCTCTGCATGACCATTGTGCTTTCCTTGGTTATCAGCTGCCTCACTCCTTGCTGGAAGTGCTCTGAACAGGCCTTCTGTGAAAGGAGAGTATGGCAAAGGTCTTGCTCTAACACGACAGACCCAACCACTACTGGTCATAGACACTTCTGGCAAACAAAAGCCTTTTTCCACATCTCACAGCCATAAATTATGAAAGTCTTTTCCCAGATCACAGAATCACAGGCTATTATGAGTTGGAAGGGACCCACAGGAATCAAGTCCAACTCCTATGCGAATGGCCCAAACAGGGATTGAACCCACAATCTTGGTGTTTTTAGCACCATACTCTGACCGACTGAGCTAATCTTCCCTCCTCCTATTTTCTGATTTTTTCAATTAATGTAATTAGAGATATAGTCTCCTTCCATGAGCATTCAAGAAATTGGCTCAACACAATTGTGCCCCACATTTAAGACAAAGTGGGCAAAGAACAATTCCTGGATTCCCATGTTAAACTATTCACAGCATTTCAGACCCTTCTGGGACCCTGAGGTTCAATGCTGCCACATGGTAGGAAAGATGCAGCAACTCACTCAAAGCAAGCCTCCACCACACTGCTGAGTCTGTGGTGGGGAGAATTAGGGAAAAAACAGCAAAAAAGGCAAAAGGGAGGGAAGAAAAGAAGCAAACGAGATGAAAAACAGCAAAAAGAGAGGAAAGACAAAAAAAAAAGGACCTTACCTCCTGGTGACCGTAAGCAAAGTAGAGATAAATAGCAACTAGGCCTCAGAGCAAACAGCAAGAAGCCCATTAACTACAGGAATATCAAACAAACAAAATCTATCACAATAATGATGAAAACCAAAACTTTTGGGCTTTGAGAGGGGGAAAAATCCCCAAACTTTATTTTTTTTTATTTCCTAGTGGTGCAAATCTAGGGCCAAGCAGATTTCTCCCAGAAAGCTCCATGTCCACTATGGCAGAGATAAACACCACCTTTGTTTAATCAGAAGCCAAAAGTTAAAGACAGAGAAAACTGGTAAATGATAGACTCAGCCCTTCCCAGCAAGAGCAGAAAGCTCCCTTTACACTCCTCTTCACTCCCAGTCATTCAGCTACACCCCAACCCTAGTTTTGCTCAGAAAAAGTCATGAGGCACCTACCTTGCTCTGTGCAGTGATGACAAGGACAGGGAGGTCCACAATCATGGTGACGACCAGGAAGATGGAAGGAGGCTTCTGTGATGTACCCATGCTGCAGGGCAGAACACCAGCTCCTCACTGTGTGCTCCAACCCCAAACAAAATATTAAAAAAAAGTCTTCTTACAATTCAGGCAGGATGTCTTTCTTGTTCAAAGCAGATAATTCAAATGCCACTGGGTTTCACCTCTAATAAGAGGAGAAGCAATGGTTTGACTTCCTCTACCAAACCCCAGCTGCCAGGATAGACAACTCAGGGGGGTCTCTGCATTTTCATCCTGCCTCTACCACTCACATGATGCAGATGTTTCAGAAACATCCCTTTGCCTCTGCCCTTACATCTGTACAGCAAGAACCTAAAAGTCAGAATTATAGGAAAGTATGAACCAAATAGATCAAAACAGAGAAACTAAAAGCCTTTGTAAGGACTAAAAGCCAAGAACCCTCCCACAGAGCACTCAGACTCCCATTTGCTGCCTGTTTATCCTCAGCCTGTGCAAGCAATTACACCCTAATTACTTTTGCTTATTTCCACAATTCTTCCCACCTGAGAGCCAGAGCCAACAGCTGGGACTTTGTCTGGGGTCCCTGGGAACTTTAGTGCTGCAGGAATGTGCTGCATAGCCAGCAAGGCTCCCACTGGAAGCCACATATGATCTTCTCAGGAGCTCAAGGTTAAAGCATTGCCCTTTGATAGGTTGAAGATAAGAATGAAATGTTGTGGCTTAAGGATAATTTTGTCAGAGGGCTCTTTCCATTAACAGAAATGGCGAGATCTGTGTATGAATGGAACAGCTGCACACATTGCCTCCATGATGCCCCTGAGCTCCAAGGAATTCCTCAGCACACCCTTCAATCCAGAAACAAATAAGTCCTAAACCTTGTGTGCATCTTGCTCACCCCTCTGTTCTGTGTCTAACTTCTCTCCAGATTCACCACCTTGCTTTTCCGAAGTCTTCACTCCTGATGTTGGATTTCCTGCTTTCTTTTCAGCTGGCCTTATTTAACTCCTTCCTTGGCAGCAATGCTGTCCTGCCCACTCCTCCTCCGAGTCAATGCTCTTGCTGTCGGGACGTTGCTCAATTACGTGAGTTCAGGATCAGTGCTACCGCCCTGCACTCCCTTCCTTGTTCAGAATAGTCATGTCCAGCCATGGATTATGAACTCCTAGATATCAGGACTGTCTTAACTTTTCCTTTAAGTGAACTCCTGTGTACCATATGTAGTTCTGAAAGTGGAACGAGTAAGAGCTTTTCAGGAGGACCCTTGGATATGGTGACCTGCCGACTCCGTGATCAGCTCTCACCATTGCACAGCCTGGGGAGGATGTGCTTTTGCTCCATGGTGTTGCTTGTTCCTCCAGAACAACCTGTGGAGTTTCTCACCAGCTCTCCAGTGACGGTGTCACCTAAAGAGCTGCACACTCTTGACCAAAAACCCAGAGCTTAACAAAAAACTGCACTCAGACCCCAATTTGCCTATCGGACTTTGCGGCAAAATGCACACAAAATGAAACTACAAAGAAATGTACAGAGACGCAGTGGGGGAAATATATCTTTAATTTTTTTTGCTTTTGTTTTTTTAGTATTACAGTATATTCTTATAAAAAGATACAGATAAAAAGGACACTACAGGATTTGTACATTTAATTCACTATAGCCTTAAACTGACTAAGAAATGAGGATAGGCCAAGGCATTACAACAGCACACAACCTCCCACTTCAGTAAGCAGCACTGTACTTTCTAGCTTGGCAGGCAGGGCCACCTCCTAAAGTGACCTGCGAGTTTCAATCTGAGCAGGCTTGCAGGGGAGCAGAACGGCTGCAGGTGGGGATGACTTAGAAGGGAGGCATTGAGCACAGAGTCGCTCAGGTACCGAACATTCCTTCACAATTCTAAAAACTGCAAAGCTTTAAAGAGCCTGTTCAAAGGCAAGCAGGAAGGGGGCAAATGGCTTTTCGAGAGGCTTTTCTAGATCAACTGGCTCAGAGCTCCTAGTGGGGGAGGCTGAAAGGACCAAGCCCTATATGAGCTGTGGCAGAACATCTTGGAAATAGAGAAAACTGCCTTAAGGAGAGTGTTAATCCAGATCCTACTTTAAATTATGCTGATGTAAAACCAGAGCAACATGAACTGGTTACTGTGGATCAATTCTACATTACCACCCATAACAGAAGATTCCGGTTTGGAACCATCCAGACTCTTTCATGAAATGAGGTGCCAAAACACCACGCTAGACTCATGGCATCCCTCTCAGCAGGCACTGAGTGAGTAAATCTGGCCATTTTCAGGAAATACTGGTCATCAGAACTACTACTTGGATTAATAGATACATTTTTTTATACATTATGTAAATAAATATATAAATTCCATATTTTCAGTTGGCCAAATTGTATTATCCAGGTTGGTCTGTTCTACCTTTATAAGAGAAATTAGGGTGGCCAATGGAGAGTACCTCTGGATGGCAGGCAATCAGAAATCTCCTGTGTCAAGTGCAGAAGCCAAGGAGCAATGGCCAAACACCTTATGATTGCCAGAGACTCCACGGGTAACAAATCAACGAGTAGAAAGATTTTGCTTACCTGGGGTAAACCTGGGGAAGTGGGCTGGAGGAGAAAAGACATAATGTAGGTGAAATCTTTCTTTGGCCATGAAGATAGGGAGGAATATTAGCTCTGAGGAAGAAGAACTCTCCCAGTTTGTCTCACTAGTGTGTTAAATCTGGTGAGAAGTTACAGGGCATGAACCACTTGTGGCCATCTAGCCAAGCTTCTCTGGAATTATGGACCAAATTCATGTGGAACGGTAAAGTTTGAGTGAGCAACTGTGCACCTTAACTCTTCTCATTGTGATAAAAAACAAACATCTTTTGTAGAAAGTGTTCTAAAATAACCAGCCTCCATCAGTTCACTACAAGCTTTAAAATGAGTGCTTTCCCAGAACCAGGATCACCAGGGGCAGAGTAATTATGACAAAAGTCAATAGTTTTATTTTCTTCCTTCCCACACCAAGACTGCTCACCTACATCCCCTGGCCTGGCTCAGCTGGCACAGGAGCCAAGCCAGCTCTCCAGCTGGTGTAATGCCCTGGCACGGTCTCAATAGTCTTTGCTGTAATGCAGCGTATACATACAAACATAGCAAACTAAAATAAGGCAAAATAAATAGAGGTGTCAGATTTACAGGTTCCCCTTAGTGATTCCTAAAACCTTTTTTTTTTAAAAAAATCATTTAACCCCCAAACAAACAGACAAACAAAACCCAAAACAACCAACCTAGAAACAAAACTGCATATATCATGTACATCATCTACTGTACAACAGATCTCCTTTCCCCTCATGGAAACTCCTGACACAAGCTTCTCCCATGCAACCCAGCTCAAAGCGTGATCTTTCCCAAAGAAAAGGAAAGATTTAGCCAGTGGGGCTGATAATTATAGAAACACCTGCCCCACAGTCTCCCACCAGGATCCTTTGCAATTCCTTTCCCTTCCTCAGACATTGTGAACACATTACAGAAATGCTTCTGAAGGACATCCAGGTAGTTTCCCTAGTGAGGAAGTCTCTCATCCCTGAACACTAGCTCTACTTCTGCTCTTGTAGGGAACTGGTGCCTGGACAATGGCTGTGCTATAGAGCATGGAAGGGTCTTGCTCCTTGAAGTCACTTTACCTTGTAGCATTTCTAGAGACGATAGACTGAGAAGAATGACTCAGTTCAAAGCAAGTGAATGGGGGAGGGAGTCTTTTCTGGGATCATCCTAATGCAACCTATGCAGCAACAGTGCAGAGACACAGAGGTGAGTGAGCTCTAGACCTCTAGGGACAAATTCTGGAGAGTTAGAAAGTACCTCTTCTAGGTGTGAGGAACTTCATCATGAAGTCAGCAATTACTGTATTTCTGCAGGAAGCAGAACAAGTCCTCAATTATGCCTTTCTTTCTCACATCTCCCTCTTCTCCACTTACTTCCAATGACAGAATGACTTCTCTTACAATGCTGGTTCTAGGCACAGGTGCAAAGACAACAGCAGACCCTAGCTCTACTCCAGTTTCTCCAGTGAGGTTAGACCTCAGACTACTTCCTAAACCTACTCAGGAATATGATTTTCTTTCTCCTTCAGCACCTGGCAACTCAATCACAACTGCTGAAGAAGAGAGTATTATATGCACTCACGGTACCCAAGAGATGAGAAATTTGGCTTCAGCAAGAATCTGATGCCAGGTTCTACAGCAAAGCCAAGTTTTTCCTTATCTTCTGTGCGGGTAACCTCATCTCATACAGTAGATAAGTTAATGGGCCTCTCTGCTTGTCAACACTCGTATGAAAACACTGCTTGCCTCAGTGTGAAACTGAACTTTTCCAAAACCTTCTTTATGAACTTTCACCATAGAGTCAAGAGCCTGGGGGACCGTCCAGCACACTGTATGAAGCTTTTGGCCACCATCGCTGATTCAAAACAGGGGGAGCCTGGGGCGCTGGAGTGCTGAGAAAGTTGAGTTGCATTGAATCAGGGCATGACTCTGAGCTTTCTGTCCATCCCCTTAAGGATCCCACAGCTGATTTATAGGAGTTGCACAATCTCTCATTATTAATGTATGAGTCAAAGAAGTGGCAAAATTAAAGCAGCTTTCTTTGACTCTCAGTGTGGCTGGACTGTTCTTGCGTACCATCATATAGAACCTCTTTAAATCAGGGCTGAATTGTGTACAGAAAGGGACAGAGGATTTATCACTCTCTCTGCTTTTGCTACATTTGTGGCCTGGCAAAGTGACTTCAGTTTCAGAAAGCACAGTACAAACCTGGTTTGACAAATACTGAGGCAGGTGAAATGCTGTATTTATATTCAAAAGGTTTGCCCTGAGGTGTTTCTTCTCTGGCAGCTGCCATGCTGACAGTCTACTTTATCAAACAAGTACCTGGGGAGCAAGCAAGCGGCTGTACTTGCACATCATCTTGCACCAGGACTGACCTTGGCACTACACGTGAAGTTCTGGGTGAGTCCTAAGCCCAGGGAGAACAAAGAGGGAGGGAAAACACCCTACAATGTTCTAATCCCCAAAAGCATAATCTTTGGAATTCAGGGATTATTCAAATCTAAACTCAACTGTATACCAATTTGGCACATATTACCACCTCTCATATGGCTTACATGGCATAGGTTACATGGCATGCTTTAAAACAAGACAAACAAAAGGGCTGGGATATATAGCAAGTCTACTTCAGGGAGCAGCAAGGAGCTTGTTAATATAATTTACAAGAGACATTTCTAAAAATCCATTTGTAATTTAAAATAAAAATGCTTAAAAAAGTGAGATTTTTTCTTAAACTTTCAAAAACCTTTATGAAATAGTCTTTCTTCTACAAGGTGCTTGTGTCCACTGCAATAGGCATTGCTGTTAATAGCTAATCCCAGAAGGGGAGTGGGATAGTAAGGGAGGAGAATGCACCCAGCTCTTGTAAGATACCAGCTCTTTACGATGAGTATTATACAGAGGCGCGGCAGTCTGGAATGTCCTAAATAGGGAAATTCTGGGGTGGGAGACTCAAAATTCAGTAAACAATGAAACATCAGAGTTTAACAATTCTGACTTTTTTGCTTCTCTTCATAGATTACATAATTATTTAACTCTCAAAGTGTTCAGAAAACCACCAGAGTTTGCTTCTCTGACATTGTAATGTGTAATACTGATCAGGCAGCGTGCATTGCAGAGGAAGTTCTGTTCTGCAGACTCAGTGCAGAGCCTGAGGTTAAGTGACATTCAGAGAAAAATCAAACCAAATGATTAAACTTCCCTGGAATTCCTTGACAGTTTGTGCTGTTGACTAATGCAGCAATTTGTAGATGGTGGGTCCCTCTTCTCAAATGTTCTCTCTTTTCTCCTGTCTAGGAGGAAGAATCCATCACCATTCTTTCTTTTCCTCTTTTCCTTCTCCAGGGAAGATAATAAAAAAGAAGACAAGTTTGAAACAAAAGGTTAAAAAAAAAAAGGCCATGACAGCCCACACAATCCAATCCCTTTCCTAGAACCATGAAGACACGCATGAAGAATTCAAGCCTCTTCTTGGGTTCTTTGCTTTTCTACTTATAGATTTAATTCATGTAAAATAACTACAAATTTATTTGTTTCTTCTGAATTAACCCAACTCCAAAGCCTGCTTGGCTTATACAGTTCTGTGTCCTCCTCAAAAAACTCTCAGTTTTAATTATGGGGCTCTCCCTTGGTTCATCCCAAGTGATTTCTTCAAAATGAAAAAGTCAGCATGCTCCAAGGCTCTCCTTTGACACCATTCATATCTTACAGAGCGACACGGTTCCCCTTGGCAGGAGTGGGGTGTGTGCAGTGGAGGTCAGGCTGTTAGACAGAAAGACCAGTTCATGCCAACAGAAATCACAGCTAGAATCAAGTGGAAAAGAAATCTCACTTCTGGCAGGCAGCAAACCCATTTGCTTTTTGCTACTGGAGACCTGTGGATGATACAAGGGAGCTCCCAATTTCCAATTTTGCACAAACAGATAAGAAATTTTCCACTGATTCTCTGCCAGCCTCCAGCAATGACAACAGGCTCTACAGTCATCTACTTGTAATCCCAACCTGGCAGTGACTTAGTTTTCTAAAGGAAAACCAGAGTTTCTTTCCAAGAAGATGCATTTCATAGCTTTGAGACTCAACCACCAAGAAATTCCAGAAAACTCTTTCTAGCAAAGCAGAATCCAAAAGACTTTTGGAAGTTATTATATGTTGATCCTGATTCTTGAATTTCATTTTGTTACAGAATCTGAAGACTTCTTTCTAAGCTTCACTTGCTTTGGACAGTGTAGGCCACACAAAAATTCTATACAGGACATGAGCTTTTTCAGGTGCATTTTTCAGGTGCTAATCAATGGCTTATAAAATCCAAATCTAGAAGGGAATTGGAAACTTGAGAACCACATCCCAACAAACTCCTGAAGGCCAGTCTAGATCCTGAAGAAGTGATAGTTGTTTACAGAGTTGTTCTGAAATTAGTCTTCCTTGTTATCAGCAAACTGGAGATCGTGACTAGTTTTTACTTTGGCACACAGAAAATTATCTTGTTCCAACTGTGAGGTCGTCTGCAAGGCCCAAGTACTTTCTGTCATCACCATGAGGCCTTTGATGACACAACAAACTCCCAGAAGCAAATCTGTCAGCTCTGCATGGCCCAGTCACAGGCCCTGCTGGATCCACAGAGGCACTTTTATAATGGTTCAAATTAGGAGCACAGAAGAGGGATGAGAGGAAAGCTGGTCATGGAAAGGTAATGTCTCTAGCTACAGACCAAGGAAAACCTTTGTGGCAGCTGTCAGCCAGGCGCCATCACACACATTCATCTTCCTTGTTTTGCACTTTTTCATCACCTTCTTTTGGTTGATTATTTTTCTTCCTCTTGTAATTAATAATTTAGCTTTGTCACCACCCGCTCACGGCTTGTCTCTAAGCCTTGGTTCCCCGAACGCTTGCGGTTACGCTTGAGCTTGGATAAGTCTTTGTCAAAGACTTCACCCGACCTTAATGCTGACACTAGGTCATCAAACTCCCCACTCTCTTCAGAGATGCTTCCAGCTTTTGCTTTCTTTTGTCGCCTCTCTTTTTCCCTCTGTTCTTTTAGCTGTGGAGAAGGACACAGAATCTTAGGATTAGCTAACCAACATGCCAGATCACTAGGCACACTGCCAAGAAGCAGCTAAAATGCATCAGCAAAGATTAGGGAAAAAAAAGAGTAGGAGCTTATGCACAAGGCCCTCTCCTGTGCCAAGAGCAACAAGATGCCATGCTGGGCTTCTCTTCTACACAGGCAAGAAGAAAGCAGGAGAAATGAGGAATGAATAGCAGCACATGTCTGCCTCACAAAGCACAACTGGCCTGCAGCAAGAGGACACACAGGATCTGTCCATGCTGCTGCTGTTGTTTTGCACTAATTTTACAGCAGGATAGTGCCAACTCAGCTCTCACTTTCCACTGCTCAGCTCCAGGATCAGTAAAACTGGCAACGGATGGTGGTGGCTATCAGGAAGGTAACAGATCGCTTGCTCTGCAAATGATAGCCCCACATTGCAGGAAAACTCTTTCCATAAGGCCTCCTTCATGGCATATTAGGCCTATGAAACCATCCTACTGTGCTTTAACTGTGGGCCCTGAACTTTCCAGGCTGGCTGAGAGGAAACTTGAGTCTATGTCCTGGCATTTTATCCTTGTGTCTAACAGTAAGGCTGCTGGCATCCTGGTGTTTTACCTCTCTCCTCTTCTGAAAGGCACAAACCACTGCTTTTGGCTCAGCAAACATTTAAATCAGCAACACCCTGCAGCGCGGCCTGGGGCCATGGCAGCAGCCAAGCCTAAGGCGCCAGCAGGGGGGAAGGAGGCAAGGGACTGCCGAGTTCTCAGGCAGCACAGAGGCTGAGGTTAGAGAGGGAGGCTGGTTCACACAAACCCCTGGGGACACACACGTCTGTCTCCCAGCAGCAGAACCCACAGAAAGTTCTCCTGCCACATCAAGGCCAGACGCAGCCCCAGTAATCAGGCATTGAGGCTGGCCAGAGAGAAATACTGCCGGTGTGGGCTGCAGCAGGTGCCAGGGCATTTGCTGTGTCACTGTGCACTGTCAGATGACAGGCACACAGCAGATGATGATGGAGTCTGACTGGAAGCTGACCAGCTTGGCAGGACTGAGGGAAATCTGGCTTCTTTGCTTACAGCCCAAAAGCAGTATAGTCAGGCATGGGGTGATGGCAACCCCATCCTGCAAAGTGCCAGGGCAGAAATGCCTGGGCTAGATTTGGTATCTGAATCCAAAACAGGGTAATTTGGGAGTCAAACAGTACGTCCTTGAGAGCTGAAAAGACAGACAGCAGGGAAAATGTCATTATGTGAGAACAGAATGATGACAAAGAGAGGTGTCAGGGAGAAGAACATAAAACAGTGACAGGACATGAGCACAGGAATTTCTCTCAAGACATGTAAAGGTGAGTGAAGGAAACATCTTCCTGTGCCCAGATCCTCACCATGGCCTCCATGCGTGCCCTGCGCTCCTCCTCTTCCTTTTTCTTCCTCATGTTCTCCAGATCTTGCTTGGCCTCTGCAAATGACTGTAAGAAAGTGTCGAAGATGCCAAAAAATTCATCTGGCTGCATCTTGCCCTCGGTCTCTCCAAAATGCTTCAGTGCCTTGGCATACTGTCAAGGGGGCAGAAAACACAAGAGCCATAATTAGGTAGGTAGTTTGGTGAAGGCAGCAAATAACCACAAGAAACCACACCATGTAATTCAATACCCTCTGAGCATTCATGTGGCAAGAGTAGAAACTACCCCCAGCAACAGAAGTGCTTCTCCTTAAGGCAGGTGCCTCTATCCCTGAAGAGTATGCTCTCCTGAATTTCCTTAGGGCAACATGCAGCAATACTGCTGGAGAACACTACCTGTCCACTGATACAAAAAATTGTGTTTAGCTCCTGAGGGCAACAGAGTAATTTCAGAAGATGACACTGTGGCCACATCTCAGCTGCAGCTGCAGGACAGCCAAGGCACAGAAGATAGTGAGCTAGCTGGGGAAACAAGTAGTTTTAGTCCATACTTTCTCCTTCCATCATCCCTTCAAATCCACTTTTAAAATGCCTGGAGGTAAAAGTTTTTTGCAATAAAGCTACAGTCTGTCCTCTCAGAAACCTTCTGCCATGTCATCCATCTCCCTGGAGTCCTCTGAGTCAGGGCGTTGCCCGGGAGAGAGGAGACTATAGACAGACAAGGCATGAGAGAGCGGCAGAGAAAGCAGCCAGGGCTCCCGGGCAGACTTAAAAGAGAATGAATACATCACAAGTGGTTTTTATTTTAAAAAACAAATTTTGAGGCTGTAGGACATATATGGAGGCAGCCAACTGGCAGGACTTCAGTCACAGGGCAGCCCTGATGGGGATATGGTAAATTCACAGCAACCCCCGGCTCTTGGACATCAGTCCTGCTGTAGTTGTACTCTCTCCTTTTCACTCTCACACTCCTGAGCATATCTCACGGCTCACCAAAATGCACTCAAATGCAAGCTCATATAGCCTGTCAACAGCATGTACACACGTACAGTAAGTGCTGTGTAAGGATACACGTGCACTGCCCAGCTGCCCTCCCTCACACACCTCCATGCCACAGCAGGCAGCCCCAGGAACACGCTCCTGACAGTGCTTGTGCCCTGACGCACAGCTTCCCTAGCATTCCCTGCTTGCACTTTTAGCACACAACCACAGAGCAGCAGAGCATCCTTACAAACCTCAACATTTACCAGGCCAGGCTATGGACTGTCTTCAAGCTCTCTCATGCATGTATTCAGCTCATACTAACACAGCCCAGTCTCCCTTTCCTTATGTGGGTGCTCTTGCAGAATGGGAAAGACAGTAAGAACAGTTCAGGCTCTGATCCCAGCACAAAATGAGTTTGGAAGCAGGTCTCATAAACCCCTCTGGCCCTGTACCAGGTAAAGCATAAACAATGTCTCCCAGTCAACTGCAGGAGGAAGAAATCTCCAAGGAAAGCAACTTCCTTCTGGCACAGCCTGAGAGATTTAGCATCTCCCTTTCTCTGCTATCCCTGCCAGGCCCACAAAGCAGTTTGAAGCAATAGATTCTTTTTTCTTTCTTTAAAAAGGCTGTGTTCTCAGCCAGAAACAAACAAAGAAACCCAAAGAATCTTGGAAAAAAAGTGTTGGAAGAAATGCAAGTTGCTTTGAGCTACCAAACATGGCAGGAGTTGAAGGAAACACTACATAGAAACAGCAACAGATTACTTCTCCGTTTAGCTCCTTTCCTCTGAAGCCTCTGAAGACATACACGCAAGTATGCACACCTACACCCTCTCCCCACCCCTCTCTGTAATTTTATCTGTATATAATATACACATAGGCTCTTTGAATATTAGGGAAGTGCAGCAGTCTACAGTAACCCACAGTGAACCAGCACCAGCTCTTTGGCAAAGAGAATACTGGCTGTAAATATCACAGAGGGAGATAAAGCATCTCCATATGCTCTATTTTCTTGTCTTGCTTGCTCCAGTGTGACAATCAGCCAGGGAGGCAGGGAAATGCCAGAGAAAGACTTCAGCACAGGCACTGCCACCACTCCTTGAACACGCAGAGCACCTGAAGCTCATTGCTCACAGTGAATGTGCTACCTAGAATCTCTGCCCACTTAATTTGCATTAACTGTGAAAATTGAAAGTAAAGCTTAATTTAAGAGCAGTGACTAGAGCTGCCAGCTAGAAGGAAGGCTTGTCTAACTGCTGCAAAGCCTGATGGCCTGACATCAGGGGCAGCCCACAGGAGACGACTGTTGCACCTTGCAATGCACTGCCTCCACCCTGTGTTCCTCCTGCGCTCAGAAAGGTGAGCAAGGGGGCACACAGACATGAGCTGGTTGACTCCATGAATTTCCTAGTCACTTAAAGAAGCAGAAGTTGAAAAGGCAGGGGTTCCTTGCCTGGGGCTCTTGGATCCTACATGCATGGAAGTCTCCTTTAGAGGGTGGTGTTGTCTGCAAATGTTCAGCACGAGGCCTGTCACCCAACTACTAGCACCAGGTAGTTCGTGTCACACTGGCAAGAGGGGCTTTTGCCACTGCCTCCTCACTGCCACTCCAAGGAGGAACAGTGTTGCTGTGCTGGAAAGACTCAGCAGCCTGGGACCCTTCCAGACACACTCATGAGTCTAAGTTATTGTGGTCTCTAAGCAGCAGCAAGGAGGCTGAGAACAGCCTGTCTTTGGTGCCCTGTAACACAGGGCTTAGGAGGTCACAATCACTTATTGTAAAGTAGTGAAAGACGAAAAGCAAAAAATCTGTGAGCTGGATGACCTAAAATAACTACAAAAGGAAAAATCTGGAGTTCACTGAAATAAACATTCTCCTTCTTTCTCTACCCTCTCTGGAAAAAAAAGCTGACTGAGCAAAAAAGCTGACTGAAGGCAAGTCAGGAGATCCAGCTTCAGCTGCCAGCTCAGCCCATGATGTGGCTTGGGAACTCATGCTTCCTTTCTGAGCCTTGTGTCCTCCATTCGTTACAGAACAGAAAGTGTCGTCCCCCTAATCAGATATAGCCAATGGCAAAAAACCAGTTGTTCACATCTGTAGAGCACTGCACAAATGTAATGCACTATTGTAAAGAGACACATGCTGTCTTTTCACTGTTTAAACTACAACAGACCCCTCTGGCTTTATTACTTCTTCTACTTCTCTGTAATTCTGGTTCTGTGACCATGTGCTTTTCCAAAGCACTGGTGCTGGAATGAGGGGCGGTGAGCTGCTGCAGACAACCTTCACAAAGCTGTTTACAAAGCCCAGGCTTCTGCCTACCCACGGTGGCTAAAATGACACTGCTTCCCTCACTCAGGGTAGCCCTCTCTTCTGCTCTCATGGGATTTGTGTCACTGTGTAGAGATCGCTTGACTGTTCCATGGACAGATTCCCTGCCAAAAAACACCAGCTCTTGTGCACAGTTGTGAAACCTGTAGCTGAGTCCTCACGCATGAAAAATGCTTCCCAGAATTTTGTGATGTGCTCTAATATTGTGGAACAAGGGCTGAAACTTGCTTATTCCTGAAGTCATTTGGGGACAGATGACATGGGTAAAAGCAAAATGGAAAACTCTGTTTCAGCAGGTTTTTCACTGTAACACAGAACAGTATATCTTTTTTCATTAAAAAATTCATTTCTGCACCATAAGGGCCCCCAAGCTCCATGATATAACAGGTTCACGAGCTCAGTGCCAGTTCTGCTTCCTCTGCCAAACTTTCCACTGAATTTACCCCCTTGCCAAAGCAAATCGTTTAGACAGTTGTTTATTTTAAAAAGCCATTTTAGCAAGGAGAGGGAAAGCAGGACAGCAGCACACACAAACTCTGCTGTGCTTGCCAATGAAATGTTAAACAGTGGCAGAAGACCTCTGGAAAAGGCAGGAATGGGGCTCTATGAGGAGGAAAAACAGCCATGATAAAAATTTCCTGCTGTCTGTGCTGTCTGCTGTTGTGGGAGGAGCCAATATGCAACTGAATTATACCATGTAGCCATGGAACATGAACTGTATCTGCCAGACAAGTACTCTTGATTGTGCTCTTATGAAGACACCAATTCAGTACTGAGGCAGATCAAATAAATGTCTTTTCTCTTTACGGGACAAATTCAGATCAGTTAATGGAAAGGGGCCTGCCAATTTCACGGAGGGCTGGGCCCAGCTCTTCTTGTGCCTAAATGCTCCTAAAGGATTCTCCCAGGAGTTTAACAGTTACATCGAGTTACAGGCGCTTTAAACATTTCTCATACATAAGATGCCAACCTGCACTGCAGCATCTGAAGTTCTAAGTTACTGTAGAGCAGCCATGTGATTTTTTTACCAAATGGCTGGCAGTGTCTTTTGTAGGCTACTTCATCTTGACTCTCTCAGTCTCTGTCCTGATACATTCCTTATTAATTTCCCCTAGTCGCTTACAGAAAACCAGTCCCCAAAATGCACAACTGCAAGGCACAGCCTATAACTGGCACTTGGACTGTAACATTTCTTTGTGCTTCACAGCATTCTGCCATTAATGACTATTTCCTTAAATGGTTTTCACTCAGCAAGCTTTCATTTCCTGTTTTCTGTTCTTCAAAACAGGAGGTTACTCTTCCTCTGCTTGGGCATTTTCATTGCCTCCCCACAGGAAACAGAGAAAAAAAATTCATTAATAAAATTCAACCTCTTCTTTCTTACATTAAAAAAAAAAATCAATTTTCATCTGTTCAAACACATAAAAACTGGTGAAGGATTCCAGGGCAGAGTTTCACTTTCTCCTTCCCCAACCGTCCAGTTTATGGGAAATGGCAGAAAACATTATCCCTTGATCTAATCTATATACTCCCTTATAAAGTGGTATTGAAAGTGAGAAAAACACTATAAGAACAAGAACCAGCTGTGCTAGAAAGCCTGTTTAGAGAGTTGGTCTAAGTTTTCAATCAGTTCTTAACCAAGCCATCTGTTTACTGCATGGAGATAAGTACAGTTACAAGGCTTCCTCTTCAAACATGGATGCCTGCATCTGACAACCTGGCTCTTTAAATTTAAAATATCACTTCCTTCCCATGGCCACTGACTTTGAATGGTTCTCTTTAAGCAAAAAGGCCAAAAAGGTACTGCATGGGATTGTGAAAAATACTGTCTGCTGAGAAGGTCAGTGCCACACCTTGGTAATGGATTGTTTCCATAACTAAAGAAATTACTTCTGCTAATATTGAAAAAGTTTAAAAAAATATAAAAACTTCCCCAATTTGAAAAGATAATTTATATTGTTTTAAGTCCCAGCTGAGGAAACATGGCTCTGATTAACTCATGGTAATCAATTAGCCACATCTATATTTAGGATACCAACTCCAGCTGTTAAAACTAGAGCTTCATTATTATTAATAAATCTGTGAGTCAAACCTGTTCTTCCTAGGCTCATTTGGATATTTTTCAAAGTCCTCCCTGCCCCACTACGTTTTTTGCTCAATTTGGTTTGAGAAATCAAAAAAATAACAGGATAATCAGATGTCTTGGTCCTTCTCTTCCTTTAATTGGCTAGTTCCATTATGTTTCCATGGTAAGAAAAAAGCTTGTGATTCAACAAGCACAGAGAGCCCATTGAGGTTGGAAGATGTTATAAGCTTTGCAAAGCACATCTGGTTTGTTGAGAATTTCCAGCTTTTTCCTTTTTTTTTTTTTTTTTTTTCTTTTTTAAGAAAGAAAAGAGGGAAAAGAGGAAGAAGAGAGGGCCAAAATAATATGAAGCAAACATGAGAAATAGCTCAACACTGGTAAGGACAGACAGTTCCCTTACTGGAGTCCAAAAGCAGCTCTTTGCCAATGGAAGAACCAAAGCCATAGGTTAAGCAGAAGTTGGAATGGTGTGTGTTCAAACATAGCAAGGGTGTGTGAGGAGAAGGTAGAGTAACGTTTCCTAAGCATGTTATAGTCATTAAAATAAAACATCTCTTTATGTTGAGTGCTTTATGTTGGCTATGTCTAAAAAAGCATGCAACAACTTCCAGACATAGTGGTCTGTCTGCAGGGAGTTTCTCTGGTTATTTTTAAAGCAAAAAGAATGGCATTTTTCCTGCAAGTGTCTGATCAAGTAAAGTTGCATTGCTGTGCTGGACATGTACCACTTGCTGGTTTTTAACCCCCAGCTGAACTTATAAAGAATCTGCATTGGGTTTTTGTCCTGAGGTGCCAAAAACAAAGGAGTACCACCATCTTTGACACCAAACCAAAACTGTGCACTCTAAGCTATGGACATAGTGAATATCCTTCCAGAAATGTGCGCCTAACTATAATGAAGTTGAAAATTTTACCCAGTCATAATACAGAAGCCCCCAAACCATAGAAAACCAAGTTTTTCTCTGTAAATTTAGTGGGGTCACAAGATGTAAAAAATTTTTTTTGCGCTTAGAAAGGTAGTATGGTGTGAATCTTACTATACTGGAAGTAGTTTGAATTTTCTCAAGCAACATGACAACAGTGAAAAATGGAAATGTTCAAGGCCAGGCTGGAGGGGGCTCGGAGAAACCCAGTCTAGTGGGAGGTGTCCCTGCCCATGGCTGGGGGAAGAGGCTGGAACTAGATGATCTTAAAGGTCCCTTCCAATCCAAACCATTCAATGATACTATTAAAAAATAAGTCATGTTATTCTCCACAGATTTTTTTTTTTTTCCACAGCCTTAGTGGTTGGACTGGCCAACTTTGCCCTCTGAGTGTTGCAATAGCTCCTGCCCCACTGGTGTTTGCCAGGACAACCCTCACTGACAGCCGGTGGCTCCTGCATTTGCAGCTGCAAGTCACTGTTACCAAGTTTATCTTCACACTAAGGAAATGTTTTTGAATCACAAAATAATACTACTGCAGGTGATCTGGATGAATTAGGAGTCTTACTGTCAAGAGCCTCAGCCTATATTTTCAAAATCTAAGGCCTACTGATCCAACAGCACAGCTTTGATTAGTAGTGCAATAGGTCCTTTAACACTGAAAGGACTGACACCAGAGTGGAAACAATTGAATCCAAAAGAATTAACACATTTGCTTCACATAGCCAAGCACTTTTAAGATGCCAGCCAACAAGGGCAGATTTGCCATTACATTTAATTTACTTTAAAACTTGCTCTTCTCTAAACATTTTCATATGCTTATGATCTTTTCATATAAATTCTTCTTCATCCAGCTGAGAGATAGAGGGATTAGTTCCCAACTCCAGACATCAGCAAAGAACGAGCACCTCCATAGGTGTACCAATCTGGTAATGGAGATGCAGACAGCGAAAGGACAAAATTATGGTAGCAGCACCTGAAGAGTAACACGCACATGGTTCTGGTTGTGTAAGAAGAATCCAAGAACTTCAGACAAACCACACATGTTTGGGATTTCTATCTTTGTATTGAAATACACCCAGTAACAGAGAAGTGGAAAAGATCAAGTATAGCTGGTCTAGCACTTTAGCAACCACTAAGAAGAAAATTAACTCTATCCCAGCTCAAACCAGGACACCAAACTACCAGGTATATTTTTAAAGGAAAGTGAGAAAGCACAGATGTCCCCAGCTGAATGAGCAGAGTGGAATGCAGTCAGAAGGAGAAGGTAAAAAGATACGAACTCACCATCACTAACAAAGGACCCCTTTTTCAGCAATGGCTTAAAAGGCATTCCCTTCCACACCTTGGCAAGGTGTGGTATCCTGTTACGGATACTGCCATTGCAATTCTATGCCACACAAGAATAATGTTAAGGAAGATTAGAAAGAAGTGGGTAAGAGCATTGGTCCTTCTTTTAATCCTAAAATATGTTCTAAATGGAAATAGACCACATTAGAAAAAATAAGAAACTTCAGCCTAAACAATTTTCAGTGTCTATTAAGGTTTCACTGCAGCCCCAGCACCTCAAATCACTGTTTTCATTTTAATTCAGGCTTTTGACCGAGCTGGTGAAACTCTAATCACTTCAGAAGGAATTCTTACCTTGTCTCTAGCCTCGTTGAGAAGGTCTTCTAGCTCTGAGAAGCTGAAACTGGCCACAGTGATGAAATCACTCATCACAGGAACAAACCTGTCCCCTGATTCTCGCATGCGTCTCTTCTGATAATCCAGTTCCTGGAGAGAAGTAAGAGACAGAGACAGGCAAGTGTCAAAGATTCCTCAGTGATGAGCAAGGGAGCAGGAAGGTCCACCTGTTTCACTCACTGCAGAGCATGCTCTGCTGCCACATTCATCCACAGCTCTAACTTAGAAACCACTTTCTCACGAAGTCAGAAGTTTTTAGGTGAGAGAGGGGAGGTCACCGTGAGATGAAGGAAGGTCCTGGTTACAGTTTCACTTATCCTCAAACAACAACTACTCCCAAGAAAGCCATCAACATGCTAAGTTTGTAAAGTGACTTTATAATTTAAGCATCAACTACATGTAGTGCTGCAGGTTTTTTCCTATGTAAAATGACAAATGATAAAGAGTTCTGTGTAGCAAGTGGCTTTAGGATTTTAATACAGAGTTTTGTTCCATCATTTCTTCCCATGGTCAATCAAAATGCTGTATTATTGGGAAAATGTACTCTAAATCTCCTCTTTATTTCTCTGAAAATAACCAGGTGAACAGCAAAAGGACATCAAATTTGGTTTTCCCACTGAAGGATGAGTAGACAGATGCCAGGTGCAACATTTGTTAGCCCCTGCTAAGCATTAGCTTGGATGTCATAAAAGTGACAGAGTTATAAACTGGGACTATTGTGCTAACAAGAGTCATGGTAAAAGAAAAAAGAATACGTAAAACCATGGGAAACAAAGATCTATTTGTCTGCTACCTACAAAAAGAAAAAATTTGATTGCATGATTCTTTCTTTCTGGCTCAAGCTTTTTTGTTTTAAGCCAAGATTACCCATAGCTATCTCTTCCCTTACTTTAATCATCACGCTTGAAACATGGAGAGAGCTAGAGAGCGCCTCAAACTTATTAATTTATAGTGAGACTGGATGTCTCCCATGCCTGTGCTTGGCTTGTGTGCTGTTGACAGTCTCATGGGGACAATGAAATTGTAATCTGGGCCTCATCTTTATTCTCAGCTGAATAATCAGTGGGAATGATAAAGCCTGACTTTCTCTGTAGAGAAAGCAGCATGAAGCAGCAGGTCAAGTTACGATCTGACCCTCTGTTCCCTTTGGAAAAAAATATTTTTGTGCGGGCTGCAATTCTAGCTCCATGCATATTAGGTGCTTTCTGTTACTGGTCGTCAAAATAGTGGTTCAGAGCCAAATGGGTAGGTTTATAAGCACCTCTGCCCAGGTTTATAAGCATTTATGCTGAGAAACATCTTGGGATTTGCTCCACATGGTGCTGCTGAATGCCAAGAATTACTTTGGCCATCAACTATCTAAAATCTGACATGATATATCTTTTGGTCTGGTGTGAGTTGGAAAGAGAATGTAACCACCACAAGGAAAGACCACAAATCACAAAAGGGGAAGGAAAAGCAATGAGGAGGTAGCCAGAGAAAGCCCACAATAAAGAAGTGCTACTTCCCCTGCTTTGTATTACATCCTCTTCTCCACTGGTTTTCCTAACACATCACAAGGGACAATCCTGGGAGCGCTGCTCAGAACTTTGCAGTGAATTTTGTCTGTTACAATCACTTTGAAATGAACCTTACAAGAATACAAGAAATGTCACTTCACATGCTTCTAAGCATTATGCATACTTTTTTCAGCTACTCTCTTCCATTCTAATCTTGAAGCTTATTTTAGCTGAAAGTTGCTCCACTCTCTCCTTCCCCCTTTCTCTGGAAAGTGAATCGTACAATTCTGTCATCTTACTCACTGTTGAAAGCTATGGCATTTGGGACTCTTACTGGAGAGCAGTATTTTTCTAAGTAAAATTAAGATTAGGTGGTTGGCTCTTCAATTTCAAATTCATTTCTTCCCTGCAGAATAATTATCTCAAAATGCAAAAAAACCCCCAAAACTTCAAACCCACACAAGTAACCAGTACGACTATGTAATAAGCCAGAGAGTGACACCACAGAATAACAAATTCCTCTGCATCTTCTAGAAATGGTCTCTACTAATCATAGTAGCACAACAGAGGCTGGAACTGGCCCTGGTGGGCTGGGCTGCTGGTTCTCTAGGGGGATGAAATGATTCAGCCACAGTAATCATTTCTCAAGTGGTGGTTATGATCTCCTTGCTGTGTGAGAGAAGGGCTCTGCTGACAAAATTCCCTTCAATTACTTATCTGTCCTTCTGGAAGCATCCTACACAAATGCAATAGCTGCATGAATGTCTCAAAAATGAATGTATCTTATTTTCACAAAGAAGTGAGCTGCAAATCCAGGAAGCCAAACGGCTCATAGTACCTTTAAGAACATCTGACTGTGAAACTATTTTTAGCTTTCTATTCTTAAGGGGCCTTGAAGAAACACCAGTCACTGGAGCCAAGGCTGTGGTGAGAACACACTGGAATAGAATCAAGAATCACACCTTCCCCTCCTCCCCCGTCCACCTGACAGTGATCTTCTATTGTTGCTATAGTGCTGCTTTTTACACGCCAGAAAACCACAAACTGAGCAAGCAGACTGGGAGGTGCTGGCAGCCTCAGAAGAAAAATACCATGGCAGGAAGAAGACTGAGGCAGGAAGATGGTGATTGTTTGGGAAGGAGAGGTTGCCCATGGAACCCATGTACAGAAATGAGAAGAAAAATCAGCTGTTAAGGCAAAAGGACAAATAATCTGATGAAAGAAAGCAAAACAGAATTAGCTACTCACATTTCAGAGGGGGGGAATTGTCTGTCCCAGCCAAAAACTGGGCCTCTCTTCATGTCATGAACTCCATGTCAGCCCTCCCTTTACAGGTGCTTTTAATTCCCAAACACTGTACTCCATGTATAGAGCAGTATTTCTTTTCATTTCTGTATTGTCCCTTACCCCAACAATCCAGAAATACGGTTGGGAATTTTGTTGGGTTTTTTGTGTTTGTTTTTTTTCCTCAGGAAGATCACTGGTTAATAGCCAGTGCAATAGCCAGACACCCTGGGAGCTGCTGACAGGACAAAGATACCTTCCTCTACCCAAGAGGCAAAAGCAAATTCAGGTCATGTGAAAGAAAAATGAACTCATCACTGTCTTGTCTCATGGGGAATGAGAACGACTGGAAGGCCCTGTGTTAGTCCCTTGTAAATAGGTAATCCTTACACAGAAATCACCCAATGCAATTTCCAGCAACTGGCCTTCATTAGTAGCAGGAAAAACTCCACCATTGTTGCTTGGTTGCCAGTTCAGCTGCTTCATCTTTAACTAGTTTCTATCCTTCTCTTTGCCTTCCCAAGGAGTGCTTAGGATAGAGGTTAGGGTTGCTTATAACAGAGCACTACCTGCTTACTACCACTCCAAGAGGCATGTGAAACACTTGCTCAGCAGCCATGCATCCCTCAGTAAGAAAGAGCATGAATTTTATTTCTTCTTTCAATCCATGCCATTTGTCAAACTGTCCTTTTACTTTCCAGGTTGAGATCAAACAAGCTTTTCATTAGCCTTAACTCTGCTAAGATCATCAGCAGGAGCTTCACATGAGAAGCTTTTATTTGTTTTTTCTTGGTTAATGCATTCTGGAATGGAATGGAAAGGAATGAAAAAAGAAAGCCCACTCCATCTTATCATAAAATATATAGGGCCCCTGATTCTGAGAGAGATTGTAAGTGTGGCACTTCAGAAACCTTCAGATACTTACAGTTTCAACAGCTTTCAATCCAGTCTTTATGTTGTTGACTTCCTTCTCCAGCTCTACCAGGCTGCACAGGAGACAGACACAGAGCAGACAAAACAAAAAGAGCAGTGTTACACAGGGGCACAGGAACTGTGCAGCAGCACAGACCACTGGCCTATCATGTCTGGTATCCGGCCTCTGGCACCAGCCATGCCAGATGACTCCAAACCAGGGGAAGGGCATCTGCTGATGCTCTGTGCTACTCTTTGTATGAGATGTAAGATGAGGCAGACCCTGCTTGCCTGTGGTCACTCTGGAGACTGGGATTTTCCTGGGAAGGGAAGGGGCGCTTGCCCTCAGAACATCTGCCCTGCAAGCTGAGCCTGACCCTTCAACCAGGAGCGCATGCCACACAGCCAGCCTGCAGTGATCAGCTGACACATAAACAAGGAGCACAGCTTCAGCACACACATCACTGGAGTCTCAGATTATTTCTACATTTGATTCTTACACCACATAACTACTAAATCCCATTAGCAGTACATTTACATGTGATTTTTTTTTCTCCCTCACAGTCCAAACATTGTTTTTTCCATCTGCACTTCTACCATATGGTAGTCTGGGCTAGCTTACACTGTAACTGAGCATAGAAATGTACTGTTAATGTTTATACATGCTTCCCTAGACACAAATGTTACACTGAATTTCTGTTCATCATATATAAACATAAGTTGTTTTTTTTCCTAAGACTTGTGAGCAAAGTAAGTCTTTAATTTCCAGATAACTAGCAAGTACGTGAGTCAACAGGCATCCCCTCCAAACATCTGGGGAGTAGTAGCTTACATCTCAAAAACACCACTAAAGCTTTAATAAATGCCTTTTAAGTGTGAAAATACATTCATTTTTCACTTGTCTTTTGTTAGTTGGACTAGTTCCTTACACACTGGGTCATATCTGGGTGAATAATATGCATAATATTTTTTGAGCAGTTCTTTGGAAAGAGATAAAAAAGTTAGTATTTTGGGGGATGCTTCTGTATTCATTTTTCACAAACACTTCCAGAAATGGACTGTTTTTGCAGAAAGTATGATGCTTTCCATATTTCTGCGCCAGACTGATCTCTGCAAAAGTTTGAACAATCTTCCTGAAAAAGACTTACTGTAGCCTCTGTGTCTAATTGACCCTATCTTAGAAACAAACCTGCAATTACCCAGAAAAAATAGCACACTCAGATGAACAACCATAGAATATGGTGAGTGAATTACAAACAAGAGCCAGCCTAGTTAGAATGTCTGATTCAGAAATAAAGTACATACAGGCATATCTGAATAAAGCTATCAATTCAGTTATCTACAACAAAGGCATTACAATTGTAAGGCTGGCCATGTGTTTAGAAGACAGAAATGAAGAAAAATGATGATAACTAAGTTAACAAAAATTGCTGGGAAATCCAGCTCTGAGAAGTAATAGCACTAGACTTACTTGACTTTTGCTGCTTCTGGGAGATGCTGCAACTCAGATTGGATATCTAGGATATCTGGATAATTCTTTTCAAAGATCATAATTAAGTAGTGCAAGAGTGTAATGTTCCTAAAGAAAACAAAAACAGAAGGTAGAAATGAGAAGGAAGATGGTCACAAGAAGGAAAGGACGATGAAAGAATTGTCACAAATCATTGAAAAATATTTGGGTAGGAATTGTGCTTGTTTGAACAAAATAAACAATGTACCAGTAGTTAGCAGCTGTGCTACTGAAAGAAAAGTACAAAGGACTGAAATGGTCCTTTACAAACCATCCTTCATAAAACCTCAAGCAGTACTGTATCCTAATTGATTCTGGAAACACCAGCATGCTTCCATCCGTGTAGATGGTGTAATAGAAGAGAAAAATTGCGTAACACAGTATAATATTTTTCACCAGATACTTCAGAGAATAAACAACTAATAGTACTAATGAAACATAACTTTTAAGGGAGAAGCAAGCTGTCTTTAGGGGCAATGTGGGGGAAAAAAACCCCCGAGAGGTGACTAAGAATAGAAAAAAGTTCCTGAAGATTGGAAAAGCTGCTAAGAAAACTACTGCAGTAATGAAACAGCTGAGCTTATGTGTAATAGTCAGGCTCACTAAGACAAAACCAATGGCAGCCCAAGTAGGAGCAGACAGAATTGAGATGCAGGAGAAGCTTTAAGGAAATTTGTAAACTAAATGAGGATTTCTACATCTCTGTAAAGAGAACAGACAGCCACAACAGGTGCTTTAGGTGGGTGTTATGCGGTTAACTGACAGGGAAGATGGCACATGGCCACTGCTTCACCTGGGAGCTGGGAAATGGTGAGAGAACAGAATCTGCACAGGACATTTAATATATGGAAAAATCAAGCCAAGCTACATTAAGGCAAAAAAAGAGTTCAACATTAGCTATACAAGTGTTAGCCTTGGAATACAGAAAAGGACATTTTGGTAGTCAGAACAGTACTCTTTTAGTTCAAACTCTATTAGGTAGGGATGAATTTCTTATGATATTTTACTGCCATCATTTATTCTGTCACAGCCTGAAGTAATTTAACCACAACTATGGTCTCAGCATAAAATTAAAATTCAAGGAAGGTGCAAGTTAGTGAGACCCTGCATAAGAGATCTCCAAGGAAAACCTTAATGTTGCTGGAGTCCAAAAGTCATACTCCCTGCCCAGTCCCAGCTGGATTAATTTCCAGAACTAGTATGGGGATATGGGGCAAAAAATAGAGTGACTATAAGGACCTGCAGTCCATGTCAATGCTCCACATTCCCAAACCAGCTGTTTTCCTTATCTGCCCTAGATACAACCAGGATCAGTCTCTCTGAGTTATGTCTTGTGGTTTCATTAGTGGTGTTTGTGGAGAAAAAGTTTGTGAAAGTTCCTGCATCAGAAACATGCCATGTTTCACAGGAGATGAAAAATTGTGCTCAGATTTTTTGTGTGTGTGTGTGTGCTCTTTCTTTTTGCAAAACCATGGCCATGAAACTTTGGTAGAAAGAGCAAATTCCATAGAAATCCTTCTGCTCCTCAAACTTATTTCAGTTTTTGTGAAATATGTTTTGTCATCTATGCATACGGTTGCAGAAATGCAATCCAACAACAGACGTGCATTATCCAGAGAAACAGCAAAATTTGATTGCTGTGTTAGTAGCTGGTCTTAATTGCTGAAGAATCTTTAAGAGTTTAAAACACTACTTAAATGCCTAACAAGACCTTATTTTCAATTGCCTAAAGAGCAAAAACCAAACAAAACCCCATTTTCACTGCTATGCTGAGAGATGCAGCAGCACAGTAACTGACATATTTGAGGCCTTTTACCCTACCTGTCTATGCTGGATTTGGTGTCCGCAATTTTGTTCAGGCTGGAGACTTTGAAGCCATAAGCACTTCCCCTTTGGCCCTTGTTCATGTAATTCCCAAAGGCAAGAACTACCTCCAAGAGCTGCCTCAAACGCTTGCTCCGGATGAGTTCTTTGGATGCCAGAAGAATGGCTTGAAGAGAGAGAAAAAAGAACAAGAAGTTATTGCACAGTGGCTGTTTTTAACATGCTTGAGCCCATAATTTGAAATACCCTGAATACCATTTGCACAGTAAATGCTGCAACACTGTGTACTGTCCTTCCTGCACCCACACAGCCCCAGAATGAGGATAACTGGAAGGAAAATGCACTGCATCAAACTTGTGGAAAGCTCCTCTGAACATAGGACCAAGGCTGTACTGCTGTTACCTCACACTCTAAAACCACAGCCAGTGAGAACAGAGGGACAGCTTGAGGGAAGGCTCTTCTGAAAATGCAGAGTAGAATACACTCACTTCTTCTCTGCAATAACTATGGATGTGGTACAGAAGCCATACACCTCCCCTGCTTCTCGGTTACACATTCCCAGAGTATCAGTGTCCTGAAGTATCTGTTCTAAGTTCCCCTGGAAGAGGGAAGGTGCAAGGACTTGAGGGTGAGAAGAGAACACTGACCTGCACAGAAAGGCTGTGAAAGTTTCTGGCAGCTCAGCACAGCATGCTGTCATATTTGTCAGGTCATATTTACAGTGTAACAATCATGAAACTGACTTTATTAAGCCAATGGGTGAAAGAAGAGTGTCAGACAGAACTAATGTCTTAGGATGTGACATGCCTTGGGCTCACATACATAGCATGCATGTAACAGCATCTCCTTTGAAGACAAGCCTCTCTTCACCTTCCCTGCCCCTCTGCCCAACTCTTAGGAAAAGCTTTATTAACCATACCTTCCACTTTTGGTTTTGCTTCTGCCAGCCTCTCTGGAAACTTCTTCTTAAAGAATAATGCTTGCAGCCGCTGCTGATAGTGGTCAATCCTGCATGAAGGGCAGAGGAAAGACAACACTGAATTGGAGCTCTTGAAGCCCAGGGCCAGTACGCTCCCTACCTAATCTAATGGTTGAATGTTCAGTCCCACAAAGTCAAGGCACGGGATATGGACATAGTTCAAACATAAAACACCACATAATCAACCTTGTTATGAAAATGGTGGACCTCAAGTCATGTTTTGCTCTCAACTGAAAAGGAGCTGGAAGAATTCCCACTACATTCAAAATATAGGAGTCACGGGAGATGCCAGCTACACCTCAATTAGCAGAACAAAATGTTAATCCTCATCAGGGGTGTAGCAAAGCTGGAACAAGGAAGAGGGTCGGAGGATGAGGGGATGAGATAGCTTAACAGAAAAAGGGATCGATATGAAATCCTGACCCCTGGCTACACTACATCTGGTACTTGGATCTGCATTCCTTTTTGTGAACAAAGTTAGGCAGAGGAGGCAGATTTCTGCTTGTCGTCAGGGCACAGGCCCTTATGCACGGAGAGTGCTTCTTGTCAATAAAGTTTGTGTCATGAACAGAAATATTTGTAACAATTACAGGCTTCTGGCAAACACAGGGTATAATGCTGGCCCACAATCTTGCACATTCCCCCGTAAGTGCCAGATGATCCATTTTCAATAACAATTACAGCTGCTTCCAAGAAGTCCTGTATGCACTCTCCCACAACGTATCAAACAGACCTGCTCATTTCAAAGAGGAACCGATCCGCCCGGGCCATGCGCTCGATTTCGTGTTTGTGCTCCTCCAACAGGTCAGTATCGCTCTTTTCAG
The DNA here is from genome assembly GCF_029207755.1 of Chamaea fasciata. Lineage (NCBI taxonomy): Eukaryota > Metazoa > Chordata > Aves > Passeriformes > Sylviidae > Chamaea > Chamaea fasciata. The sequence goes on along the minus strand of NW_027094088.1, from coordinate 27,921,313 downwards.
GAACGAACTTCAGTAGCTAGAGTGAGAGACACAAACCAAACACTGAGATGTGAGATCCAAGGAAAATGAGAGACGGTCAGAGGGGTACAAACAAACCCTGGTGGAGAGAGAGCCCTCAGATTTCTCTGCTACCACTGGGAAGCATTACATTGACTCAGCCGTGTGACCATAACTTCAAAAAAGTGCAGCTGTGTCTACAAAATTGACCTCTTCTAAACCTTTGCTTGCTGTTCTGTCTTTATCCTTCACTGACCCCATTAGAATTAATTTTTAATTCTGTGGGGAATTTCCCATTTCAAAATCCTAAAGGCCAAGCTGCTACTGCAACTCACCCAAGGGGAAGTACAGAGAGAACTTGATTCCCAGAGCACTACTTGGAGTTTAGATTGGTGCAAACAAGAGCAGGATGTGTCCCAAACAGAGTGAAGTACCCATCGTGCCTATCGTAGAGTACACACAAAGCCTCATCTATCTCTCTCGGGTATGTCCTACACTGCTGAAACAATAAACAATAACCAAGCAACTGCATATGCATCTGACACTGGCTGCTATTCATATGCTGACCTTAAAAGCTCATACTTTGACAGATTTTTGACATATCTGGTGGTAGTTGTGCTTTAGTAAGGTTATAAATACTGCCCTGCACACAGCCTCAGCTCACACCCACAAGAGTGGCTCACAAGGCATATCAAGCACTCTGCCTTTTACCACTTGTTAATACTTTATTGCACTCCCCAAATATGTGATATTCAAAGGTGTGGAGCATCAGAAGTTTGCAGTGACTTCTGGAGCAGCTGTAGTCAGCCACATAACATGACAAGTAGGCTATAAATTTCCAAGATGGAAAAGCTTTTTGTGCATGATTAAATACTATGACTGCACAGAAATAAGGAATCACATTTATTAGACAGTTTATGATTATAAATGCTTTGCACACACCTAAGGAACTTTATCATGTGACTCTTTGGTCAAAGTATCATCTGTCACCTTCTATAAGTTGAAATTTGGCAATGGTGGTGTAATTGTGGGGGTTTTTTCTTCACAAGTTATACAGTCAACCAGGTGTTGGGGATGGAAGTCCCTGGCTCCCCTTCTAATGTTCCTGCGAGATCCCTTCTAGTCCTGGCTCTAACCATTGACCTACATGGCCTGGTTCCTGGCACTTCCCAACAGAAAAGGCAGGTAAAGAAGGGAGATGAAGAAAAAGAAAAGAGAAAATGACAACAACAGCAACAAAAAATAATCACTAGGAAAAAGCAGCGATGGGGAACATCATGGAAAAGAGAGAACATAAAAAGAAACCTCATACTACCTGTAATCATGCAAATTTTGCACCAGAAGAGAAACAGTTACATGACAGAGGTATAGCTGACAACATTGGGAAAAATACTTTTCTCATGCTCTCATGTGCAGCTCCATTGACATGACAGGACCAAGTTCTGATCTGCAGAAAAGCCGGCAGTGCCAGTACACATATGCACTTGAGAAAAGGCAGAGAAGGATCTAAAAGTAAGTTATATCTGACTTTCGTCTTTCTCACCTGCTCGAGCATATCTTTCGCTAGGTCTTCTTGTTCATCCATCTTCAAGATTGCTTGTCTGATTTCTTCATTAGACAGCTTCAACCTTTCAAAAGTATCAACATTGTACCATTAGTGCAAAGTTTAAGCGACTCCGACAATTCAGAAAGTAGGAAGCCTGAAACGCTGCACTAAACAGGCATGAAACAACCACAGCAAGCTCTGCTGTGAAGTTGCTATTCTAGAATATTCAGTAAGAAGAACAAATCAGTTCTAAAGACAGGGGTTTTATGGATAATATATTTTTATCCTCTTCAGATAATCAAACACACATCAAAAATTAGATGGTGATTAATAACAATCAAATCCTCACAGATTAAAAGTGCTTCCAAGTTCCCCCATACCGGATACCTCCCTCATTAAGGTCTTTTGCTATAGTAAAACCCTTCATGTCCATGTGACTTCTGACTGTGAGCTCATGTAGCACTCTGACTTGTGAATATTAAAGCATCTCCCAGAGTAAAAAATAATGGGACTGAAAACTGCCTTACAGAGAAAGGGTTTTCTTGCAAGAAAACTGCTTGTGCTAGGTAAGTTCACACTGTCAGCAATGGCAGAGGAACAGACAGCATCTGCATATCCATGTTTCATATCCAGTGTGAAACAAGGTCTAACAACAAGAGCTTTTTAATGTTATCTGAGGTACTAAGATTAAACTCTCCTTACCACCTCCTCCTGTCATTCTGTGTACAATGAGTAGGAGTCATCAGCTACAACTGAACACAGAATCAATAAAGAAAAATCTCAAAGTCTCCCCTTGAAATCCAGGGCAGATTAGGAGGAGTCAAGATTTTTGATTATGAAGATGTTGCTTGATGGATACTTGAAATGAACTTGGTGGTTCTCAGAAAAGATGTCAACAAAGAAATATACCAACCCCAATCCATGATACTCAGTCATTTCAGGAGAGTAAGGAATACTGAAGTGAACCATAAAGGAAAAGCTATCCACAAGAAAACCTCAGTTTTGGGACTGAAACAGTAGAGTGTAAAAAGAAATATTTGAAGAGTTAAGTCTACAGTCTCCATGGGCCTTCTACTATCAATATAATTAATTAACAGTAGAATGAGAAAATGCAAATTTAAATAAGAGACAGACTGATGCATGAGACAAAATGTTTTAATCTTCAATGCTAGGAAGTTCCATGTTGAAATTTCACATTGCCATTTGGATAGAATATTCTTGGAACTAGGTAAAAGCAAAAGAAAAAGCTTTATTTTTACAGACAGGAAATATTACTACATCTAAGAAACTTTAAATATTTTAATATTGCTCAATATAACCAACAGCTGGAAACTAAAATATGAATCAACAGACATTTGAAATCTTGTAAGTATTACATCTCTGAACTAATTGCTCTTATTGTGCTCCAAGTTGGTCATAATGTCACCCTTCCACAAGGAGGGACTACTGATACCTGCTAAGCAAGATAAAGTACTGAATTTCCAGAAAAGTTACATAATTGGGTCATGCTCAGATGAGATATAAGGATTAATAGTTTTACAATTATAAAGGTTGGAAACTTTTTATTTCAGGTCATTAGTTTGACTCTGGGTCAAAAAACCAAACTTCAGTACATGAGGTTCTGCATAAAGCTCTACAGCCTCAATCAGAAAATGCAAGGGTTACTTTTGGCTTAAATAGTGAATTGTAAAGTCCATGGGTACACGACCCTGAACTGATCAAACACTGTGACCAGAGAAGGGCTGAAACTGGTGGCTGTGGGCCTGGTCCCTAGGAGACACATACACACACGTCCAAACAATTCAGTGCCTGAAGTTTTTAAAGTGCTACATTTTGTTGATTATTTTTTCTTTAGAAAGCACCTTTGCATTTTCCAGAATCTGCAGTCTTCAGATTAGACTTAACTTGTAACACAGGCACACAGAGGGAATGAAATAAAGCAACCCATTAACACCAGGTTGGAGGGGGTTTGTTGCTACTTTCACTGAATTTAAAAATAATGAGGATGCATTTCATGTGCTTTCCATGCAAATAACTCGAGCAATTACTCACTGACCACCCCTTACATGGTGGAAGTACCTCTGTGTGTGTTTGGGGATACCGTAAACAGGACCAAATAAGCAGGTTTGAGGTACATCAACACAACAGTGTTGCATATATTACCACTGATCTTGCTGTTCTGTCCAGAAGCCCAAGGATTCCAAGCTCCTCTGCTGCAATTCATCAGCACTATATACACTTGAAAACATCTTCTGCACAAAAATAATTGAGAGCCCCAAGGACAGAGAGTTATACAAATACTTTGATTTCTTGGATGATTCTGTGCCCTGCCAGCCACCAGCAGGAAAACATCTGGTTTGAATGGTCTAGCCCACAGTAGAGAAAAGCAGAAAGCTTGCCAGTCCCCTGCTGAGAAGCAGTTTAGCTTGGTCACTTACAGGACTGCAGCAGGGTCATGGTGCCTGCAGGTGTGCATCCTAGATTATTACCAACCTCATTACTAGTATGGAAGGATTTACAGCAGAACAATCTTACATTCCCAAAATGGGCTTGTTCTTCTTCTAGGACAGGATGCCTTTCAAAAGCAACAATGAAACAAAACACAGATCTTCCCACTTAAAAACTGTCTGAATAACTGGCCAAAGAATTGTTAATCAAGTGATTCTTCTTGTATTTTCAAAACTCATGCCCAGCCATGCAGCAGATCTTAAAGATGGCCAGCAGTAATGTGAAACAGATGTGCTGCTTTTAAACAGAAACAGGTGAACTGATTAAAGAAGAACCTAAAGCAGATGCGTAAAATCTTTCCATTTAAAACTGAAAAGAGGCATCCCCCAGAGCCTAAAACTCATATAATAGAGACAGCAAAATTAAAGTGGAATTATGGCCCAAAAATTTACACTATGGAAACTACATTTTGGTATCAATTGGAAAGCTGCGATGACTTTCTTACAAGCTTTGCAGATCCAGGCACTCTTCCTCCAGCTTCTGGAGGAAACTCAATTTGGAACAGCATACAATTCAAGTCGTATTCCCTCTGCCTTAGACTTCTTGAAATCATGTATCCTGGGATCACGACACAGGAAGTAAATGCGACCAGAAGAAAATACAGTGCCCCTTTCCTCAGCTGCAGCACATTCATTCATAGCACAGATACTGCCTGTTTTTGTTCAACAGGAGCCTTACACTGGTCAGATGAGGAAGGAAAAGGATCTTTACTGAGAATACTCCCTCCTTCTTCCCTCACCCGTACATCTGGTGGCAGTGTATGGAAATCCAACTGCTTGAGTCATCTTCAAGCAATGTTAAAGCTCAACAAGTACCAAATAACTTCTGATATGGTACTTAGCCTGCTTCCCTCTATCCCCTCTGGCGTCATAAATAATCTCTATTGACTCTGCAGAGTAATTCATCACTAATCTCCCCAGGACACCTCGACTGATTTAACACCAGCTTCACTTGCAGACATCAAGTGGTTTATTGTTTCGTCCTCTTCGAGAACGCCGGCAGCCTGACTCGGAACATGCCTGGGAGACATGTTGCAGTTTTACATCAACTTCCCTTACAGACATCCAGTGCTGGCTCATTTTTTCTCCTTAAATATACCCATTGATTTAACTCACAGTAACCTCCCCCCTCCATTTCTCCCTCCCATGAATCAAAGCAAAATGCTTGCCACTCATTAACCATCTCCCCCTCCAAGGAAAAAGTGAGTTACTTTACGGACTTGTTCCTTGGATCTTTCTTAGCTTTTGAAAGCAAGCATACTTTCGCACTAACAGAGAAATGGAGTTTTGTTGCAGCTATGTTAAGCTCCCATACCACAGGGATCACAGACCTATTGTTCCTTTTACCTTGGAGAAGAGGACTAATTATCATGTATCAAGGACATTTTATACGTCCTACTGAACTACGGTGCTTCCAACAGATGCCAACAGTTGTAGCTGTGACAGTGACAGGCACTGATTGATACTTAGCTACGTCCTAAGGCCAGTTTGTACAGCTCACCCAAATCTTAGCTTTTATTGATTTCAGAATACTCCATCTCCACAAGTCATTTCACACAGGCTACTAGTTAGTTCATTCCTGAACTTTGTGACTGAGACACAAGCCTTCTCTAACTCCTGAGCTCTCCTAAGGCTCTGTACAACTCCCAAACTGCAGGCTTTTCAATATCTACCTTTTGGGAATACTGATTGTCACTATCCCATAAAGGTCTCCTCTCAGAAGCAGCATTCAGGAGTCAGGCTGGTCAAACTGCACATTCAGCCAGAAGACAGAAAGATGCAGCCACTCTTTCCACATCCTCTTATCACAGTTGCCCACTCATCAGTGAAGACAGCAGTGCTTTAACCTTTGTAGTACAGCTGCTGGGACATTTTACCAGGTAAATTTTACACCATTATATCAACATGTTTGGAAAAAAAAATCCACTAGTGCCTTTTCAGATCATCATTGTGAAAGTATTCGGGCAAGTACAGAAAGAAACAGGCTTTTCTTTTCTTGTTCTCCTTCAGCAAAAGCTCATGAGTAACCAAGCAACTTTGCATTCCAACACTCTCAATTACCTTTCAAAAAGGATATGGGGATGACTATCTTTCTGAGCCAAGAGAAGCAAAGCAGGACCAAATATGGGAATCCCCAAATTGCCACGAGATATCCATTCATCAGTGGTTCATCTTTTATCACAACTCTACCTTTGGGTTCCTAGCTGTGATCTCAGACAGGATGGCACTGACTAACATGTTCAGTTTGTCTTGGAGTATCATCCTGAGCATAGCAGGTAAAGCCATTTATTGTGGACTTTTATTTAAACACAAAAAATCTCTCCAGGACCCCAGCAGGCACTGGTTATTGACCAATGTTTTTCAATACAGCACACTGAGGAACAGGAATGCTGAGTCCAACCAGCTGTTTCTGTATCAAGATATGATCTGTATCCCAGAATATCACACTACTTCAAATTTACCTTAAAACAAGGGTGAACACTGAATTGTCACATGGCAGAAAGGCACACAGGGACTGGGGCAGGTACACGGAGACTGACATTGGCTGAATAGCTTGTCCCCTTAATGTGTCAATTGAAAGAGTTTAAAAGCACTGAGGAGGTACAGTGATGTGAGAAAAATACTTCATCTCTTCCGTATTCTCATTGGAAATTCTGCCCAAGCCTTTTTATTTTTCCCTTACTGATGTTTGAATTGACAAAGCCACAAACACTTGGTAAATGGCTAGTACCTGTCTACTGTCACATTCGCACTTAAAACTGTTATTGTGTAGTCAGATTCTGCCTTCTGCTACTATGACATTTTGCTAACACTCCTACTGTTTCCAGCCTCTTGAGAAGGTTACTGCTGACTCACTGAGCCAAAGGAACAACAAACACATCACATTATTCAGAAGAACACTGACATAATTATTTTGCTGGAATTCATGCAAAATAATGTCCATAAGTATACATTCAGCCGTCTTCCAAGCAAGATGTCTCAAAGAACTGAATCTCTCCAGAGCATTTCACAGAGCAAGACAGTAAACAATACAAATCTTGGGCATGTTCTGCAAGAATTCTTTTTTAAAGAAATGGCACTACAAGAACAAAGCATCAAAAATATTATCCATTTCTTAAGTAATGCAGGCAGGGAGAAGCCATAGTGGTGAGAGAGGTCAGAGAAATTTCCAGCTGCCAGGTGAAAGCAGGGAAACATGGGGATCTGGGATGACTCTTCCAGATCACAAAAGTCTGACAACAAAACTCCAGCCTGGTGGAAACTGAAAACATCAGGAAACTCATGAGAGACAGCAGATTTCCAGCGTGACAAAAATAACTGTATGTTTTAACCGCCATTAAGAGAGCTAAATTTGAAGCTGGTGGGTGCCTGAACTCACCACAAGCGTGTGGTTCCATGTCCTGATTGAACTATGGCCTACTGGCAGTACTGTGAGATAAACTCATCTTACGTTTTTTCAAGCCTTTGAAGATGGCCTATGGAACAGAGCTTTGTTTTAGATCTATCAAACAAAGACAATTAAATCCTTTCTGTGCAGGAAAACTAAAAGATGCTACTATCAAGTAGTTGAAAGAGATATCTTTTTATGGAAATAGAGATGAGATGGAGGAGGAAGGTTTATGAATTTGTAAGATGTCGGCAAAAATCCACTAGCAATTCAATTTTCATCTCTTTTCCGCCTGCCATGCGGCAGTCTCTCTGCAAAAGCAAGCAAGAGACATCTATTTCTCATTCTTGCTAGGTTTTGGCTTGTTGGACCATATGAAATATGAGCTCTGCCTGACCCCTTCTAACACAGTGTTAGTAAAACAAAAACATTTGAGTAGGGGAGGGAAAGAAAACCCAACCCATGCAGCTATTTTACTTTAAAGGACATGACGGTTTAGTGTAAACAAAGGGGGAATAAACTACAGGGATATATGCACAGTAAGAGTCAATTGGAAACAGCTGTTGGCAGATACTATGACAACCTGAAAGCTGGGGCTGCAGCTCCGGGTTGCACAAACTCCTTTTGTTTGACACCAGCTTTAAATCCCCTCTCATTGCACGTGTGTGCAAACCCCCACGGACGTGTGTGAGGTGTGCTGCAGGAGCAGCAAGTGCATGGCAGCAAGCAGGGATGATTTGGCTGGGAGTGTCTCTCCTTCAGGGTCTAACCTCAAGGAGGAAGATGTGGGATAATGAAAAAACCTGCAAAGGGGTTATAAAGCCCTTTCAACTATTGTCTGCAGCCATTCCTCCCAATCCCTGTCTTTAATATTAGAACCATATAATGACAAACTGTAAAAAGAGAGGCAAGAATGTAAAGGTGCTGTTTTAGTTCCCAAAGATTTTTCTTTTCTGGTTGCATTTAAAAGGGAAGTTTGGGGAGGAATACCAATCCTGGGCCAACCTGTACAATATTTCTGATATTCTGGGTGTAACACTATCTGTTACAAATATTAAATTATCTAAGCCAGTGGGATTGCCCTGGCAGGTGGTGTTTCCAATACCACAGCAGCAAAGTTAACAGAGCACAGTGCAAACTTGCAGGCTCCATAGGGACACTTCAGTCTCCAAATCTCTATCCCCCCATGTTAGATCTGCTGACAATAAGAGCAGGATATTTCCTAGTGAAGAAGCTGACAGTCACAAAACACAGCTTTTCACCTCTGGTTTGAGTCCAGACTAGCAGTTCAAGGTGCACTAACTTCATGGCACACCTGGAGTGAACACATGCCACGTATCTTGAAGTGCAAGGTTCATGCCCCAATGACCTTGCTGCTGGAGGCAGCAAAAAGAAAGACAAAACACAGAAACTGTCCCTTCTCTCTTTCTGTATGGAGAGGTTTCTTCTCAGGTAAGATTGCCCAGATTTGCACAGCAGAGGAGGTGAATGTTGAAAAATACGCGTTGCTGCTGTCCACATTGCTTCTGTTTTAGAGACAGAAGATTTTTACAAATAAATATCTAGTGCCCTACCAAGTCATGGACCACCTTCCTGGATCCTCCTCACCCAGCCAACTGAACACATGATGTTACCACTTCTAGGAAATGTCCCACCTGCTTACAGAGTTAATCTGAAACCCAGACACAGTTCAGTAGGTCTGTCAAACAGCATGAAAATCCTGTTGTCCTTGTGCCTCCCCACCCCTCTGCCCCAGACTCAGCCAGCTGCCAACACCAGCAAAGACATGTGTTGGCAACTGCTGCAGAGAGAGAAATGTAAGCCTTTCCTCACTGAAGATTTGGATGGTGGGGATCCTGCTGACATGCAGACTAATGCCACATAAGTAGCATAATGAGAGCCTCTATGGGTTTCACTAAGCAAGGGAAAGAATTCGCTCCAGTCCTGGTGGTCTGGCTGCAACCTTGCTTTAACTGTTAGCTTGCTAGAGCAGATAAGCATCACAACCATATGAACCCATATTTTCTACTGCCCAATGAAACAGCTTGGCTGCTCAGTACTACCACAGCTTTGCCAGGTTTTGTTTCCAGCCTTGCTGTCCCTCCTCTGGTAGGAAAGGCAACTTTCTCAGTTTGATCAGTGTCTGCACAAATCTGATAGTGACAGACCTCAAACCCTCATGCTGGTAGAAAGACATGAAAAAATATAGAGGGCCCTGATGTCACTACATTTGAATGCATTAGCCATTGCAGGAATACCCAAAGGAAACTCTTGACTTCAAAAACCTAATTTACAAATAGAAGACTTAATTCTTCACAGAATATTCTGATTTGGAAGGGACCCACAAGGATCATTGAGTCCAACTCTTTAGTAAATGGCCCATACAGGGATTTAAACCACGACCTTGATGTTGTTAGCACCATGCTCTAATCAGCTGAACTCATCTCAGGGTCTTGAATATGAATGCCTGTGTTTACCACTGTTCACACCACAAGTCAAAAATGAACATCACACTCAGCTCTGCTGTATTGCAGGGAGATAATCAGATCAATATTTAGAGAGAAACACACAGAACAGACAAAAACAACAGACGCAGAATATGGGGATACATTACTTAGAGTGAAGTGCAAGCACTGCCAAAGTGCTGCTTTCATCTACCAATGAGCAGTGATCACTTTCTGATGATGAGTCTTCAGATAGAAGCTGATGCCCACCTGTTTGACACACAAAATGTGTGTGTGTGTGTATTTTTATTAAGTGAGATAACATGTATGAGAAACGTTCTTTTATGACACTGTAAGAGAGGTTTAGCTGAGGGTCTGCAGGTATTAAACAGCAAGTCTAGTTGGGAAAAGAAACACACCCATTTGCTTAATTTCATCCCCTCTTGCCTCGGCATTGATCATGGCACACCCTGTGAGCTCAGGCTTAGTACACTTACTTGGAAAGGAGAATGACACAGTTCTGGGCCCTCCGGCCATCAATCACAGAGAGTTCTTTCACCTTTCTTGTGGAGAGGTAAAGGTCTTCTGTTGAGCCCATCTCTTTCTGCATGTATTTCAAAAGGGAGGGAAAACAATCAGAATTATGTTTCTCACTCAAGACTGATAGATTTATCTCAGCGTAATGAACAAACCCAACCCAACCTAGAAAAATCCTCCCACACGATAAGAAAAGAAGACAAAGCCAGGAAGCATGGGGGTAGATCCTGGGTTACTAGAAATACAGAAATCATTCATTAACACCTATAAGCTCATCTTTGATTCCAAATACTGGACCTGATTCTAACCTACTGGACTCACTCTGCCAACAATTAGGTTATGTAAATGTGAAAAACAGGCATGATAGGAGAATTGGGCACATTATGATGAAGCCCACTGGTGTCACAGCATATCCTTCAGCAGATGCCTCCTCCAGGGGTTACACAGCATTCTTGAAAGGCTCTAGCACAACCAATAAAAACCCTTCTGTTATGTCTTATGTCTGCTGTTGGACCTGACTAATCCATATTATATGAGAGATGCAAACAGTAGGGCACAATGGCATTTATCTTACTAAATGGTAAAATTTAGATTTAAAATATCTTCTCTTTTAAAAACTAATTAACACATTTAATCATACAGAAATCACCCTTTTCCAAAGTTGTCTGAATATCCCCACTGCCATACTCATCACCTGAAAAGAACTTGAAAATCCAGTACAGAACATTTGTCATAGCATACAGAGATAAAATATTTGCAAACTCAGTCTGACCATCCAGTTTTTATTTTCCCAGCTAACTGCTGCAGGAACCATTTAAAAATGTCTTTTCATGACATCCATATTGTCAGGACTTGAGATTTACCAATATAATATAGCTTTGAATGCACCCATCAAATAAGCAACATAACTTCTTTTTTCGCCTATAACTTCAAGCATGCTGAGTCAGATCAAAAGGTCCATCTACACCAGCATCCTGTCCCTGGGACTGGTCAATAGCAGATACTCAGTGAAACATGTCAGATCATGCACACACTAACCTCTAAAGAGATTTTGACACCCAAGCATTTGAGAGTTCAGTGCAAATCATAGGTTCATACTGCTAGTTGTCTTTTCAGTATTGCTACAGTCAGCTACCACAAATCTGTGTTGCCCCTGGATATACAAAGGACTCCTGCAGCCACATCCACAAGTGCTGCAGTGAGCCACCACCAATAGAAAACGGCATTTTAAAGCAGGTACAATGCACCAGCTAAAGACATGCACTCAGTAAGTTCTTCTAGATGTGCCCAAAGCATCTAGCTTGGCAAACAGAAAATGGCAATGTTACGCAATATATCAAACAGTGTTTCCAAAAAAAGCAAAATTGGCATTGGGTATGTTTATTATTTCTGAGAGAATAACTAACAATACCAACAAGAGGAGTGCTCGCTGTATAATCTGGCATGTAGAGATTTCAAGGTTTTCCTAAGTTTTCTGAGTTTGTGGGGAGGAAGACGGGGGAATATGGAGATGGGCAGCTGTTGAAAGGAAGAAAGCAACTTTCTGGTCTGTGCTCTTGGCTTAAAAGCTCCACTGTTCCTCACTAGCTAATATATGCAGACAAGGATGCCTGGATAGAGACAACCAGCACCCATCCCAAGGGAAAAAAAGAGTTTCAGCCTTTGGCTATGTATATGAAGTGATTTAGCCAGCTTTCCTTAAAGCCATCCAGAAGGAATTGATATAATAGTCTCCATACCATTTCCAATTCCCCAAGCCACAGGGTTCAACACAGATGAATAACTTGAACTATTCAGACACGGCCCACTCCTTGGTCATAAGGGCTAAACTCATCTAAAAATATATCCTCTTCAACTCATATTGAGGAGAGAGGTATTTATAGCTACTTGGAGCCATGTGTAAGCAAAAGCAGATGAAGCCTCAGGTTTTACCAAAGCCAGATTCTAAGCTTAGCTGAAGGAAAGCAGATTGCACATGGAGTATCCATATTTTCTCAGACACAGAAAAAAGAGGAGCAAGGGGCAGTGGCAACTAGCTTTTGTGAGAGAGCCCAGGCAAGCCCTGAATGTAAGGACAGCTAGAGATGGCATCAGTCAACCTGACAGACAAGATGACTGAAGTGTTAGGCCATCACCATTTACTGACTTCTCATCTGGGATAATATTATGTTATGGGCTTCAAAGAGTATGTCAGATCTGATATTTTAGTTCCAAATTTAAAACTCAGCTAAAATCTCAGTGCTGAAATGACTATACGTGCGGAATGTGTTCATCACATTGGTGCCCTGCTTCAAATACAATTTGATTTTGGTTAGCTGAAGACTCGTACCATGGCAGCACCCCAGCTTCTGGCAATTATCAGTACTTCAGAGAACTACATCTACCATATTGACTTGTTTTGATATACAGCCATGTTAGCCGCTCCCATGTGGCTTTCCAAATACAGTTCCCTGAGCACTAATAGTAAGAACTACTTTCTTCTGAAACCACCATAGACACTTATGATCCTATCTTAACAATTCTTTCCTGATAGCATCACTCTTACCAAAATTGTTGCCAAGAATTTTGCTTGACAGGTAGCCAGTTTAGACACATACATAATCCAATATCCCTGTCTGAACACCATTTTAATATTTTGCTGAACTTTCTGAGAGTTTCAGCTGTCCATTTGAACTCTTCTGCTCCTCAGATGGCACAAATCCTTCTGCCAAAGTGCCCAGTTCTATGCAAAGAAATATTCCCTTTATCAGAAAGTCTATGGCTAGCAAGTGCATCTGAAAACTTCAATACTGTACAAAGCAGACAGAACACAGATGGGAACAGTGGGAGAGAAGGCTCCCTGAGAGCCCCTTTTGTTCTTCTCAAGAGAGGGTATTACTTTGGTTAAGGAAGAGTTCATACTGGCATTCTTCTTTCTCTCTGGTCTTTTTTTCCTCAGGATCATAGAAAAAAGGGACTACAGACACCAGCAGTGAGATGTAAGCAAGTGAAAGAACAAGAACTACCTCCTATCACAGAGATAATACAACTAAAAGAATTATTTGTACCACCTTCCCCATCCAGAAGGCAGAGTCCAAGGGCATATGAAAGAGTAGCATGAGCTGTGACCCCAGAATGGCATGGTCCAGAACTTCACCTTCACTCACACACATGGCAAGAGGATCAGGAAGCAGACAATGATACTCACCTGCTTACAGGAGGAGGGGTTAGTTAGCAGGTCCTATGCAGGCAGCAGTCGCAAATAACGGAGAAGAAACATGCCAAAATTAGCACAGAGAAAGATACCAAGTTTAACAAGGCAGCTGAATTTAGATACACACTGTTTTCTAAGAGCATATACTGCTTAGCAAGTAATACTGGTCCAGACGGTTCAAAGGTATTACAGCATTTCTTTGAATATTTTAAATCAGCAGATGTCACGGAACTAAGAGTACAAGGTCTTTTATGAAAATAATAAATTTGGTCTCCAAAGCATAAATCTTTTAGGTCTTTAAATATTAACTAGGATAATGCTTAAATACCTTTACAAATCCAGTCCAGAGCCTTACTGAAAGAATTGCCAAGGTTATAACTTGAGGGTCAGTTCTCCTCTCCTGATGCACAGGCACTGTTTGTGGGTATTAACAAGTATAACAAGCAACAACTTTTTTCAATGGCACATTATACCCTTTAGCAACTCATAGCCAAGTATTTTGAAAGCACTCAGTAACTGCCAAGGATGCCTTACAGCACTTCTGGAAGACAGACTCAAACGATTTCATTACATACTCAGTACTACAGGAAAACACCAGCTATACTGAATCAAAAGGTCAATATTACGCAGTAAGATTAGAGCAAGGTCAAAAGACAAGTGTAAGAATACTTGTTCCAGCATTTTGTACACTGGACAGTTTCGCTTTCTCTCATGGCCACCAAAAAGGACTCACTGGGCTTGAGAGAGGAGAAGAGACCCTCTGTCATTAACAAAATCCGGAAAATAGAAAAATTGTTTAATGTAAATGAAACTGGAAAAAACCCATGAAGATCATGTTAATAACAGCAAAGAAAGAAATGCCTTTATCTCTACTCATTCAACATTTCAGATGCAAAAGAGCAAGGCTTTGCACTGACATTTTTTTTACAGACATTTGGATGAAGTTTAAAAGTCTCAAACCCAGAGTAAACACATACTTGGTCAGAGTGGAATATTTCTGAAAGTAGAAGAGGAAAAAAGACTAAGTGTGAACTGAAAAAATTCTCATAAATTTTTAATTCAAAAGCAGTTGGTTCCCTGGTCTTTAAAAAAAAGAAAATCGATGTGGACTTGTTGATTGGAATCCAGTTCGCACTGGAGCAAGTATGGATGAAAAGGAAAGTATCACGTAAAGTAATAAGACCAAAATATTTAAGGAGAAAAAACCTCCCAGAATAATGTAAAAACCTCAACAAAAGCTGTAAGGGCAGCAAAATGTCTAACTGCACAAAAATACAAGTAGCTTACATAAGTGTTACTCTAGTGTCTGGAGCCACTGTCATAAAGTGTGTTTAATGAGGACGGAAGAGTACTGTTCAGAGACCCATAGAGGCAGGGGTAAGGGTCAGGTTAGTTTATGGCTGAATAGCTCAGGCTACTTTCCAGTGATTGGTAACATAGCCATAAATATTATGATTCTAACTGAGACCAGGACAGCTTTGGCTTTGGATTTTGGGGACAAAAGGAAGCAAAACTTTGCAAGGTCATTTCTAGTGAGGAAGCTGCAATGTTTGCACCTGAAACATTGGAACAAAAGCTCTTGGGACAGGGTCTAAATCCAATCTCTTAACAGCACTGAAATTTCATGTGCCTTTCTTCCCCTCTGTGAATAAAGATCTTGTTTCAAGGAATGTGATTTACAGAAAGAGAGAGGGGCCTGTTGAAACAGCACCAGCTATTTGCAGAAGCAGAATGAGAAATGAAATCTCATCATGCAACAGTTAACATCACATCCTTCACAGCTTATCCATGTGGCTGTGAGCTAGTAAATAAGAAGAGTTATTCATTATGTTTATTTGATTAGATACAAAAATAAAAGAGAGAAGGGAGCAGATAGAAAATCCAAAGACAAGGGGTTGGATTGTTAATTTTAAGCTACTAAGTCAGTTAATGAAGTAGTTATGATCACTGTAAGGAATAATCATAAAGGTTGTTTATGGCAGTTGGGTCTGTGTCTTTTCCTAAAACTTCAGAGTAATGATCCAGTTCTGCAGCATACAAAACATTGAAAATATTCCAAAAGCAAAGGAAAGCTGTGGGAGTTCAAGGAGTGAAAGTAAAATGCATCTGCTGCTAAATCTCATTCAGTGGAAATAGACAGATTGAAAGTGATTCACTTTCCAAGAAAAAGAGGGAGAAGACATTCTAATAAATGGCCACTTTTAAAGTACGCTGTTTGCTCTATAATCTGTAATTCAGACAGTTTCTGTCATCTAGCTAGTTCAGGCAGCTGGCTGTTTAAGAAAAAATAGACAAAATGAAAGACAGCTAATACAGTCAGCTTGCTCAGTACTCAGGGATCTACAGCCTTTTTTCTCTGGATAAATGGGAGAAATAGAAAGTTTGATATGTAAATATAAATGTAAAGCTCCAAAGCTTTTGGAAGTCAGTGACCACTTACATTAATTAGAGCATTAGCAGTTGGTAGGTGCTGTCTCTGAGAGCTGCCCATGAGTATGAAGCATGTCCAGAAGTTTAGACCCTCCCCTGTGTGTCCCAACTTCTTTTGGTCTTCAGATTTTTTTGAACAGTGGCAGAGCATCAAGTGATGCAGCCTGACTTCAGGTGGCCAAAGGCTCAGGACACTGTCATGTGGTCCACTTCTCCTCCAGAAATTCAAGACAGAAAAGGTATGGAAGAGTTCACTCCTACCTGGTGTCTCTGATACGCGGAGAACATCTTTTCAAAATCTTCTAGATCCAGCACCTTGAATGCCTTTAAATCATCAATCTCATTCCATATCGTGCCATGGATCCTCTCCTAAAAGAAAAGGACACATTTTAACAAGATAGCAAAAGTATTTAGCTAAGAACATCCAATTCCATTTAGATAGATCATTCTCTTCTAATCACTGGTCACATTGCTACGTATTACTACTGTAATTTTACAGGACACACTTTGTTTTAAGAGACAAAGGAGAAAAACAGTGTTTGTTGGCACTTTTTAAATTTTTTTTTTTTTTTTTTGTTTTTTTTTTTTTTTTTGTTTTTAAACATACTATTTTGTATTTTTCATCATAGCAAGCCTCTAATGAAAAAGGCACATTCCAAGACTAGCAGACCACATCTCAAGCATTATCCATGATCCCACAGTATATTTCCTTTCAAGAGTGGCCATCTGTCTAACACAATGATTGTGGTCATGCTGAAAGGACTGTTACCATCAGGAGGAAAATGTTTAGGAAAAGCACTGAGGCATGACAAACCCCAGACAAATCTTCCCTTTTGCAAATTTTTCCAGGTTCTTTTGTAAAGTCTAAAGGGTGTGTGGTTTTCATTATGTCTGCCTGTGAAAGTAGTTTAAATTATTATTTTATTTTACTTTTAAGCTTTTGAGTCTTTGAAGTCTAATTGTTTCCTATTACATGAACTCCTTTGTCTACGTGAGGTCTTTGTCAAGCCAGATAGACACTAAGCCCAGATCCCTGAAACAGCATCATTCACAGTAACTGGAAATGTTCACAACCCTTGTGATGATACATTATCCTGAATGCCAGGAATCCTAGATGTTTGGCAGATAATTAGCATGGAGGGACACAGGCACAGACTTCTAGTCTTACTTGCTGTCCACCCAACCCAGAACAAACAGGCTCCTGTGGTACATGAATTAACTAATCAGCAGTCATCCTAAACTAAGTGAAGGTCTTGGGTCTCCTGCTGACATTCTCAGGACAGATATCCTTTTGTGGCAGAGGACACAAAGATCAAACTACCTTCTCCTTCCTACTGATTCTTAAGGTGCATGTTGTGTGGGAAAAGCTTCGGGTGCTCTTCACACCACTGACACCACTATTCTTCAGTTAATTTAGTCTATGAAGTGTATATTTGTTAACTGCAAAAATAATGAAAATGCTGACTAAAAGAAAAAAAGAAATGGACAAAAGGAATTTTAAAAATTGACCTAAGCAAATCGCAGGAGATGAAGAGCCAGCAGAACACCGATCTAGAGAAAGCCAAGAACCACAAGCAATAGCAATGAAACCCTCACACAGGTTCCAGCTCTGAAGTATCTGACTTGTACCTACACAGCAAAGTGCGTTAACACTTCATTATCAGAATTAATTAGGAACAGGCTCTACTTCCCATTCAGAGTCATCAAAAGGAACGAGGGAAATGTGCTAAGCCACAAGGCTCAGGGAGCAAGGAAAAAAACCTGACAAGGATAAAATGAGGGGGAAATAAAAGTGTGAAGTGTTCTGGAGGAAATTCCTGGCAGGGCAGACACGGTGGAGGAAAACCAACACCCTTTCTCCAGAGGCAGCCTGTGAGTGCCTGAGGGTAAGGAGGGATGTCTATAGTGCTATTCACAGTGAGAGCATACCCTGGATGGGAGCAGCACCCACCCGTGAACAGGCTTACCAATATCATTTTATCATCCCTTGGAATCAGCGTGGCTCTTCTTTCCATAGCAGGAAGAACATGTGACTGTAACATGGCAAACAAGTCTGGGAGGCTCATCTCAGCCAAAGCAATAGAAGACAAAATTAATTTTCTTTTTATCCTAACCCTGAACTCCACTGCCAGTCTTGGCCAGAAGTATCCAGGCAGAGTGATCCTTCTCATTCAATTTCCAGGCTGGCTTTGTAAACCATGAATTATAAATCCTGAGGGATATATTTGAACAGCAGAGCAGTTCACTAAGTGCCTCACTTTTTCAGACTGTCCAATCAAACCCTGGAATGGTAAAATATTTCTTGACAGGAGCCCTTAGAGTCATCACTGGGATAGAGCCCTAAGGATGTCAAGAAGTTGTACACTGTGTTTGGTAGAGGCTGGATGTGACTCAAGACAGCTACTCATGAGTCTTGCCCATCTACCTGTCCAGCTGCAAAAATCTCATGGGAGTTAGGTTTCCTCACTAATGGCAAGAACAGTGAAAATGTCCTACAGAACAGTCTAGTCTGAATGAATTGCAAAGGTGCCAAAACAGGAAGTTCTGGGACTCAGAAAAGGACTACAGAGAGTAGTTCTTCCCCTACTTTACCAGGAAAACAACCCAGTGAAAATGACTCCAATTCAGATTCATTTTAAGAGCCAGGTTGAATCTGGTCCTGTACAGGATGGTTTGTACGCTACTTGCAGCAGGAAGACAAATTCCAAAGCAGCACCCATTGCAATGGTGTGCACAAACAGAACTTCAACTAAAGTAGTCCAACTTTAGGGCTAAGGCAGTCAAAGAAAAATCAAGGCAGGCAGAGGTATAAACAACCTTTATTACATATAACACTTGCAATGGGCCTGTCTGTCCCTTCTGTTTCTACTATAAGCTCTGTCCTTGAAAATTTTCATGTTGCTGCCAGATAACTTCCTAGACTGAACTCTTGATACACAGTTTACACAGTTATGGATTAACTGGCTGATAGTTCCTTGTCATCAGCCAGAGAAGACAGAGCATTTTAAGAGAAACAGACTTGCATAATGTGGTTGCTATGATAAATGATTCCCTCAGCACCATAAAAATATTTATGGTCCCTAAATAACAATTTAAAAATAAATTATTCCTTCTTTTCTTTTTTTCTTCTCTGCCCTTATAAAGAAAAAAAAAAAAAAAGACCAAAAAAAAAGAGCAGTCATCTTATCTGTAATGTTTTTCCCCCCATCTTCATTTATTTTTTTATTCATTCATTTATTCATTCTACAAGTCTTCCAAGATCTGTGGTTCCTGTGCTTTGGAAAGTCTTGGCCCATTTGGAGAAGGAAACCCTGTGAACTGAACTTCCCAGCATCCTCTAAAAAAATGGTGTGACATACCAGATCAGAAAACACCCTATTATGAGAACAAGTATTAACAAGGCATTTGCTTCATCAAGCTGAGTTTTTGGTATGTTGTATTTAACAATTCACTTGCTGTAGCAGTTGCATCATTCCACCTTTACAGTGAATCCCAGTTTGCTGACAGATCTAATGACGTTAGAAAATGACAGTGTTTCATGGCACTACAAATCATATCGAGCTGTCCTCTGCTACATCTAAAGGATGATTTTATTTACCCTGATAGATAAACAATGATATTCTGGAAGACATCAAAGTCCATCATGCCTCAGTAACCTCACAGCAAGAGTGAAAACCTACAGTACTTCCATCTGACCTGCAGGTTCAGAGAAACCATGGAAACAATGAGTGTTCTGTGAATACTGGAGCAGGCAATCCTGCCTATTAATAGGTTAATATTTGTAGAATATTAACCAGAGAAGTGGAAGCAACTTAAAATTTTAATATGGATTAATAGTTACATATTTTATAAACATACTGATTTGAATTCCATTATGAATCTGAAAAGTGATATGAACAAAGCACATTTTTCAAACTTTTCTCTTGATATTAGATCCTTTCTTCAATGTGAGAAAAATCCACTTGAAGAAAAAGCCGTATTTTTTGCCTGTTTTTTTTAATCAAGACAGCTGTTTTATCTCACTGTAGGCCTAGGCACTACCACAGCTATTATGAGTGGCTTCACAATAAGATTTTGGAGAACTCTTCCCATTACCTTTGTATCTCTAGTGCCAGCCCTTCATTATTTTATGCTTTAAACCTCAGTCTGCTTTTAGGAAGAAAGTTCCAGAAATCAGAGCCATTGATAAAATTACAGAAACATTTTTTTAAAAATTAGTGTCAAAATGAACATTTTCTGTTTATGTGAGTGGCTGTTTTGGGGGGGAGCTTGATGGTTTTGATTTGTTTTTATGTGTGTGTATGTGTGTGTGTTTTGGGTTTTTTAAAAAGCTCCTATATGGTATGTAGAACAAATACCTTATGAAATTATTTCAGTCAGTTCTATTTAGGGCTGGCTAAAGAAAGCTTCTTTGACATCACTAATGAGAGTCATTACCAGGACATTTGATGGGAAGCTGCTTCTCCAGCCATGAGACAAGAAGCAGAGTGGTTGAAGGTTGACTTGATTTACTCTGAGAACTTCAAATCAGTATGTTTATATTTATTAAATATGTAACTACTAGTCCATACTTCCAATGTTCTTTAAACTAGTCCATTGTTTGGATAAACCATAAATGTTTGGTCCCTGATTGACCTTTGGTGTTGTGTAAAACTCAGAGTGAGAGAGAATTGCTGTCCATAAACAAAGAAAGGAATATTTCCAGGATATTACAGTGGTTATATTGCAATATCTTTTTCTTAAAAAACAGAGATCCTTGGCACCAGCACTACTGTAGTGCTGGATGAATGGAATTCACAGACAATGCTACAGTGCTGTATGAATGGAGCTGTGGTGTGGAAGGGCTTCATCAGAACTTGGCCCATCCAGGCATCTAAATGTCTTTGCCACTGATCATTAGCTCACATCAAAGCTAGCACAAAGCCCTTAATTCTCAATGGAAATTAGTGGGCTGTTGTAGTTTCCTTGTTAGAAGCAAAGATCCTTTCCAGTCAAACCTTTTTTGTGGTGCTCATGGGAACTGTGGACAATCTGTTATTGTCAACTGCGACGAGCTTGACTACATTTGATATTTCTCCTAACACCCAACAGCTCAGTTCTTTCCTTCCAAAGACAAAATCAGCATTGGAAAAAAAAAAGGTGTCATATGAATTGCCCTGGAGAACAGCTTTGATTCCACTACTGAGAAAGTATATCGCAGACAAATCGCTCTCAGCCAGCCCTGTCCACACTCCTGTTGGCCTCTGTTGGCTTTCCCTCACTCCCTCGAGGCAGGCGGCATAGACAGAGAGAAGTTTGGTCTCATGTGGGCTGCCATCATCTTCATACTTACCTGAAAAATCACCTGAGGGAGACTGTGTACTAATTGCTTAGAGAAAGGTGGTCTAAACAGTATGTAGAGGTAACTAAGAGCTGAATATTTGACCTACGTGCAGCCCTAACTTTATGTACAGCTGTTTCCAACATTGTGTCCCCTCACCTTGCTGTGTTTCATGTATTGTTCCTCAAAATGTTTTTGTGGGGAAAAGTTGTATTCTCATGAACTGGAACTTAAATCCTACCACAAAAATACTGTGCACACTTCCAAGCCTCAGTTTCCCAGGCTCAAAAACTTGAGATGTGTTGCTCCCAGAATGTGTTTGTTTTGAGCCCCCACTCATTCCAGTCTGGCTACTCTGACAGCTCAGTTCAGGAAAACACCACAGAAGTGCTGCAAAGGTAACAAAAGGCATGACAAGGCCCATCCAACCTACTCATGACTTTTTGCTCAGAGGATTAATATCCATGCGAATAGAAAGATGCTGAAGCAGGAAATCTAGGATAACTGAGGAAGATGGCAAAAACATATCAGCTTCTCTGGCAGCCAGTGAAATAAATAATTCCATAACAAAGTGCAACCCAAGTAACAGCATGACCCACCTGTATCGACACAACAACCTCTGCCATTTTGCAGAGACCATACCAGGTTCAAAACACTAACACTGGCAGACATGCCAAAATGAAGGCCCCATCCTCTAATGCCCCTTTTGCCAACTATTTTGCCTTCCTCAAAATAGTGTCTTTTAGCTATCTCACCACCCAGGTCTTCAATTTTATTAGCACAGCTGCCTTCACTCTTATCCAGAGGGCAGGATAAGCCTACGGTTACTGTACACTAAATAGAAACACCTGTGACTCTCTCTTTTTCATATAAATTCATGTATATACCTATATTAGTTATTATTTCTTTTCTTCAGAGCACTATGTTCCATGTTCTGCAAAGGAAAATAAATCCTCGTCCTTACGTTCTCTCCCACACCCCCCACGTGGCCTTGACAGACAAGCACAGATGGTGCAGCAAATATTTCACTTCACTTTATTTTAAAGAAAAGGGGAGAGGGGGAGAGAGAATTCTTGTGGCATTCCAGAAGTCCCTGGACACTCATTCCAAATGCCGGAGTTGGGCCCTGGGTGAGTTTCAGTCTAAAAGAGAACCTGGGTTTCTAGGCAGCAATCCAAACTCAACACAGACACTTTTTTCTTTCTAAATCAGTTAAAAAAAATTAAGACCTAAAGAGAAGAGGAGGGAAAAGAAGAAGGGATAAAGAGAGAGAAGGAAGAGAGAGAAGTGAAGGGGAAGGAGACAAAACCAAGGTAGAAGAAAATGAGTGGAACAGGAAGAATCCAAGTCCTCTGGGGTTCTTTTTTTTTTTGACAGCCTGGAGTTTTATCACCAACAGACAGAGTTCTAACCATTGAAGGAGAAAAGTAGCTTCCCTCACGGCCATGAACAAACAGTGAGGAGAATCAGGACACCTTTCTCTCCATGGTGATGATGGCTCCTGCCAGAGTAGAGTAGGCTGGTTTTCCAGATGGTTCTCACCATGTTTTGCCCACATTGGCTCTGGTCACCCTTTTCCCTGGTGCACAAGTGAGGGCAGCTCCAGCACACCAGTCCTGGAGATGTCCAGCTCTCACTTATGCATCCAGCCCCACTACAGCTTTGCTTAACCAGATTATTTGCATGCCCAGATCTATGCAGCTCAATCTATCCAGCACCTTGCTCATCACAGGGGATGTGCTGCACTGCTGGAGAACTGGGGAAACTCCCTCAATACAATTAATGACTCCTACTGACCACGGCCCACAGAAAGCCTCTTGCTTCTACGACACTTTTCATTTCATGGCATTAATCAACACTGGGGTATACTCATAAAGTAAATCAGTTAGTAATGCAGTTTCTCACCTCACTCAGCTTAGCCCAGTTGAAGGATTTCAGTGGATGTGAAGGCTGCGGGATGGATTTCTTCTTCAGAGTGGGGCCACCGGTGCTGAAGCTGGTTGTTGAAGGGGGTGGCACCCCCATACTGAAGAAAGGTGGTGCTCCTGGTGGAGGAGGAGGTCCTCCTGGTGGAGGTGGTGGGGCAGGAGGAGGGGGACAGCTGGAGAAAGGCAGAGGAGGTGGCAGTGGTGGCAAATTCTCAGACATGTGAGAAGAGGACAAAGCTAATGGGCCACCTGGAGGAGGGGGTGGTGGGGGTGGGAAGGAAATGCTGCCCCCTTGCTGGAAAATAAAAAACACAGAGAAAAAGAAAGCAAACAGTTTAAAAGGCACAATAACTCCATGTTGCCAGCTGATGTGATTTTATTACGACTCTCAAAATATTTGATGTTTTCTTTAAAGCCTCCTGTATTCAAAGCCATCCAATAAAGGGAGGAATCTCAGCTTTCAGAAAGTTTCAAGCCCATGGAGTTGTGGAGAAGAGCTTGAAAAAAGGAACCATAAATGGCTCAGAAAAACAGAAAGCTAGCAAAAGAAGCCAAAATGTATTATTTTCTCCTTATGTATGGAAAAAGAGAAAAGTTCAATCTTATGAACTTTTGAACTCCTGGGTTTAAAAGCTAAGGGTTTGAAACACCAAATACCTGTCATTAGGCCTCACTAATGCAAAGTGGGAGAGGGGAGGAGGGAATGAATCTGCTTTCTGCAATGTCTGACTTCTCAGGGCTGTGTTCTGGAGAGTTCTGGTGGCTCAGGCACACTGCTGGGATAGAAAGAACACCGAACAGGAGGGAGCATCTGCAAACATCACTTTTGCAGAACTCCGAGGCAGTTCAGATGCTCTTGCAGCACGATAGAAATCCTGTTTCTTATATACTTTTGAATCAGGAAGGTTTCCCTCTATACCACTGAAATAACAGCCAGGGCCACCCCACTCAGCAGTGAAAATTATGGCTGGAGGAGGACATGTGTGCCTCAGCAGCTCCTGCAAGGAAGGTGGCTGAGGAGAAGGAATGGAGCAGCCCATGCATTAACCATTCTATACCACTAGCTCAGGGATTTTGGTCTCAGCTAAAAGCTGAGCAGCTTCTAAGTAATCTCTATTATGACCACAGATGTGCTTCATGCATAATATGCTTTTGTTCATCATTCACTAGTTAGCAGCCTTTAAACAAAGATGGGGAAGACTCCCAGTCTCATACCGAGAACTCATTAAGTTGAGCCACCAGATCATTCATCTGGTCTCGGGTCTGGCGCAGCTCCAAGGATTCCTTCTGCAGCTTGTCCTTCATTTTGTTCAGTGTCTTCATCATTTCATCCTTCTCCTGGGTCTTTGTTTCACATTCCCGCTCCTTCTTCTCTAGCCTGCTCATCAGCTCAGTATGGTCTAGGGGGAACATGCAAAAGGGACTGATGAAATAAAATAAAGCTCGTGAACAGTCCCTGAGGAGATGTAGGTTAGGCTGAAATAAAGCTGACAATTCTGTCAGCTCAAGCAGGGATGTATAATGAGAGCAAGAAAAAGAAGATAGAGTCTGACTGTCTTGACAATGACCTTCAGTGATCAAGACAGCAATGCCTAAGTTTCAGTTAGACTGTAAAATCACTTCATGTGAGGACTGAAGGAACCCCCATCCTGTGAAACACATAAAAAAATGTCTGCAAAAGGGAATGCTGTGCCCAGCTCTGCTGCTCTGTGAATGAATTTGGACCAGTTTCTGCCTAGGCAAGCACAGAGGATGGCACTCACCTTTCCGGAACTTCTCTGCCTGATCCCTCCACTGCTTCACCTCATTTTCATTCACCAGCCTGAAAGATGAAATGAGATCATTTAAACTTTTCCTGAGCTACACATGTTGAAAGGCAACTGGCCATTATGCATAGTGATCAGCAAAAGGTAACCTGGTGAGTGTACAAGTTTCTACAGGATCATGCCAGTGGTCCTTCTGGATCCAGATTCTGCTCCCTAGCCTATAGCTAATATAAAAATGATGCCTTTTTACTACTCAATGTCATAAAAAGGGCTAAAGAAATGGCTGGGGAAGAAAGTCCTGATACATTCCTGTCTTTAGATAATGCCCTCAAAGTGCCAAGTCTACTTATTTTGAAAGAGAGAAGTCATCACTAAAATAATCACAGCTGCTACAGGTTACAGATTACCCCATCCTTAATATAAAACCAGACTGCCATTGGGTTTTTTCTACTTTCTGTGGTTCTGCTTTTTCTTTCTTACAAGCAGGAAGAACACTTCTCTACTGTGTAATACATCAGTAACAAGGCAATTCTCATATCTCTTATTGGCACAGCTATTTCCTATTACTGACAGAAAATATGCAGGGCATGCTGGGAATTGATTAGATATGCAGAATGAGGAGTAGCTATGGAAGTAGAAAGGGAAGATCAGGCATGATATCTACAATGAAGTCTGGTATCCAGCAACACTGTATTTTTCCATGACAAGAAATCAGTTTCAATTTTGGCTCACACCTATACAAGAGGAACTGTAAAATTTTTAGTGTAGGAGAATTTGGTTTCATATAGGACTTATGTTCTATAAATGTTCTTTTCAGTGGATAATTCAGAAGGGTAATGGGCCATGAATTACCTGCAGAGGCAGTTGGATGAAATGAAGAGTCCAAAAGTTTGGCTAAAAAAGGACTGAGAACAGGGAAGTTGAGAAGAGAGCCAGCTCATGTAGCTAGACTTCTCAAATGATGCATCCTATGGGAAAAAATAATGGTAATGCCCTCAACCAAGTCTGTGGGTGAGAGCAAACAGACATTTTATGAAGAGCTAAGAGGTTTTGTGTGCCAAGTGGGGACTACTTTCCCCTGTTTACAGTCTTTCTAAACCATGTGCTCATTAGTGAGAAATGGGGTCTACACAGAGATGATGACATTATTTTTACTTTTTAGTATCAAGGAAAGCTTTCATGAGCATCCTGAATGAAAAAAGTGCACATGAGGAAGCCTTGTTATAAAATCATGAGCATTCTTTTCTGTTCTTCTAACCAGAATAACATTTACTAGAAGTCAAATACAAGCACTTTGCTAGAAAATACTGCCAAGTTAGGATGTCAGTAGAAAGAAACTACCTAGAAGACTTACTACTTAACAAGACAACAAGAAGCTGTAAGTTAGAATAAGAAAGTCCTCACATACGGTGTTTTATTCCTTAAGCACCTGTGTATTGATCATATCCTTATATCTGCATAACAGAAATAATAATAATGCAGCTTACATTTTAATGATATTTTTGACATTGAAGTTTTCCAGTGGAGCTATATCTGGATCATCTCCTCGTTCATCCTGGAGAACAATTTGTTGGAGTATTCTGTCCAACAGCTGCCACTGCTGGAAGTTTCCTCCATTCCTCTTATCTGTATTGAAAAAAGACCAACCCATGAAAACTTCCAATTCCACGCCAAAGTGTCCAGACCTGCCAACAAACTGGCATTCTTTTCTCCCCACCTTTCATCTCAGTCCTGTGTGTGTTGAATTGCAGAACATAAAGACTAACTCTGAACAGTTGCTAGCAGATTATTTACAAATACCTAGCACACTGGGAAAGCACATAACAGGCATGGGCAACTTTGTGCCTGATGTGCACGTTCAGGCTATGCAACCCTTTTGACAGGTTAGCTATAAGTTGTACTTTAAATGTCTATAAAAAGGATTTCTATGTGATAATACCCAGTGTTTTCTGGGCCTTGATGTTGAGGTCACTGTAAAAACAATGAGATGTTCTATCTGCATGCTTGGTTATCTGCAGGTCAGTGAAACTCAGCTGGCATGAAAAATTTGTACAAACGTGACTGGAAAGTGCAGAGATAAAGAGCAGAAATCGAACCAAAGGGACTGATCCCACGGATATCAAAACAGAAGAGCCAGAGCAACATCAAGTCCACCCCAGCTCTGTAAGTTATATAACCTAGATCTTTAGATTCTTTAAAACTGCTCCAGTACAATCCTGGCCTGGCCTAACAGGATTTAGTCCTTCTGCCACCAAAAATCCCGGTTGGTCAACACATAAAGTTAAAGGTCTGTTCTAAAGAGTAGTATTAAAGAGGCCACAGAAATGAAATATTGCTTGAATTTGCACATGGAAGTACTTGAATCTAATGGGAGCCTGAGAACATACCACATTACTTGCTGAAGAACACACCACAGTGCATCTCCCTTGTGTTCCCTTCTCAGTTTGACTGCTCAAATATGGATTAAAGTAATGGAAGACCATCACCTCACACCAAACAGGATCAAGGCAGGCAGTTTTTCAGTGACCTGGCTGTTACACTCTGGATGCATAACTGAATTATTTTATCGCCGTTAACAAGAAGATTCTTATCGTTCCTTTGGAAAAAAATTCCAATATTATTTTCCACTTTCTACTTGGGAGCTCTCCACTGATACACTGCCATGAGATAGCAGCCTGAAGACTTGCTGTGGAATTTCCCAGTGACAGAACAGCTTTCAGCACTGTACTGTTACACCAGAAAAATATCAGTGTCTTTTTTTAATATTCAAAATGCTATCTATTTCTGGGAATTCCCTGATCTATAGCACAAGGACTCTTTTTTCAAACTTCTGACTTAAAATCATTGAAAGCTCTATCAGTGACTAACTGGAATGTCTCAGCTACTCAATTTTATTTGCAAATGCAGAGAGGTCAGACTGCTGCCCCAAGTATTGGTGACAAGAATTTTGCTGGGTGTAAGATGCCAAGTTCATTAGCCACAGCCAAGTTCTGAATGGGAGACAAGGGCAGTGTGTGCCCTGGTATCTGTGAACTTATACTTACACCAAAGCTTCACCCAGTTCTCCAGTACCCCTTGCTTAGGAAATCTGTAAATATACTCACATGGCATCTGCAAGCAGTGCTGGAGGATGGATAACAAATAGGGATAGGCGTCGGTATGCTTCAATCTCTTCTTGATCAACTCAAACATCTGAGAGGCACTTTTTGTATCAATGTGGATCTGAAGTGAGAGAAGAAAAAAACCATCCACAGTAAAATCCTGATTAACTGTGAAAGATCCAAGCAATACAAAGGCAAATATCTAGCAAATGGACCTCTACAAACTCTCCTGCCATGTCCAGCTGCAGGTTCCAGGGACAGGCCACATGGGTCTTTGACACCACCACTGTCATCCAGTATGGAAAAGATCCCCAAAGTAAAGGGCTAGAAAGGCAGGACGCATGCAAAGCCACCAAGAACTGTTCTGGAGCAAGCAAAACATTTGGGTCCTAGAAAGCTGTGGCACAAATACCAGAAACTAAGCAAGAAAGGATCAGCTGTTCTGCATCAGTGTGCAGCAAGAGCTGTTCACGAAGAAGGAGGGACTAAACCATTCAGGACCCTACAGCTTTTTATTGATGCTAGAGGTTGTTTTTGTTTAATGCTAGTCTTTAAAATCCACGTATTCTAGAATGCTGAGCCCCTCCACAGGTTCTGAGGCAACAGTCGTCAGCACAGTTACATATAATCTTGGGAAGAATATCAGAAAATAGCCCAAACTTCACCCATAGTCCTGTAAAGGGGATGTCTGAAAGTAGAAGGCATCCAGATCATCAGGACTGAGAACCAGAGAGCACGGCTGGGAGCCTCCTTCACTCATGAATATTCAGGCAAACCAAAGAAAGAAGTTTTTATCAAGGATACTCATAAGAAGCCATTTGTGTGGCCACTGTTTTCATTGTTCACACACTGCAAACCTCCTGCTTGCTAAATGAGGAACAGTGAAAACAAGTGCATCAGCCACTCTCAGCATCAAAGTCAAACATTAGTTTTAGGGAGCACAAAGGAAAGGTGTACCAAGCATCCCAAGTGGATGCAAGTTCAGCTTTGGCAAGTTCAGGAACTCCAAAGAAAACCTTACCAGGTCAAATCGCTTGGCAAGCTCCAGGTCATCTTCATTTCTGACCATCTCAAAGAAATCTAAATGTCTAAGAGGAAACAGAAAAACAAAACATCTGCCAGTGTTCATGGCATGATTCAGACTTAAACTAAGTGTGTCACAAGAGAAGCAGCAATATCTCGGTTCAGCTAGAACATGGAAATGGCAAGCCTTTCTTACATGAAGTGCTGTCACAGATATTCAATGCAAGGGGTTCAGTGACAGGCCAAAAGAAAGGCTGGCAGAGGCGTATACATTCTGTAACTCCTGTGCTAAGACACTGGGTTGAGGTAAGGTGCAAAAAAGAAATATAAAATACAAAAGGGATACTCTGTTTTTGCTGAATGCAATGCCTGCAGTGATGATACATTTCTAAAAAGTCCAAACCATGCTTGCTAGACAGCCACTGGATCATTAACAAGTTGTTTCTTTTAAACAATGGAGCAGAAATGCATTCAGTGGATCAGTTCGCAACAGCCTCTCAATATACCTATTGATAAGCACAGCAGCATGACTACATTTGGATCTAGGTGACCTGGTAAGTGACACATTTGACCATCTGGACTTGTCTTACACAGGGGCTAGAGCACAGCAGATGATGTGGAGAAAGGCTGTGGCACATTCCCCTGTACAGATCTGGTACAAGAGTCTATGTAATCCAGGCATCTGAGATCCTCTCAAACCTTAGTTATTCTCCTGACGAACTTGTAAAATCCAAAACTGCCCTAAATCCCTCCCAAACACTCCTAGCTACTCTCCTAAGGAATACAGATTGCCTATAGGACAGATTCTCTTACTCTTGTTTACAATGCTGCAGATCAAAAGTAACATTCCTGGTTCCAGCTTTGCAGCACTGTAGACATGCAACTTGGAAACTCAGAACACCTGCACTTAGACCACACATACTCAGTCACAATGAAGTCAGTGAACTACTGACTTCCCTCCTACCTACCAGGACAGGCTTTTGTTCCAGTTTTGCTTCAAGAGAAAATAATTAGAATATTTTTTGTGTTTGTCATTCTGACTGCCATCCTTAGCTGAGAAGAAAAGCAATTGAGGAACTCCTTTGCCACAGCCTCTGCCAATGGAGTATGTATGTTTCCTAATTCCTCCACTGATGTTAATTTTAGGATAAATGTTTTTATTTTCTTTTTGTTGTTTTAGGGAGTCAGTTTCAAGAAGAGACAGAGGCAGCTGTCTCAGAGAGGAGTTTCTAATAAGTCTTTCTGTTCATTAGTAGCTGTTGTCAGAAATTAAGTCTTACCTGTCCAGTGTGGCATTCTCATGTCCTCTGAGCTTGTCAATGACAGGTTGAATTCCCAGCATTAGAAACTCATATCGGAGATGCAATCGGAACTCCAAATTGTCCTTAAAAATGGGGGGAAACCAAGTTATTTGTTTTCAAAAGCTGTTAATCACATTTTTTTTTAAATTACTTAAAACTTCAGTTCTTCCATTTTTAATATTCTCTATCCTGAGAGAGTTCTTCCATTTTTAATATTCTCATCCTATTCATAGGATGAATAATTCCAGTAAAGTGAGTAAAAAAGTAATTAATGCCTTTGCCTCCATTTCACTTAAATGTACGTTTATATACTATGAACTTTGCATATGCAGTCATAAGGACAGCACACTCCATGTTGTTCCATAAGGAACAGAAGCTCCTGGCATTTTTCCTGCTAGTCCATGAGAGGTTCCCCTCCTGGTTACAGATGAACAGCATTGCAGTCTTCCTCCTATTTTTCTGTTTATTTGTCATAAAACCATATGTATAAACCCACATACTCTGACAAATCCTCAGACATCTATTCAGTGGGATGCTACAGGATTCCCACAGACAGAGACAAATACATTGTCAGATAGCTCTCATAAGCTTGCTGTCTTTTGTGGTTTAACAAAAAAAAAATTTTAAAAAAGGAAAGAAAAAGCCAATGTCACAAAAGTAACACTTTTAATGAAATAAATTCTATCCTTCAGACTCCAAAGGAAGTCTTATTAGTAAAAGTAAAACAACTGGGCTATTTTCCGAATTGTTTCCCTTTAATATTTCAAAATTAAAATGCTTTGACTTTGGCTTTGAGTCAAAATAACTTAACATTTCAAAACATTTCTGAAGGTAACCCAAAATATTTTCTAAAAAGGCTGGAATAAAAAGGTAAATGCTTTGCAGTTCTTAAAACAAACAAACAAACAAAACACAAACCCACAACCAAAACAGCAAAAACCAACCAACCAACCAGCCAACCAAGCAAAAAAAACCAACTCAAAGTAATAACTTCAGTGTAAGTAGTCTCTTCTATACTGAAGAAGCTCAAAATGAAATAATATTTAAGACATTATAAGACTGACCTTAACAATTAAGCATTATTTTCCACAGAATATATCCACTTACTACCACAAGATATGTGACTTAATCTACTGACTATTTCCAAGGTAAACTAATTTAAACATAACATTTTAGAAGGAATTTCCAGGGCAGTGACTCACCTCACCAGCACCTGCATTCAGAACAGCATTGATAAAGGACATGATGGCTGTTTTGAGGTTTACTTCATCTCGGTATCGCCCCATGCTCCGGTCCAGCTCATTTAACAAGGACTGAAACAGAACAGCAAGCTGGGTTAGAGGACATAATCCAATCTCTTGCAGGATAGATTCCACTGCTGTATACAGGGGAGATAATTGTAAAAAGAAGCTGTCTTTTGAGGAATAAAGGCTATGCCTGAACCTTGAAAGATTTATCCTTGTTCCTTCACTCACCACCTTTCAACATGAAGCAGACAATTATTACCTCTTGGTAAGCCCCCTTAAGGGATTTTCAAAAAACAGGGATATCCCCTGCGCACACAGCTACAAAGCTCAAAGGTGAATTACTCATCTCCACTGGAAGTGCAGTTAAGCCCCAGTTTCCATGTTGCAGACTCATGGAATGATTTGGATCGAAAATGATCTTTAAAGATCATCTAGTCCTGACCCCCCCTGCCATGGGCAGGAACATCCTTCTGCCAGACCAGGCTCTTCAAAGCCCCATCCAGCCTGGCCTCAAACACTTCAAGGGATGAGGCATCTGCAACTTCTCTGGCCAACATGCTCCATTGCCTTTCCATCCTCACCATAAAAAACCCTCTTCCTTTTACCCATTCCATGTCTAGCCTCTTACAGGTTAAACCCTTTAGCCCTTGTCCTGTCACCACAGACTGTGTCAAAATGCCTTTCTCTATCTTATAAGCTCTGTTTATTGAAAGGCTGCTGGAAGTTCTCTCCCAGAGGCTGCACATCCCCCTGTCAACCAACCCACAGGGGGTGCTCAGCACAGGAATGCTTTTGGTCTAATTTCTGCATACATATTGATATTTTACCATGATCTTGTGAACATCAGGAGACAAAGGAGAAAAAGACTAGACAAGTAACATTGGTGGCATTTGCCTTATTTAGGATTAATTCCATTTGAACATTTACCAAAGAGGTTATATGCAGAACCTGATTAGCCATGAATGCAACTCTACTTTTAGCTTTGTGCTGATCAGCATTAATATTCTCTTCAGGATCTTCTCTGATCAGTTCATAATTCCAAAGATAACTTTCCTTACTGAAAGAGTTATGAATGCCACTTAAGATCTGCCAGTTCAGCTGTATGAGTCTCACTCCAGCATTAATTATAAATGCCTCACACTCATATATTTGTTTTGCTGTAGCACTAAAAAAGAGAGAATTCTTTTTTGTCTCCCTGAGAAGTTTTGACCATAAAGGGATAACAAAGACAAGAATAATTTTTAGTGTTTGGCTCAGCAGACCATCTAAATAATATTTTGAAGCTATGATGCTGAGTAAGGAAGTTCATTTTCCTCTAGTCCATCTTTTGTCCCTGGTTACTGAAAGTGCTCATTCATAGAAAAATCTTTCCTTGGCTAGTCACCATAGGTCTATCCTGTTTTCCTTTAGAAAGCCACAGAGATATGTCTCAAGAAACAGGAGGAATATCATCCTGTGCATTCTTCAGGGGAAAGAATAACCTCTTGGCTTCATGCTTGTTTTTGTGCAAAAATATTTTGACCTATCATACACTGCTACTGACAGCTGTTTCTACATCTGAGCATAGTATGTTCATTATCAAACAAGCTTGATTTCATAAACTCCTCTCTCTTCCTGCTTCTAAATTTCCCATCTGGAATTTTCAAATTTCCCTATTCCAGGTGTTTGAGCCTCAATCTCATCCAACGCCCCAGTAACTGTGCTATGACTAAATAATATTTTGCCAGAAATGGGAACGACTCTTACGTAAAAGCACATGAAATGCACTACTGAGCCAGACTGGTGGTCAGCTCAATCCAGCATCCTATCTCTAACAGTGACAATCAGAAACTATCTGAGAAGTCTTCATATTCACCAACAAAACCAACTGTTCAACTTGAAAAACAAGCAGAAGTGAAATAAATGAGAGAATTTTATTTTGTTACTGCCAGATTTGACACTGAAATCCAAAACACATGTGCCTTCTTGGAATAACTGAATCAGCCATCACTACAGAAGCAGCAAAACCAAGGATGGTTTTGCTGGTTTTCTTCAGAGGCTTCATTCCCATCATATTTTCTCACAGACTTTTAGGAACAGGCTAGAATCTATGAAACAGCATATCAGGTACAGCATCCAGACAGGCTGAAGGATGCTAATGAAAGTTTTCTATCCCCCATTTCAGAACACTGAACTAGGAGCAGAATGCAATGGGAGGCAAACCAAATTCAGGGCAAGAAAACCCAAAAGTCTGTGCTGCACTAATCCAATTGAAGACAAGCACATTACACTACACATGTAATTGTTCAGCTTGAGAAGGAAACACTGTAAGTTCAAGCAATTTCTAAGCATTAGAGTCTACACCCACATACTGCAGTCAAACTCCAATATCTCCAACTCTTTGCAAATGGCTGAGGTTCAAATCTTCACTTGAACATTTCCTGTGAAAAAGATTTCACCACACCTCTTGGCAGCCACTTCTTGTGGCCCAATTGATCTTACAGTTATAAAGGTTTTTCCTACTATTTATGCAAAACTTTCCTCACTTAATCCAATTATTCCTCATCACTGACAACCAGTAGGGTTTCATTCAATCTGCAGCAAACCTCAAAAGGCTTTGGTTGAGCCCTAAAGGGAAGAAAGAAATGAAGGGTGAAAACAGCCTTTTAATTTGTTCCCTGTTAGATCCTTTACTACAACTCCAAATTGATCAGATTTCCCTTTACAAATTATGGTCTGTACTGACAGTGTTTAATACAAACCAGGCAAGGGGGCTCTGGAAGGAATGCTCCTGGCCTCCACATTTTCAACTTACAATATCAAACTTTCTTTATTCATTCACCTCAAGCTTCAGAATTTCTAGCAGCATTAAGGAGGAAAACAGGAGTCTTCTGCCCAAAGCAGCCCAGTTAATATTTCCATTGGCAAGTGAAATCAGCTTCTTTCAGACAGTATCTAACACTTAGGATTTCTCAAGACTGAAAGGAAAATTCTTTCTCCCCACAGGGATCCACAGCTAGACAAGTGCTTTAAATAGCAAGCTATTCTGGAAGAGCATCATGGTAAACTTTTTGGGCCAATAGAGCATTATGACTTTGCAATGCTAGTTTTGTCTCAAAATATGGTATTTTAAAAAGCATAGTGTGCTACAATGTCATGACACCGAGAAAAGGAGGGGAAGCAGCAAGGATAACAATATACAGAATGCAACAGCTTAGGGAAGAGGAAGACTCTGCCCCTTTCACAAGGGAAACCAGCCATAAATAGGATTATTCAGACATGAATGACTTTAAAATCAGAGACTCTTCCTTCTCAGTTTTCATAGCATTTTATAAAACTCCATCTTCACAAGAAAAAGATAAAAAGACAAAGTAACGTTTTTATGATCACACAGTGAGCCAGTGACAGGATTACACTGAATGCATGGAAAAAAAATCCCAGCAAGGACAACAAGGACTCATCTTCCTAATTCCACATTTCTGCTATGAGGATTTATTGTTTGGATTTCAAGTGTTTTCTTTCATCTCTGTTCTTTAAGGGGCAGAGTAGGATTTGTAGGCAAAGTAGCATGTTTCAAACAACTGGATGAAGACAGAGCTTTCCAGATTGCCTCATGAAGGAGATTGAAGGCATGCCCTAATACTACTGTGGTATTTGAGTATGGAAAGAGTATTGCTCTGAAGAGGACAATTTTCAAGGAGTATTTTAAGATTAATTACAGACTGCCCTGTTGGATAATAAAGTCAGAATCATTCCATCTAGAAGGGCATTATAAAAGAAGGGTCAATAATTAAAGCAAGCAAAGGGAAAAGCTCAGGCGAGAAGATGTGGCAAATGTGAGAAAATAGGAATACTGACTATATAAATTGAGACACAAACATAGTATATAACCTTGTTGCAAGTGCCAAGACAAGGATGACCCTTCTAGACCTATTAACACATTGAATATCAAAGACACAGGGTGAAGCTGCAGCATGAAAAGGCAAGAGTGAAGACTGGAACCTCAATAAAAAAAGGAGTAAGTTCTGGAGAATCTCCCCAGGGCTTTAAAGGGAATCCTGACTGAAGTTAGGGACTGACAATTGTAGTCAGTAGATGAAATGCTGGAAATTTAGAAAGAAATAATAAGTTTCAATTCAGAGTAACATCTGAAATTTTTTTTTTGCTAAAGAAATAGTCCTTCATATTCATATAAGTTCTATTGATATTTTCCATTAACTTCATTAAAAAAAAATTAAAAAGAAAGAACACCTAAAGAAGAAAAGACATCCTTTTTGAAGCCTTTCTGCACTGTTTGATTAATAGTCTTCAGCTGGTATTACTTGGTGCAATTTAGTTAAGCTTATTGGGACTAAAAGCATTTATAATGCTCAGGAATTTCACTGTCATTTGAATTTTGACTTCAGATACAGTAGTATAAAGCTGTAAGTTTTCTATTCAAGTAATAGGAGCTGTTGCAGGACAGAGTTAATATAAGTTTAGTAAGAACCATATGCTAAATCACAGCTTTCCTTCTTCACTAATTCACCAGTTGCTGAGTCTTCTGACAACTTTTGGCATCTGTGCCAGATAGCAGGAGTTGTGTTTAGAACGTTGACTAGCAATAACTACTTACATTCAACAAAATGTGCCATGTTTTATGTTGCTGTGTTAAATGCATGATCTCTACTCCACCAGACTTGTGAAAACTAGAAATAATCACTGTTTCAATCTAAAGTTGTCAGCAGCAAGTTATTTAGGATCTCAGGTTTTAGATAGTTGTCAGTAAATCATTCTGAACCTCTCTCTTCCTTTTTACAAGTAAGAGTGGAGGCAGAACCATGTATCCCAAATTATTATGCATCACAACAATATTCCTTTTCAAAAGGAAAAAAAAATTGTTTTGGGGAAAAGTAGATCTGTATTAGTGTTAATTACATTAATCTCCTGATTCCCCAGTGGACACAGTGCTGGTCACCACAAATGACATGAGGGTGAATGGGACACCTAGGTTTACTGTTAGAGTTGAAAAAGCTGCTAGAGTTGAAAATGAATCCAAACAGATAGTATACGAAGTGCCAGCTTTCACAGATGAGGAGGAATAAATTGACAGCAAGATGGCTGAATTGGATGACAAATATTTTCTACCACTATAGTCAGGAAGGCAACTTAAGGAAAAGCAGCACTGGCATTGATATTGTCAGAGGTCAGCATCACCTGTAAATTATTTGTTGGACATTCCAATAAAAGTGAGCTCAGTACAATTTCCAGAAAGCACGGCACATTTACTTCACAAGAACTGAGTTGATTTCCAAAATTTGAGATTATTTTCCTCCTATGTATTGTGTCTCTAATTTGGCCCTTGTCTTGGAGAGCTAGATATAAAGAGACTGAGCAGTGCCTCTACAGTTCCCAGCTTTCCTTCCCTCCACTGATTAGAATCAGTCTGCAATGATGGACCATAGAGGCAAAGGAATAAATTTCTACTCTGCATAGTTTCTCCTGTTCCTACAGTTTAGTTCACAGTTTTATTACTTTCACAGAAAGAATTCTTGTTTGTGGGTTCTGCCAGATTCCCCACTTGTGGTGGATAGTTTTCAACATAACAGTGTTTAGGTGTGGCTAGTCAAAGTCAAGCTGCGAAGTATAAAGTTTGCTGCAAGCTCCACATTTTTTGAACACTTCAATACACCAAAAGATGCTGCTAAATACTGAAGCTCCAGAAAACATAGCCCCCAAAGGCAGTTTCACACCTAAAGGATCTCTTCAGATACTTGCAAACTCCAGGTTACAAAGATTACATTCAGGACTAGGATTAAAAGAGCATTAAAAAAAGGCTTTCATTGTACACTACATCTTTGAAGCTTACAGGAAAGGTACAATACAAGCATTTTTAGCTCATCCCTCTTTTAAAATGGCTTCCTATATTCAAGTTACAGTGGATGTGTTTCTTGACAATAAGCTGCAAGACTGTTCTGAAACAGAGAGGTGCAGGAGGGCAAGAGGCAAAGAGATGGAGCACTCTTAATTTCATGTGCTAGACTTTCAGAGAAACTTCCTCTAAAATGTAAGAAAGACCATGACCACATTTGTTTCTTTGGGATTTAAAAAATCCCCAGCCTCTCTCTTAGAAGAACAACTGGAGATGGATGAGGAATGTCTTTGGATGAGCACTTACCTCCTCAAAATTAAACTCAAGCTATTGCTGAGTGTAGCGGAAAATCCCATTTCAGTCTCTAAACACAAGTATTAGTAATTGCAAACAAGAACACATTCTTTCTGCTGAATCATTTTGGGGATTGGGTGGGGTTTTTTTTTTTTTTTGTTTTTTTGTTTTTTTTTTTTTTTTTTTGTTTTTTTTTTTTTTTTGTTTTGTTTTGTTTTGTTTTGTTTTGTTTTGTTTTTTTTTTAAACTTGAGAAATAAGAGAGAGTATTCATTTATCTTTCATTTTTTTTCCCTGAATGGAAATGTATTTTGACAAGTGCAGCATTTATGCAGAGTACTTTTCATGAATGTAGGAGACTGGTAAGCACCTGCAAATCATTCCACCAGATTCCTCAAAAGCTACCACATTTTACCCAGTAATGACTTACCTCAGTTATTCAGTAACTTTTAAATCGAGAGAGAAAGAGAGAGAGAGAGAGAGAGCCCTCACCTTGGGTAAACTCAACATCTATCCCTTATTATATGGGCCTATTGAGCAGAGTCAATTGGTCTGGTAAGGGCAAGTTAACATGGGACCACAAGTGTAGTCAGACTTGTGAGTTACTACTTTTTGCTAAGCAGCTCAAGTTATCTCCACCTGTCTCCGAGGTATAAAAGAATGTCATATAAATTCAGGAAGGATTCTTTATTTCAGCTAATTACTAGAGAACAAGTAGACTTTAAACTTTTTCCTTCTCCTCAGGCAGTACCAAAAAACCTATACATCGTAGCTCATGTATATGGCTTACTTCCTGCATCTGCACTGCTCATTCCTATCCTACTCCTGTACTAATGAATGGTGACACATTCTGTAACAGTGACTGCAGCTGTAATCTCTTCACCTTCCAAGGTTTACTGTAATTGTGAATTTCTCTATTGAAATAGCCTCAAGAGCTTCCAACTGAGGCTGAAAGGCCCCCACCTCTGGAGGACATCGAAGACACACACCAAGTCTGAATAAACAAGTAATGCAAATGGGGCAGTGCACACAGAGGGATGGACCTGTCAATGCCAAATATTAATACCAAATCAAGATCTCCTGCATCCCTGTCCCAGGTCTGAGTCACAGTCACTGAATCCCACAGTGCATTTGACTCTAACACAAACATTGGCAGCTACTGTCTATCAGCACAGACGACTTCCCCATTCACTTTTACAGTAATAAATTAATTGTAGCCTAAAATCCATTAGCTGAGAAGGAAGTAGGAGATAATTACTATCAGGCATTAGGATCCAGTGCCTGTTGGCACAACACCACTCTAATAATTTCATCTAAGAAAGAACAGTAAATGGGTGATATTATCCCAAAGTTAAGGAGCCACAGCTTCACACACCACAACAGATTGTCCACTATCTTTTTGTAAAGGTGCTCAGTTCACTGGGAAGAGGAACATTATAGTAGCAGCCAGTAGTTTCCACAGTAAAAGCCTGTCATTGACCTTCTTCAAGGTCTCTGAGAATGCATTTCTCTTCTATGGTCTGAATGGGAGTTACTTGAGCCAAAAATTGCTAAGTGACAATGATTCACAAGTTGATTGCTAAGGGGCAAGTGAAGTGCCTCCACGATACATAATTTAATTCATTGTCTGCATTATTTAATCCACAATTCTTTTATTCCTAAATTAAGGATTTAAAATCAGGACAGAGGCTCCTGGAATTCTGTGGTTTCAGCTTCTAGGACAGAACAAATAATTACCACCCCAGAAATGCCATCAAGCTAGAGTATGAGCAGATAATGAGCTTTCATTTAGCACAGCAAACCTCCATTTTCAGGCAAAATATATGGAATTTTAAGTTAGCATGAATGACAAGCACTATGTCTTGAAATATAAATATATAAATAATCTATTTGAGGAATTTCCCTTCCTAAAACAAAATGATAGATATTGTTTTTTTACTACTTAGCAAGCTGGCAATATATGCACTGTAAAAATCACTCCTGCAGAGATTCCTGATTCTGGGTATTTCTGTCAAAGTATCCTCTTTTTACCTGGAATCTTGTCCTTTCTGCAGCATAGACTTGGTAGTGAAGCATGGCTTGCAAGACTTTTTTGTGACCATCTGGTACCAAGCAGACAGCCCCTAGGATCTCCAGCACAGCAATCTTGGTCTTAATGTTCTCAGTCCGTAAGCTCTGGGATATGATGTTGATACTTTCTGGATGGGCCAGGACATGAGCCCTTCCTTGGGAGTTGTTCATCAGTGCCTTGATACACCCTATAACGGATGTGTGGATGCGGCTCTCCGAGGTCTCATAGTCCATGCTCTTCAGGAAGTTCAGCAAACAGCTCAGGCCATCCAGCTCTATAAACCTGGTCACAAACCTGGAAAGAGAAAAACCAAAAAAAAAAAAAAAAAAAAAACCAAGTAGGAAAAACAAGGAAAGCAAACCAAACAAACGCACTTCATTCAAAAGACACCGTATTATTCAACCACAGATCTTCTAAAACCTGGCTAGTTTTCAGCCTAAATTCACAGAACAATTCCCAGGTGTTTAAGAAAAACAAACCAAACAAGCCAAGAGAGAAAACATTCCAGCTAATAATGGTGTGTTACATAGTTTCAGGGTAATTATATGCTATCATCTTACACTGCTGTTTGGTCTCTGTGTCCTTTGTTGCACTTACCACCAAACACTGTCGTGGTTCACCTCAACAGCTGCTGCATTTTCAGGGCTGAAGTGATTCTTTCGAATTGTTCCATCTTACAAACCCAAGACACAGATGTCTCACCGCACTTTTAGTTATGGGTTCAGTTTATCTTGAAAACCATTTTTAGGCTTAGCTCTAACTTTCAGCCAACACTGCTTATAGGTTCTACCTCCTGGATTTGGGCACACTGACAGAGGCTCATTCCCACTCTGTCCGTCAGCCACACTGCCTTCCCACTCCAACCCCATGACATATGTGTAGGAACATGTTATATTTAAAAGGGGCATGTTCTTCTGTAAATGCTAATGTTCCTCTGCTTTTGTTGGAAACCAGGGTTAAAAAGTCCAGATGGGTCAATTTAGACCATACAAATAGCCCCCTAGACAAATCAGCAGAAAAGGATAGAATTAGATAATTCAGTTCAAACCAATCATTCTAGCAATGATTGTTTGGTTTCATTTGAAGTTCCCAGCATTAAAAGTGGAGATTCAAAGACACGCAAAAGGCTGCAAATAATTTCCCCAGATCTCATTGTTTACCTCCTGTCTCCACTAACATGTTGCTCAGGTAGGTACACTTTTTGGATTGTCTGAATGCAAAACCATGTGCATCACACTTGAATTTTCAGTCGACAAAAATGTACACCAGCAATGATTTGTCCATGGCCACACTTTGAACAGCATAATATAGTCACTTCAAGCAATTTAAAAGGTTGTTAACAATTGCCACCTGTGTAACAAATTAAAAATACCAAAATTCTGTGTCATTGTGCTTTTACCCAGCTCCTCTTCTTCCCTCATGTACCGTCTTTCTTTTTCTGTCCACAAGATGCTGTTACTTATAAGCAGTAATAATGGAAGCACCATACTGAAAGAGCAGATTTCACTGGTCTCTGTTCATGTCCCTGTACCGGTGAGAGAAACCCAAGTCATATTTATATTTCCCTGGATAATATGGATTTGACACATGTATGGTCTTTTGGTGGTTACACTCCACACCACACAGGAATTTTCAGAGTCCACCTGAAATTTACTCTCACTATGCTGATAGATTTGCCAACTTTCAGCTTATGTGGGCCAGCAATTCGACCAAAAATACGAAAAAGCCTGGTGCATTCAACAAATGGTTGAATGGTTTTGGTCTGAGGTTTGGGTTTTGCTCAAAACTGAATTTCAAAGTGACATCAGAGTAAGGGCAACACACAGGAACATGTGCACACCAAAAACAAAAACATGGTTTTACTGAACCCTGCTAAGACAATCTGCCAAGTTTCACACAGGTCTGATTACACATTCTCTGGATGCATCACTTTGTCTACTCTAAAAAATCATAGGAGCAAAAGCCCCTCTTTCTCCAGGCCCAAGAGCAGCACTGACATTGTGCACCAAGAGTCAGCCAAAGCAGTTTGTTATTCAAACTGATTACAGAAAGATTCAGACTTGGTTAAGTTTCTATAATGCATTTAGCTGCTAGCTTGACAAAGAGGACTGAAACAAGTGCATTCATAGCTAGAAGAGTTGCTGCAAAGGATTTATTTTGGGGGAAAAAAAAGCACAAACTCAGCATGTTACTAAATGATGCCAATGAATTGTGATCAATTCCCTGGATATGTAAAGAGTGGATTTGCTGTTGTCTCTGCTGTGGAGGGGCTACTTTAAATTCTCCTTTTCCTCCTTACCTTCACAGTTCCATTCTATACTTTATCTGTTCCCTCTGTCTTTTGGGGGTTGGGGGAAAGAGAATTTTTTTTTCCTGTTCTTTGAACTTCCAGGGCTGAGGGAAGACTGAAGATGAGTATGTTTCTGAAGTTACAGAGCAATACTGATGGAAGCATCCTAAGAAGCAGCAGTGCAAAGCGTGCCCTAAATGCACTTTTGGATAGAACACACAATCTTATGACAAGACAAGCAAGGCTCTACAATTTTCATGTACTTTAGCCTGCTCTGATGACCATGTGAAAAAAAAAAATGGTAAATGCACAAAAGTCACATTGTCCCAGTTAAGTACAAACTCTCACTAAATCCACTGGCAGTGCAATTTTTCTAGGACTGTTAGGATGAGGTCATGCCAAAAAAAAAGGCATGTGCTGGAAAGAGGTGCGTGTCACAAAACTTGATTAATGACATAATTTAAAACAATGTTGGGACTTTCCTGTACTATTCCTAGCCCAGAGAGCAAACAGTGAGTTGTGTTACTCAACAGCAAGCAAAGCCAAATACCTTTCAATTTCAGCTGCAATCAGAAGCAGGAATCAAATTATGATTTTCACCTTCTTTTTTCTAAACACTTAGTTCCTTATTCTCCAGAAAAACCAGAAACCATGCTGGGACAGGTAAAGAAATGGCAAAAGCAGCTTCTGGCCCAACAAATACCCTCAGTACGAGGATTTGCTTGGTGTGAGGAGGTGTGTGAGTAAATGTCTGTAGAGGGCAGAAAAAGAAGTGGGAGTTTAGCTGACAGCCTGAGAGCCACAATCCTCACACACTGTTGGTGTTTGTGCATCTGTCTGCCTCTGTGCAGATGTCTGTGTGCATGTGCAAAAGCAAAGTCAGCTTACACAAGCAAAGAACCTTCTTGGACACAGCACATGTGTAACTAACTCCTGTCTACACAGCCTCTGTGGTGCAAAGTAAAGTCTTATTCTAGACTGGGAGGTGTAAAGTTAAACATATTTGCCAATGCATTCTGGCTAACACATTCAAATACTTAAATGTAAATAAAGCAGAGTGTGTTTTAATAGGTGCTAAACAAGCAAATTAAAGCCTAACCTCACCTCAGACTCTCACTTGACCAGTTTAGCACACTTCAAAAGGCAGGGCACCTCTTTGCCTTTCAAGTTTTAGAGAGTGCTGATCAGAATGAGTTAGCTAACTCTAATAATAAACTTTTCATCCAAATACAGATGTGGTGGCCTAAAAGGAACTGACCCAGTGATGGATTTCAAGTGTTGGGGGTACAGCTTCCCTGTAAGACTTGATCCAGCGCAGGAAAGACAAAAAGATCATATGCTGTGAGTGTGCAGAGAGCAGGATATTCCCACCCTGTCAACAGGCAAGGCTATACTTCCCTGCAGCATTAGTTTTTGAACCAGGGGGCACACATAATCCTGATACTACTGAACTGCTGAAAAATTCAGCATAATAGATTTTGCTTAAATTGTATAAATGATCCTCTTCAGTATGCACTTGGATGCAACCCTGCTAAATCAAACAAAAAATACCAGGAGAAATGCAGACAGTGAAGGGAATGGGTGATGATTCAGACTAAAGGAGGTATTTTTCAAGGGCTCCAGAAAGCAATTTCTTTCCCAGTCACTTTTAAGTTTTTGCTTTTGCTGCACTTCTGAACCTCCATTTTGGGGCATTAAAACACCAAAGGAAAAGCTCCCCTCTCACTGGTTCTGTCCAACAGTTTGTCATCACCATTGTTTATAGTTTTACATTTTTACAAACCTGAGAGCTAATGCGTTTCTTTACAAGATGCAGATGGGGCATTTTTGTTCTTTGTGACTGGGATCATTCCCTTGTGTTAGGAGATAACCTGGCTTTATTATTGTAGGGAAGCTCCTAAATACCAAACAAGGTGCACTTGCTCAAAGGGGACCACAAACTGCCTCAGGCATACTCCTATCCCATTTTCTACAAAGAGGAGAGGAACTTGAGTTTGGATAGGTCTGCTCTACTTTTTACTGCTAGAACTGGAGGGTTGGAATAGAGACAGAGATTAGTAATTACTCTGCATTATCTATTAGAAGAGACACAGTTTACAGTGAAATAAAACAGAGAGCCAAATGCATGTGTACCCTGCTATCACAAAGGGATTCCAGACAGTTCATCCTGTGTGAATTTAG
Organism: Chamaea fasciata; assembly: GCF_029207755.1. NCBI lineage: Eukaryota > Metazoa > Chordata > Aves > Passeriformes > Sylviidae > Chamaea > Chamaea fasciata. Next base: position 27,876,920 of record NW_027094088.1, on the reverse strand, counting down.
GTTTCTATTTTCTTCAGAGGCCTGATGAACAGAAGTGGCAAAGAAAATAGGATTTGATATCCAAATTAAACTAGAAATACTAGTATTTTTAAGGCTTAGGTATCATACTGCTTATGAGAGGGATTTGATGGAGCTGAGGGCCTCTCTACTGCAACCTTTCCATCAAGAAGAAACTGGCTTGTTGATCAGGCACTGGCATGCAGCCCATTTGGCAGCTAACAAATTGAGTCGCTGGAAATTAGTTGAGACATGGGACTTAACTCAAAATTTCGCTTGGCTTAACTGTTTTTTTCTTAAAAAGCCCCACAACCATCGCCAGTGATTTAGAAGACTTTATAGGGCAGCCTATAGATGCTTGTACTGACGCTTGTGCTTGTCAGGGTTATTACAAACAGATGAAGCAACAGGCTCTTGTCAAGGGGATCCAGCAGATGCAATACAGGTTGGAGAAGAAAAATCTTGAAAGGCTTTGAGCAAAAGAATTTACTCAAATGCTCATTGCTCTTTCTTCTTCTCTATTGCCTTGCCCTCAACAAGGAGTTTGGGCTGTCTCTTCAAAATGAGGGAGTAGAACAACCAATAGTGGCCACTGAAGTGTTTCAGCTGGACAAAGCAAAGAGGCCTTGCTGCTGTGGATACATTCAGTGAAAGCTGTCACCTTCAGAGAGTAAGTATAAACCCAGCTCTGCATTAATGTAATAATTGTGCTGTATCAAGTTCAACACCACAGGAGCTTTGTTGAAAAGCCTGGTGAGAGTTGGAAGCTTGACAGTTGCCCTAGCTTCCATTTTAACATAGAGTCCAGCAACATTTTACTGTGTTCTCTGCTTTAGGACAGTGATAGACAACATCAAACAGTCACTCTTGACTTGGGTCTCAGTAGAGGATACAACTTCTCTGTTTCCACATTAAAAGCACTCACTCTACCCACATGTAAAATTACCAAAGCCTGAGGAGCACCAGAACATGATTTAGTGCTCTCTTAAAGCCCATCACAACAGGAAATAAAGAGGAGGTAAAAACCAGAGAAGCTGCATGAAGTCAATTTTTTGAAGACTATGAAAGGGAGAAGCACAATCAGCACTTAGCTCTGCAAGAAGTCCCAAAAAAATCTTCACTTCAAGTCAAAGTAATTGCAATGAAAATTCTTGGAGATAATTTTCTGGATTGTTTTTATTTATTTATTTCATTTGTTTGGTTTGGTTAGGATCCCTGCCCCAAAATATAACTGCATTTGGTTAGGCATTACTGAAGCTCTCTGAAACTATGACTTCAGCATGGCATGGGTGCAAAAGTGTTTGACCAATTTCAAAAACATTCAGAATTTTTTGATTGTTTTCTGAAATCATATAAATGTTATTGTTTCTCCACACTGCTCTTCTAAGTGTTAGATTGAAAAGGTTTCTATACTAGTTAGTTTGCTATTGTTCAGAGCTTTGTTACCAGAAAAAGAAAGATGACCTTACCTTCCAAGACAGTACACAATAAAGACCCTTTACATTTTTCTATGCCACAGTTACAACATAGAATGGGAAGAATGCCAAACCAGGTGATGTCAGATAGATTAGCTGCTTTGTACTAAACAGTTCACATTACTAAAGATAAGGGGAAGATTAAATTCAAAGTTCAGAGCAGAGGCCAAGACTTTGCCCTAAGTGAATCAAATTACATGGGATGTGCAGGGAGCTGTGAAGACTAAAATCTGATCTTCATAGTCATTACCTGTGTTTGCAAATATCTGCCACAGATTTTTCACAGTAGACTTTGTCTTTTATTTTCCTGGAACTACATGTTTCAGCATTAGTGTGAAATTAGTTAGACTCCCAACAAGGCAGGCTCAGAGCAGGGACTGTAGGGCTCTCTGAGGATTGTCTGAAATCTCAGAGAGGCTTGTGTGAGGTGAGACAATGAGGTTTCTGTCCTTGCCACTCTCGGCGGTGTCACATCTGACCATTGGGAGACAGCAAACTGCGATGAAAGGCAAACAACATTACCTCATGGGCTGAGTCCGCAGAGCTGTCTTCAAGTCTTCAACTATTTTATTTTTCATTTCTGTTTCTTCTTCATCGAAAGCATACAGAGTCTGCATCTGTTCACAAAGAAGGTGGCAATTAGGAAAGCCTGAGCTGCGTGGAAGTTAAGAGACAGGCCAGGAGTTATGAAAAACAACTATCCCATCAACACATGCAGAGGTGCCTGCTGACCTCTCACTAGGAAAGCAGTGCCTCAGCTACAAAACTGAATCCAGATGAGGCTGCTCATGTGGACTGGCAGCAGCATATCACTTTGCCACACTGGCTAAACTAGTGTTCTCAGATTACCCCCCAAAAATCAGTTGCCAGTATGCCCGCAGAAAACTGTACCTAATTCGGAACAGCAATCTGCTGTGGTGACCTATGGATGTGTGAGGCAAAGTTTGTAGGGAGAGGCAATATCTTTTATTAGAGTGACATGACTGGAGGGATTTGGGGTGGAGGGGAAAAAAAAAAAACGGAACCAGATTTATGTGTCAGGTTTCAAAGCATAAAATCTTCTTCAAGTGGATAGGAAGCCTGAAAGTACCCTGAATTAAATTTTTTGTACATACGAGTTTGACTTTTCTTCCCCATGCAAAGTATATCACCTGTTTTAAGATACTGGTGTTTCCTATAGACTTTTTTGCCCTTACTAATTAGGAACATTTACTGAAAAAAGCTGGAGCATCATAAAAATCCCTGTCCCTTTTTTTTAACAAGTAAACTAAAACACATGAAGCCTAGACTTCCCCCCATGTGCAGCTTGCAATTACTAGAGCTTGCACTGAACTGGAACTGAAGTTGCTGTGGGAGACTGTAAATTAAGGTGAGAGACAATGAATAGAATAAGCACAAAAAATTATCGTTCTCCAAGTCAGACAAAGGCCTTAAAAAAGTGTTGTATCAGAAAATTAGGGTTCCAGATCTACACTCAGCACCACTGCAACCTTGTCATGTGAAGCAAAACTCTTCACTGCCCTTTGCATATATCATTCAGGCTCACAAGTCCCATGTGTGCCTTTTGAAAAAGTCAAGACTTAATGCTGGAAATTCTTAGCCTATAGCTATGTCTTCTTAGTCACTTAAACTGTAAAATGAGAGGATAAATGACTCTCTTTTTGGCAGGACTTCTTGTGGATATCACTCAGTGGTATCTGGAAACCAGCTCTGAACCCATTCTCAAATGAGTAACCCAATTAAACTAGTATCATCTATCAGGGATCTGATATTGTACCTCTCTGTGGTGGAATCTGAGTAGCTACAATTATGGCTCATTACAGCAAAATATTTCAGCTTTTATTTTACTGTTTAGCAAGCACCAAAGAAAACCTTCCCCTCACCGGAACCTCCTTTAACCTTCTCCCTCCTTGCCACCAGCCCAACACCTCACTTCCCTTAGAAGGGCTCCCACTGCCTGTATTTGTGAGTCACGTGATGCCAACACACGCGGGATCCTGAGGGTGGTCATTTGGCTGCATGCTGTTGCTGTCTTATGCTGAACGGCTGGCATGGGGAGATGTGTTTAACTCTAGGAGTCCTCCCTCTGATCCACGCTAAAGTCAAATTCACTCAGCAGCAGAGCAAGCTATTTCCTGCCCTAATGGAATGACAGAGCGCTACTGATGGAAAATGAGCTGATAATGTTTTATCTTTTGCCAGCATCCCCCGACAGCCAGAAACATAAATTGAAATTCTTAAGCCAAGCCATATATGATCCCACTCTTCGAAAAATAAACAGAAATCCTGAACAGGCATTATGGATGGCAAAGTCCTCGGGTGTGATTTGGGGCTTGATTTGAATTTTCTTGGGTAACAACCCATCTGGTCATCTTTCCTTTGGTCCGTAAATGCTCCTTTGAAAAGTTCCCATTCCTCCAATGGCTTAATTTCTCCTCTGAGCCATTGTGGGGGGAAAGCAAATGGATGGTAGGAAGGTGCTCAACAGTGCTTCGTTCAGAGTGAAAAAGGCCCATTTCCAAACGAAACAAATACAAATAATCTTGCCTTTACAACAGAGGGTGATTATGGAAAACCCCTTTTCTAAAGCTGCAGGCAGCCAAGAGCCCTTCATTTCTCACTCTTGTGAATGGCCAGGAATTCAAATCTGCATGCCCTCACTAAAGACAGACTGGGTTTGCATTGTGAAATGGCTTTCTCGGCAAGAGTTATAAAAAACATAACTGTCCCTGGGAGACAGAGGGGAGGGAACCGTCATTATTTGAGGTTGGATTTCATTCATGTGGCTGACTGATGAATTGCTTTCCTGAAGTACAAACTGCACTCGAGGACTAATGTCTGCTGGGCTCAGGAGGCAGATAGTTACCATCAGTCAACCAAAATACTAGGAAGGGGAAGCAAAATAGTGCCAGGTCCTTTTCTGGTGCCTAAAAGGTAGTGTAAATATAGGGCTCTTTTTATAAGCACTTTTTGTATATTTGAAGTTTTCCAGATCAAGTGTATCACCTCGGAAAGTGCAGCATCTGTTTACTTGATTTGCCAGTTTAAAAAATTCAAGGATTTATGAAAGCAATCATTCATGTGCAATTTTATATGTAAAACTTCAGGTAGTACAAGAAATTATTTTGAAATTTTGGCTCCACTTAAAGTGAAATATTTTAGTTTTTTTAAAAGCACAGATTTATTCCCACACCTTATCCTAATGGCTGATCATTCCCCAAAACTACTGGAAAGGAAAATACAAAGACCATGATGATAGCATGTGGGGAAAGGAGAGAGAGAAAAAGAAAGAAAGGGCATAAACCAGCATCAACAATACACTGTGTAACAGACCTAATTTTACTTAATAACCTCACACCTGTGAAATGACGAAGCTAAGTAACAAAAAGAATGAAAAGCAAAAAAGCAACCTGGATATTCTGACTTCTCATTATAGTCAGTTGAAATTCAAGGGGCACCACATCTCTAACTACATTAAGGCTGAACTATTAGAATATATTATTTTTATAACAAATTTTTTTGAAGAAATTATAAATCATAAACTATGAATAGATGTAATTTAAAAAAAATCCTGAACTTTTAAGCAAGCAAGTTTAAAGTAACATAGATGTCATCCAACTTGGAGGAGAGAGTTATCATCTACCTGCTAAATTCTGCTGAAAGATATACCTATTTTTAACCTCCTGTGAAGCTGCTCTGCCTTAAACACATGTTTTCTGAGTCAAGGAAAAGGGCCTGGTTACAGCTGTATTTATTAATCTTTACCCATCTCACACTCTCGACTGAGCCACCTCTCCAGAAAAGCTGGATTTTCAACTACTGCTCACCTGAAAGTCTCTCTGTGAAAATGCATCCACAGCCAAGATGATAAAAGCAACACAATGTTTCCTCCCCAGGAAAGCATGAGCTGTGTTTATTTGTGCTGTCAAGCAGTGTAGCAGGGCAAGGAGGGTAGGGGGAGCACAGGGACATTTCTTTATATTTGATATTAACTGGGCAGCTGCTCTATTTTTAAGAAAAGAACCTGCTGTGTTTTGATGAATCAGTAGATGACAATGACATTGATAATGGAACCAGTCTTCTATTGTGGGCATGCACTGTGTCCCCATCCCCAGTATCATTTATAGCATGTAGAGATCAGGGGACTAGACAAATTTGGAGGCTTTGCTTTCTAAATTAAACATGATTAGCAGCTGTCCCTTTGTCTTAATGACAGGTCCAGAAGACAGTGTACCAATGTTCTACTTCCTTCCAGTCAGGCTACCTGGAGCCTTGGACAGTGCCTCCACATGCTTGTGAATTGCACACTAGTAAGGAGATACAATTTTAGACATTTTCTTTGTGAGAATTTAGTTTAAAATATGTAAAAATCTGAGAAGTCATAGCAACAGAAACAATTGTGGGAAGAGAACAGTGCATAAAATGCATGGTTTTTTTGAACTGGATCAGGAATCTGTGACCTGAAGTGCTTCCTAACATAGTGGTCTAAGGTTACAAGTAGGGAATGTCAAACACGTCAGGAATCACCACATTGGTCTCAAACATATCTGTGAAGGGCAGATGCAGCGGGTGACACTGCAGCAGAGCTTCTGAGAAAGGGATCCTCGAGCACAGGAGCCCCGGCCCGCTGAAATCCACAGAAAGATACCTAACGGGATCAGCATGAAAAAGGTGCCACTCCCACTCAATCAGTGAGCAGGAGGAACATATTTGCCAAGCTAATATATATGAAAAAAGAACTTCATAATTAAACAAAAGGACATAAAAAAGGATGTAAAAGACAAATATAAAAAGATTGTGATGCAATGAATTCGAAGGAGATGCAAAGATAAAATTTCATTAAAAGCAGGATTTAAGGCATTTTAAAATAACACTTCAGTGATTATTACTACCACTTCAATACTTTTTGCAATATTTCTAATTAAAATATTGCGATATCTAATAGTGCCCACGAGACACAAATTGAAATCCACTGGATATTGTCAGGAAGCAACATGAAACATGTTTTTCTTTCACAGCTTCAAAGTCAACTCCACTTGGATGAAGTTAAAAAAAAAATATCCAAAAAACCCACCACTAAATTTAGAACTGAAATTATATGGAACCCAAAAATAACTGTTTGAAAGTTAGAAATCTCAGAGGTCTAAATAATAATGAACAGAACATGTCTTTTAAAGTGTGTTGGAGCTGGTTCTTAGCTGGATTACTCCAGTTTTCCACTGATACAATTTCTGCAAAATCAAGTCAACTTGGTTTTACCTGCTGAACAATGAAGCAACCAAACGGTAAATCAGAAGCAGGGGTTTTAACCCCAGTGTGTCTTCTCAACACCTCAAGCGTAAGAGTGAATCATGAGTCTTGAAGCCAAATAAAAGGTTATCAATCATTCAGGCATTGGCATTCAGGCATGCAAACAACATTACCAGGGCTGGTGTTTATTGGTGCTCTTAAAACATGCTTAAAATTAGAAACATAGGCCAAAATGTAGTCTCATTCCATGGAGCCGTTCCAGATTTACAACAGTGGTGTATACATATTCACTCCAAGTTTACTTCAAGATCATTTAAAGACTAACCCAAAAGTCACTGAAATCAATGGAAAAACTTCAGTAGATTCAAGAGGCCTTGGATCAAATCCTACCAGAAGTATTTGGCTCAGTAACACTGCAAGGTTTCATACTATTTTTTTTTCTTTAATGGCCCTTGTAGAGTAAATTTGTTCAGTCAGGAAATCAAAGCAGAGTGTCATGCCAGTCACTAAAGCTCAATGTCTTTTCTAAAAATAAGTCCATATTCTTTCTATTCCCTTACTCTGCCCCATGAAAATATGGCATGAAGGAAGGTGATAGTTTCGTTTATTCATGACTCTCAGTAGAAAGCAGCTTTTCTTTTATCCTCTTAAATGAGTTATTATAGCTTGTGAATCTTAGGTTGTTTTACTCAGCAAGACATATTTCACCATGAGAAATACATCATTACTGCCACATTTAGCATTCATTAAGACATTGGATTTATGAAATTATTTTATAGCTCATAACTACAATACAAAAGGTGCAGAAAAGCCTTTAAAAATCTAAAATAAAAGCATAAGTAAACAAGCAAGGTGTACTACCTAAGATTCTAGGAACAGAACTCTATCATCATTTTTGCACAACCATCATCTAAAGCTGAGTAGACCCTGCCCATGAGTAATTGGAGGAAAAATTTGACTATAAATTCAGTAAAACAATCAGATTTCAAAATGTAAAATCTACCATATCAAAGGAGGTCAGTGAACACTACACGCAGATGTTCTGATTCTGCTGGTGACCAGCTCTACTGGATGTTTCAGAGAAAGAGACACACTATACAACTATTGAACAAGGACAATTGAAAAAGGTTTTCCTCAAATACCTTCTTGGCTTGTATCTTATGTCCAAGATGTTACAGCCTTATGCTCTTTTATTTATGTGCCGTTATACTACTGGATATTATCTTATGTAAACAATTATCTTTTCTTTAGTTCTTCTACTAAAATAAGAACCCAAGTGTTATTTTGTAGACTGGTTGCAAATCAACTTGAAACCTTACAACCAAAAAAAACTTCATCTAGTTTTTAGATAGTTGCTTTTCTGATTCATCAAATACTCTCTTCAATTTTCATTTCAGACTCCAATATGGTTGCCTTCAGTACTCAGTATTGTAGAAATGAAAAATGGAAATGCTTTCAGTGCTTCCCAATCTACTATTCTGCAAGAGCAGGGCTCTTCTTAATCCCCATACTCTTCTTTTGTAAGCCCTATTTTAAATCAATTATGCCTTTGGGCTAATATTCTTCTCCTTTGAGAATTTCTTCCTAAAAGAACATACCCCTATGGTAGGAAATCTTCCCTGTTTAGTGGGAGAGGTAACTTACTGCTGCCATGGAATTGATGCGGTCAATGTAGTAGTCTGGCCAGCTCGTAGCAAGCTTATTAGGATCTTCTTGTTCCTGAAACAGAAAGTTAGGCAAGGTTACTCAAGATGACTTTAAAGCATGAAAGCCACTCAGGAACCACCTGGGATTCTTCATTGCCCTGCTCTTTATTGTTTTATCTCCCCCATATTCTTGTACAATGCACATGGACGTGTGGCATTTATTACAAACATTTCTGAAAGTGTAAAGTTATCACCATCACCATGGTATGTCCGATAAAAAGAATCCTTTTCAGCTCAGATTACTGAACACAGAATAATAAAGTCTGAAGGAGATACAGTTATCTTTGGCATCTAAGCAGCAAACCTCAGTCCCTTAAATGTTTCCAAGTAGAAGGATAGATCATCTACAGATAGCAAGTTTACGTTTTGTATCTTTATACTGACAGATCTTATAAATTATTTGGTCTCTCTACTGTTATGGTGATGGTGGAATATATCTGCTATGCAGAAAAAAAAAAAAGAAAAAAAAAAAAGAAATAAAAAAAGAAAAAAGGAACCTGAAAAGAAGAATAAAGACCGCATCATTTTGATGTGATAAACCCAAAGAGATTCAGCCTGGACATTAGGAAGAATTGCTTTACCACTAGGTTGTTCAGACACTGGAAAAGGCACCCTAGACAGCTGGCTGATGCTCCAAGGTTGTTGATTATTTAAGAAGCATCTGGACATTGTCCTTGGCAACCTGCTTTAATTTGATCAGTCCTGAACTGGTCAGGCAGTTGTACTAGGTGAATGTTGTCGGTCCCTCCAACTGAAATATTCTGTTCTATCCCACCCTAATCCTATCATATCCTGTAAAGTCAAGCAAAATCTCAGAACATCCAAATGACCACCAAAGCATCCTCTCAGTTACAGCAGGAGCAGTATTAATCCTTTTCTCCTTACCTCCCATGTAATCCACCTGAAATCATCTTCAGTAAGTTAATCTCAACCAACCTTCTAAAAGAAGACCTAACTGACTCAGGAACCAATTCTTTTTTATTCCTTGACTGCTTAAAGAAAATTAGATTTCCTTCTTACACCTATTTCTACATAGGTGTAAGAGTCACTAGTAACATGAGGAATGCTTTCCAGGATCCTCATCTTGCATCATAAACTGTGAATAACTAATACTAACATTCCCTAGCATATGGTAAGAGACTGAACCACTTGACGGATCCTAAGGATGACCAAAGCTGTATGAAGACTGTGTGGATCTTGCCAATATTGTCTGAGCATGAAAACTTACTTGCACTAGAAAAGCTACCCTGGAAGATATACATAACAAAATTTAAAGTGTAGGTCTATCAGAGTACCTCAGCTATTCCACTATTATTTGGTTTAGAGATGAGAAGTAGCTCTACGGGCCTCCTGTGGAGCCACATTCAGAAAACACCTTGCTGCCTGACTATTTCCTGCCAGGGTACATACCAACACACGAAAATAATTCTGCACAACTCAAAATCTTTGTATTTTGAATTGAAAACAAACTCGGGACCGAGATTTGGATCTTTCCCTCTCTTTTTCCCACTGGATTTTCAACACGTAAACTAAAGGAGCATCTCCATTCATGGCACTGACAAAACAGCTTTGTCCTCATCTAGAGAAGGACTGCAGTGCAGACCCATGTCAGGTCAGTGTCAGGTCACACAGTACAGGTCATAAGTAGTTATTAATGCCTTGCACCCAACTGAAGAAGAGCAGAAGAATTAAACAAAGCATCATACAGATGAATATCACTGTACAAAAAAATATGAAAGGCTGGGAAAGTAGTAAGATACCAAATATATCGGCCTTACACACACCATGTACCACCCCTCGATAATAGATGGTGCAATTAATAACAAGGTGATGTTTCTTAAATTAATTGAGAAATTCTGCTGATTTTCCTTACTTCTCTTTCCTGGCCACAATAATCTGACAGACCCATATCTATGTCAAATAGCACATTGCAGAAATATGCAACTCCCAACCAACAGCCAGTTAGAATGGCCACACCACATGTTTCTGGTAGACTGCCTTTGGCTGCCCTTTTCTGTGCAGAATAATACCTACTGGCAGCCACAACCCTGACAACAGTTTCACACTTGGCAGACACTAAGCTCCATTGCAAAAATCAATATATGACCTTGACAATGGAAAAATAAATTAAAACATAAAATAGATAAACACAGCATTACTTTTATATGATAATCTTATCATCCTCAAAGAGAACAACAGAAATAGGGAGCTTATCTAGAAGTACGAAGTAAAGTCATTCTGCAGGGAACCCAGCTAAGACACCCATCTGAAGCGCAACATGTTTTATGTGACCTTCTGAAATTTTTCTCTGCAGAAAATTACGAAAGTCCTAATGACAACTATAATAGTTTGCATAGTACACCTGACAAGAACACTGTCAAGACACCCAATACATGTTATTCTCTATATTTCTCCTGCCTCCATTCTGAATTCCAAATAAAGAAACACACACACACAAATTAAGGAATGCCTGAACTCATCCTTTATATTCCAAACTAAGCTACAATACTTTTTGTCCTTAAGGTTCTTTAGGAGGAAAACTAAGTATAAATGCTCGAATGCTACAACTAACATTTCCAGATGTCTTTGTTAAACACACAGACTGAAAACCATCAGGATAGATACACTAGAAAAAAAATCAGAATTCTGAATAATTTCCTACCTGAACCCAAACCACTGGAAATCCCAAAATCAGAACCAATGACAAGAAGATTCTGTTACCCTAAAGTATATCCATATATATGATTAGCTTGACAAAGAGGCAAGGTCCTTGGTATATACTGCTTTTGACCATTCTCCATTTGTTACAAGTTAGTCTTAACTCTTAGTCTTTAAGTCTTATTTTTTTAATTGAAACTGGGAAAAAAATTGTTCCAGCGGAACACAAAGTGCAAGATTTTTTCCTGAACTAAAGCCCAGACAGAAGATGTGCATTGCTGAGGTTAAAAAAGTTTTAGCAGATACCCCACTAAGCAATTCTCACTTTCTGAAGTTGTTTTGGTGCAGAAGCAAGAGTCCATTCAATCTCAGTGGTCTTGCACACTCCCTGCTCACATCAGAATTTCATGGTTGTCAAGGTGTGTTTCAGAATAAATGATAATGGAGTTAAAACCTGGCATTCTATTTCAATATGAAGTCCCAGAAATCTATTTATACTCAGGATGAGCATGTAGATTTTTATCTAGCCCATTAAGTCATTAGACTTATTTACAGCAATCTCCTGAGTGGCACGTTTAACAGAGTGTCACATTCACATCTGTAATATCAGAGCAATTGGGGGAAAAAAAAAATCCAAACATTTAATTGCCTAAATTATGTGAGTTCTGTCCATGCTACAAGATTGTTGTACCAGGTTTTCTCTCAAGAAGGGGAAGATAAGTTAAAAATAAAAAGCAATTAAGTCTGTGGTATGGGGTGCAACAACAGGGTGCTGGGGGTTTTTCTGGTTTGTTTTTAATATATTCAGAGAAAATTGCAAGGCAACTTGAAGATAATGGCAAAATCCTTCCCTTGCTCCAGGAGCACAGAGAAGGGCAAAAAACCCCAACCAACAGAAAAAAAAAAATGAGGCTTTAATATATAAAGCTGCCTAGGTATCAAAAGCTGGAAACAATAACCCATCTGTATAAGGAAAAACATTAGCTGAAGGAATCTATTAAAGCAAAGCCTTCTTTTAGCTCCTTGAATAGTGTAAATATTACATTAGAAAACAGGCGTCAGCTTGTGGACTTTATAAGGGGCCATATCATTCTTCACTGAAGTAACAACTATGTAACTGCTGTGGAAACAGGATCTTGATACTATACAAGCCTGCAATATAGCCAAGGTATTATATAGGCTTTGACACTAATTTGGACAGGCTCCACGACTTGGTGGAAAGTGGAACTTATGACTTCATCCCAACTAGGAATTAATGGAGTTCTGCAAATATTTGGACCATCTGAACCAATCAAAAATGAAAGAAAATAAAGCAAAGTGTGCACAGCTCAGCTGATCCTGAAAGCCTTTTCTGCAAATCCTGGGAGACCTGATCCATTGGGCAAGCTGTTCTCTAGAGACCAGAGACTTTTACAGGATGCCATGTCAGTGGGACAAGCATTTGCAATCCAAAGAATGCCATAACACACTCAAGCATTATAAACCACTGCCTTTGCTGCAAGACTTTCTAAAAAGGAGTATCTAACACTAGTGTTACAAAGATCATGCAGAAATGCCAGATATTCATCACTGAGTGGATCATGAAAATGAGACACTATTTATATGGTATTTTTTCAAGATTATTTCAAACAGCACAGGCAAAGCCTGTGGAGTAACTGCCTGCATTGAAGCTCTTTTGGGGCAAGCACTGGGTTTCAGTTTCCAGTGATGGCACATTGCTATTTTACTCTGCACCAAGTCACCTCCAAAAATATTGAGCAGCTCTCCAGAGCATGTCCTGAAATTCTGAGCATGTCAAAACATTAATAAATACATCCACAAAATTAGCAGCTTTAGAAGGCTTCTTTCCTACAGAAGAAGACAGAGAGGTATGTATTCTGACATGACAATTAAAACTCATTTTCAGAGTTAGGAACAGACTGGCACACTCTGACACTAAACCCAATACTCCTTTATTTCAACCATCATTTATGCCAGGTTATTTTTATGCAATGTCAACAAGTATTAACTCCCTTGGATCAGCAGGTGCTTGCCATCCCTTGGGTGTCCAACCATTACATGGACTATGCCACTACCTGCCACACACACACACACACACACACCCCTGTGATAAATCACTGATGACTCATGAAGTCTTTCTAACAGGCAAACTGTAACATAAAACTTCCTCCTCGAACAGATGGATCAGGAAACATATGATCTGTTACAGATGTCACAGGACAAGCATGGGTACTCTTGGGATGACATCTGTTCATTGGCAACATGACTTCCCTCTCAAACCTGTCTCTTCAGTAGGGCAGACAGCTGACCTTACTGTTGTGCACTGCTTAGAACAGGATGGGAACAAGCCACACACCTGATCCTAGAAAATGTGGGTTTAAAACCTTTCTTGGACAGGAAGTCATGATACTCTTCTCTGAGCTCCTCTCTGTATCAATAAAAACAATGTGCAAACACAGATGAAGAATATAACATGAGGTTAGTGTGATAAAAATTCCTGTCTAAGCTTGTTCACTGCATGGCACTGCATGCTCAAGTTTATGCCTGGGTCACAAAGAATTGCATTTCCTTGAAACAGCCACATTGAGGTTAGTGTGGTTTCTCCTCCCAACAGCCTTCACACACCATTTGAGTACATCACAGAGCTGAAAGGTGAGTTATTTCACCTGGTCTTAAAGGTCAGCATCATCACATACAGCTCAGAAAATATAAAGAATGGAGTTCAAGTCATTACAGGACACATATAAAATTTAAGAAAAAGTGAAATATATAATTTATCATAGCCCCTGTAGATTTTTTTTTTTTCAAATTTCCTATTGAAAAGCAATAGGAATTGGAATCCTGATAAAAAATAGCTGGGCATTTTTCAGAGGGTGTTTGGATTTTTTTAATGACAGTTGACTGAAATTTTAACGTGATTTACATCAATTAAGATGAAAGCTTTGCTGGATAAAGATTCTCAGTTTCTTGTTGAAGCCCTCTCACACTTCACAGTAACAGTTTATCTAGTAAAATGTTCATCTGGGATGCACAGGATTCAGACTCATGTCCATGTCCTGTTTCAAAGTGAATGGCATGACCCTTGCTTGTCGCATGAATATTCTGGCCACTAAAATCAAGGTGGGGTTTTTGTTTACTTGAAGGGTGAAAGATGGTTATTACTGGTTCTTCATTTCCCACAAGCACAACTCTTTTCCCTTCAGAGATGCAAAGACTCATCACAAAATCTGCTATTAATGCTGAATCAATCTTGCACCGCACACCAACAAAGGTCCTTCAAGAAATTAACGTATTGGGTTTTTCAGTGTCTCTATCAGTGAGATCAGCAGAAACAGAAAAAATGGGATGCAGACAACTACACAGGACCCAGTTACACAGGAGATCTGTAGTACAGCCAAGAATCAATCCACATAAGTCGTACTGCACTCATTCAAATCACCATTCTCCCTTTTTTCATGTCTGACCTACTGACTTTCCTTCACTTTAAGAAGTTCAGCTTTCAAAGAAACATTTACTTGTTTATTACCACACCATCCATTCTATTGGTTATGTCTCAGTTCAGAGTAGCCAAAGTTTCACAAATAAAAAGTGCTTTCATTAAAAAACACAAAATGTGTTTGATCTGCTGTGGGACAAAATGCTAATTCAGAAATGGAGCTAAAACACTTCTAAGCTTTTCAGACAGTTTATGCCTCCAAAAAGCCAACCATGTCCCAAGAGATGCTAATTTTGAAACAGCACAGACCATAGGACTGAGCCATTCACCAGACAGATGTGGTCACCGCTCCATTTCTCAGACTTCATGACTAGCATTTACACAAATAGTCTCAGAGTTTTGGGAAGGAAGCTATATCCAAGCCTTTTAAGCACAATTTATCCAGATTGAGAAAAACAAACATTACTTCTCTCCCTGGAATTAAGTTATTGATGTGCAGATAATAATCCTTCTGCCACAAAAGCAGTCTACTGTGTAACTTATTAAAAGAGAATATTCATTAATGACCAGTTGAAGCAGGCAACTGAGGAGTTCTAATTGCCTCCCACAAAGGTCAGGTTTATCCATACATACTAACAGTTCACTGCATTATGACACAGGGGCATTTTCCTTAACGGATCACAGGGTGGGTTTTTTTCTTGCTTCATTTAGCCTGAGCTCTGCCCTGTTGCCAGTAACTTGACAAACCTAATTATGACTTCTGATGCTGCTTACTAACCATTCTTTCAAAGGAAGAATCAAAGGCTTCAGATTATTATTTATATTACAAAATACCTAATACTGTCAAACTGTCACTGTCAAAGAAATACAATAAAGTATAAAGGCAAAAAAGGGATACATCTATGAACAGTGAGGATTCCTGCTTAGAAAGCATTTTCTAATATTGAGAGAAGCTTCAGTGCTGCAGAAATTCACCAGCCTTTAGAAATTAAAGTGGCTTATCAGTCATTTGTGACAGTTGGCTCTACCAGGGATGAAAACTTTCCAGTCAAATTAAATACATGATTTTTTTGGAACTAATTATGCCACCTCTTGCTTTTTATTTTTGCTTTCAAAAAGCATTCAAAGATACAGATTCTCAAAAAGTTGTACCTTATATACACGACGTGTCATTTCCAACTTCCTCTAAAACTCAAAGCCATTTCAAATTAATTATTACTAATTGATCAATCTAAAGTGATGAAGGCCATACTTTTTTTTTTTGTCCTCCAGAAAACACAGGACATCCACTGCATATACACATGGGAGAGTTTCTCACAGAAAATAGACTAGAGTGGCATAACTGGCAGGTCGGTGCATTGCTTTGAGCCAAAGACAAGAATTAGTGTTGTTTGAAACCTCAGAATTCTCAACCAGTGATTTTAATGCATAACTGTAGTGCTTAAACCAAGATTAAGTTTACAAGGAGCATATCTGACATAAGACTAACAATAGATTACTGATGGAGAGAGTCTGTTTTAAGGAACTTGATATTTTAATGGGATTGCATAATATATGTCAGTTTCAAGAATCCATCTTCTCTTATCTTTCCTCTTCTTTTGGTGTTTTATCCTTCTCCTTGATACAGACAAATGTAAACTTGCTGCCAGCTCTGACTGCAGTAGCCTCTTCTTATCACTTACAGATCATACAAGCCTGCTTGTCCTTCTTCAAACATATTCAGCGCTGCTATAGGATGGGAATCCCACCATCACCAGGCATTAATTTAGGGGTATAGTGTGGGATGTGACCAGGAAGATAACTTGCCCCCTATGTTTACAGAACTACTTAATTGTACAGCTGAGGCCACACTGAATTTTTAGTGATTTCTGCCCTAAGGACAAAGCTTTCTTGCAAAATTGAAGTGTAACAATATTAAAGATTGTTCCTCTGCTGAATGTTTAGTCTCTGCCATGGATGTTGGTCTCTTGCTGAGTAAGTTCTCCTGACTCTGTTGCTGCATAAAGATCCTTCTGTACTATTACCTGAAGTCCATATTCATGTTTAATACCTTTAACGTGCTCTACTTTTCACAAGTCACAAAACAACCAGCTGATATTTTGCTGTTGATAAATGTATAATCTAAATAATGAGCTGCCAAATAAGGGGATCCATGGATTCCCTGCACTTTCAATAAACACATACTCAGGAGCCTACCTTTCCTCAGCCCATCCACTCCTTCTGGATGTGAAGGAAAATGTCCACTAGGGAGACTCCTACCAGTCAGAAGATTGAATCATGAATATTCTACCCAGAGGGGCTTCAGAAGACAAAACGTTCCTCATGGACATGGCCTGCTCAGCAGGTGTGTGGCCATGGACTTAGGCTGCACTGCTGAAACACAGCTCTGTTCCCACAAACCTGCAGCAAGCTTGAGACCACATCCTGCAGCAATGTGTATAATCTGTGGCAGGTGAAGCCAACAATCTGTCACTGTCCCAACAAGCCCTAAGCAGAAGTAGCAAGGCATATTCTATTGCATTGCTAACAACCAAACTCTTCATTGTCCTTACCACTGTTTACTTTGTGTTTATACAGGTATTGTGTGTACATTTCCATTAACCTCATTCAGCTCAGTCAATGTCCCATGGATAAGGAAAGGGACTTTTTCCTTACCCAACCAGCTTACCTTGCCTCCTTTCCAACAGCACTCTTTTAAAATGTATTCCTACCACATTAGAATGTCACTTGAACTGTCTCCTTCTTCACTTCCTTTCCTCCTCCTGCCCCTGACATACTTTAAGCAATGTGAAAAGCCACAGAAGGGTCCAGACTGTGCAACAGAGCTTCTAAGTTTATCTTTTTGTCCTACTGTTTATCTCCAACAAGCAATGACTTTCTTTTGTAAATAAAATGAAGTCACCTACGACTCATGGCAAACACCCTGCAAGTTGCTTGATGATGGGAATGAAATGCCACTTACTGTGTTCAGAGACACACCTGGAGACAGAACACCAACCTGGAGAACGAGACACCTACCTGGAGCCAGCAGAGATATTTAGGACAAGTCCTTCTGGAAGCATTCAAGAGAATTTTTTAGTAGCAAATTCTAAAAGGTGTTTGTAATGTGTCCTCTGTCTGTTTTTCCAGTGGCACTGCTTGTTTTAGTTCACTTCTGCTCCGGGCCCTTTTTTAAGCATGATGACAGTAAGATGGCCAGGGCAGCCAATATATTTTCCATTTTTCTCTATCATTTAACCCTTCACTATTGAAAAAAAAAATGTTAGGAGTTGTTGGACCGGTGAACAAATGAAATAAAAACAGTCTGAGAGACTCACAGCTCTTAAGCTGCTAGCCTAGTATTTGAGTATATCACTTGATTGCTTTATCTCCGTCCTTTCCATAAACTTGGGTAAAACTCCTTCTCCCAGCCTTCATTTCTCTCACTTAGTACATCTGCAGAGTGTTTGGGATACCAAGTGCCTTTCAACAGATGACTGAATTATCACAGAGGACTGTGATTTTCACCTCAATTAAGTAGCTGAAACTGTCACATCTGACTGCGATGAAAACTAAACAACTCTCCAGAAAGTAGAAGGCAATCCCTTTCTTTCTCTTCATGGCTGTCACTATATTCTGACAACAACTCTTTACTGTACCCATTTCTAAACTCCTCACTAAAAAGATAGGAGTTTGGCAACTCTTCTTGATCAGTGTTCACTAGCTTTTTTAAGGCTCATGAACACTCAGAGAAATTCAGAGTGAGCCCTAATCTCTGCCAGATTTGCTTCTCAGGCACCACAGAAGCACGTTCATTATTTACATATTCTTTGCTCTTGCTTATGCACCAAAGACTAATCTGAATGGTGAGAACGGCCTTGTACAGAGTATATGTTGCTATCATTATTATGATTACATGCCATTAACAGGATGGGCTCATACTTGGATGGTGAAGACTCAGAACTTTTGTAAGAGGACAGACAAAGACAGAACAGATAATCCAGTGGCCTAAGCATTTCCATGTACTTCCCATGCAGAAGAACTGGACTGCTCACCATTATTTTTGTTCTTAAGTACATCAAATTACACCATGATAGTAGGATGACAGCTGAATAAATGGGCTTTTTTTTCTTTTTTTTCTATTTTGCATGCTAGGGTCAAATCTGCTTCCACTGAATCCTCCCAAAACTCCCACAGAAGGCAAGTCAAATGCAAAACACAGCATTAGGCATGACAATGACAATTTTCTAACTCGGGATTATTTTGGGCCTGATTTTGATTAGCGTTGAATTATAACTTCAACTGATCACTAGTAGCTCACCTGAAGACCTGCAAGATGGACACACAAATTCTGCATACTCAGAATAGCTACAGCAAATACCATGACAAGTTTACGGCATTTATGTCTTCAGCAGTCTGAACTAAGGAGGTAAGAAGGCATTTTTTAAGGAACAACTAAACTTTTTTTGTTGGACAGTGAGAGGAGAGGGAGGAAGAAACTAAAAATATTCTGCGCTGTTCCCATGGGGGGCAGGGAAGAAAATACTTTTCAATTATACATAAATAACTATATAATTTCAAGCCCCTGACCCAAGGTAACCTCTTATGCTAGGATAAATAAATGAGTCTGCAACTGTTGGCATTGCAATGTGGAAAACATAAAGCAAATAAAGCAGACAACTTGGAAAAACTTATTATCTCTTCTTACGTCTTCTACAACGTGGTCTTTTAGGTGTCACAATTCCAAGCTGTAATAATGGTATATCATCTGAATTGTGCATGCATTTTTGCCCTCTTGACACTAAACTTACACTTTAAACCATTACAAGAGTGACTTCAGGAAAAAAAGTTAAGAGGAATCTCTAACATCATTAAGCCTACTATATTGTTTCTTCAAGTACATACCTTGAGGTCTTTACTATAGAAGCAAAAAAAAAACCAAGTAAAAGACATGAAGAAACAATTACACGAGCTCCAAGAGAAACCATAAAAACCAGGCAATGATTCTTCTCAAGTATGCTGATCCGCTTAAAAAATAATTGGGCAACATCAACAAAGTTGTATTATGAGTAAGTGAAATAAAATTACTAAATTCATTATATGGAACTATAAAAGGATGAGATGGTGTCCTTCACGAATCCCAAGTTTTATTTTTCCAGTGAGAACACATTCTCTGCATTCAATGATGTAGAAGGAGATGTATGTCATTTTAGGCTTTACTTTATAATTGTATTACTGGTGCTGCCCAAATTTGGGAGCTTCAGCCGATTGCACACGTTAAGAGGTACCATCAATCACACAGCTCTTTCACACTGAAAAGACCCAAGTACATCACTAATCAGGAAATGTGTGTTTTTGCTGCATTAGTGACACTTCTGCAGCATTCTGGTGTTATCTGTTACATCCTGTACTTGTCATAGGTCAGAGTTTCTCAATTTGATTTTCTTAAGCCTACTCGCATTGATAGCAAAGTAATTTTTGAAGTCATGTGCCTGTCTTCCATACTAAAGATACTGAAATGACCCAATGTCAGCATCAAGCTAACAAATCATTCCAAACATCTGAGCATGAAGTCATTCTGCTAACAGAAAAAGGAACAGATGCTGGTGGGAAAAAAGGAAGTTAACTCCACAATTGCTGGCATTTTCCAAACATCAAGCTGAAGGAATGCCGTGGTTTGCAAAGGGCAACATCCTCCCACTGTGACATCCCAGCGTTATGAGATTTCCAGTGAGCCCTAGGCAAACTGAAAGCAAGTCTATTTTCAGGGAATTAATTTGAGAGATTCCACATTTCAGACTGTTTCACCAGCAGTGTTCTGAGCTAAGGAAGTCATGCAGTCTTCCCAGACAAAAAGCAACCATGGATCCCAGGCATTGGGAGAGAACCAAATAACATCTGCTACTGCCTGTTTCAAGGAGTTGGACTCATAGCAATAATACAGGACAGTATACAGGAGGTTGCCTGAAGCCTTATTGATGTTCCCTTTCTTTATAAGACCATACAGCTGCTTTCCTAGTTTGAATTATGAATAGTTTAGAGAATCACAAATCAATTTAGGATGGAAGGGGCCTTGAGAAGGAACCTGCTCAGAGCTAATGGCAAAGTTAGATCAAGTTGTTCAGGTCATTGTCAAGGTTTGAATATTGAGTTAAATGAAAATGTTGACTGAAGCTGAACTTCAGCCATGAACTTCCAAAGCACTGGTAGGAAGAGAAATAATAATTTTCTGATGTACCAAAGACTTCAGATAAAATATAATTCTTCATATCCGGTGTGGCTTTGCTGGCCTTTGCCCTGTGGCCATGAGACGTGGTCATCGATTAGCCATCAATACTGCTAATTGTGGGATTGCTTAGACTAAATCCCACTTCTTCAGCCTCCTACTGCCCACCAACTGCTTTTGTTGTTAAACTATCACACGTGCTGTGAGGGTTACCCAGTGCTTTCCAAACTTCCCAGGGAAGACAGAGTAAAAGTACCCAACACCACATCCACCCACACTCCCCTTCCACACTCCCTGCAGAGCTGCAAGAAAATCTCTCATGAAGTAACATCCAAGACTCATCAAACTGCGAGTCCTTACAAATGGCTTCTCAAATACTGCAGCAAACTATCTTGTGTGTTGAGGTCTGCTGCTCCCAGATACAGCATATGGAACAACAGCTCTAAAGAAAGGAACTTATAAGGGACACATTAAATGCTCATTAAAGCTATAAATCCATAACCAAAACAGTTTAATATTCCAAATCAATAACAGACTCTAAAAGTATTTCAAAGAGGAAAAAATAATGCAAGAAGATAGAATTGAAAACAATACAACTTCAAACCACCCACTTCATTTATTATGGGACAACCACGTGCTTGGCAGTCTTCATACAGAAAGGATGAACCCCAAAGTGCTTTCAAAGCTCAGAACAGACAATACAAAACCAAAAACCCACACTCAGACAACACAATAGTGTGATTTTCATCTGGCATATTGTATCACTAAATGAGACCAGATGAAGATCCATTTTCTCTCTTCTGTAGGGAAAATGTATCATCTCCTGAATACCTCAGAACTGGCAGAATGGCTGATCCCAGAGGGATCTAGTGGCCCAGCATGTAGTTCCAGGCTCTTCACTAGTGATGTCTCCCAAGGTTCAGTACTGGGCCCAGTATTGTTCCATAAGTTCATCAATGACTTGGATGGAGGAGCAGATGCCTCCTCTGCGAGTTCACAGATGAAACAAAGCTGGGAGGAGTGGCTGATACCCCAGAAGGCTGTGCAGCCCTTCAGAAGGACCTCGACAGCTTGGAGAGATGGGCAGATGGAACTGTCTGAAATTCAACAAAGATAAGTGCAGGGTCCTCCACCTCAGGATGAATAACCCCATGGACCAGTGCAGGGCTGACAACTGGGGCTTGACCTGCTAGAAAGAAGCTCTGTGGAAAAGGACCAGGGGGTCCTGGTGGACAACAAGCCATCCATGAGTTAGCAGCGTGTCCTGTGGCCAAGGAGACCAGTGGTATCCTGGGGTACATTAGGAAGAGTTCTGCCAGCAGGTAAAGGGAGGTGATCTTGCCCCCCTACTCAGCCCTGGTGAGGTGCACTTTGAGTGCTGTGTCCTGTTCTGGGCTCCTCAGGACAAGAGAGACATGGAGCTCCTGCGTGGGTCCAGTGGAGGGTAACAAAGATGATTAAGGGACTGGAGCATCTCTCTTTCTAGGAAAGGCTGAAGGAGCTGGGCCTGGTCAGCCTGGAGAAGGAACAATGGAGAGAGGATCTTATCAAAGCCTATCAGTATCTGAAGGGAGGATTCAAGAAGATGGAGCCAGGCTCTTTGTGGTGCTGAGCAGGACAGGAGGCAATGGGCAGAAACTGATGCACAGAAAGTTCACCTAAATATAAGGCAGAAGTTCTTTTACTTTGTGGGTGACAAAGCACTGGAATAGATTGTCCAGAGAGGTTGTGGAGTTTCCCCCAACAGAGATATTCAAGAATGGTCCAGATTGCAATGCTGTGCCATGTGTTCTAGAATGACCCTGCTTGCCACAGATGATCCTACGGGTGGTCCCTTACCCGTTTTCTGATTCTGTGATCTCAATATGTATCCCCTACTTTAAAGCAGGAACCTGAAGAAGTGAACTTTTATCTAAATGCATCAAGTGTAATGCAACATAGGAAGCCTTAAATGCAAAAAAAAAAAAACCCCAAACCCAAACAACAACCAACCAACCAAACAAACAAAAAAACCCAAACACCCTTAGGGTTTGGAATAAAAGACCTGCCAGTTCATTTTAGCATAGAAGTATTTCACAGAAGTAACTGTCCCTCCATCTTAACCAATCTGAAACTATGCTTCACAGTGGCAGCCCTAGAACAAACAGAAAGTGCAGAAATTTTCACTTATTTCTGAAAGCTTTCCCTAAAGGCAAGGAGGACTCCAGGTTTTATATTTGCATCCATCTTGTCATTCATCCCTGGTAGGTTACGGTAATTATATAAAAAGCTGCAAAAGCAACTCACATCTCTCCAGCAGATTTCAAAGTATCTTACTCTATATCCAGCTGCACAATATCAGGCTATACTTTTTATGGTGACATTGTGCTGACAATCCAAACCTCAAGGGCAAAACTCAAACAGACACTCCTAAAGAAAGAAAAAAATCCAAACCAGACATGTAGACATTATCTTCATTAATGCTAGACAGGCAGCAGGGGACCAAAGTGGGAGTCTGTGAAAATGAGCTGTAAATGGTATAAAAAGATGGTAGTAAAATTACTAAAAGTTGACGTCCCACTAAGGCTAGGATTCTCAAGATTATTTCAAACCCTATGAGGATGCAGCCCTGACATTAGGAAAAGAGAACTGAATTCAAAGTGATGTTGCTTCTTTGTGAGAGAGGTGTAAATCTTCTCTAGGAAGACATCTGGGGCACTCTGCACCTGGACTGCAGCTTCAGTCGTTCAACATTGATCTCTAACCTCAGTCCAAAGGACCTGGACTCCTTAATGATTGTGTAATGCACAAAAGTACCTTTTACTCTGTCCTTCATGCTCCTGACAGTGAGCTCACCCAAACCCAGAAACTTCACCACAAAAATATTGTGGAAGACAGATGAGCGCAGTAAAGAAAAAGAATGAACAGTGCTTGAACTGAAAATATATTCAGAAATTTCAGAATGTATCTTAAAATAAAGGAAAGGAAAAGAGGAAAGTGGAAAAAAAGGAATGCTGTATGCAGCCAAGGCATGTGTAAATAGTGCAGGAAAAAGGTATAAAATGATGGCATGGTCAAAATGTTTCCAAAAAGTTTCCTAACTACCTATTCCTTCCTTCAGGTAGAGAGAAATGCATTTATGCATAAATATAACAATGTCAGTTCTTTGAAAGTATAAAATAATTTAAATCAAGGACTTTTTGGAACCAAGGACTTTCCTGACTCCAGTTCATTAGTTTTTTAGTCATTGGGTAGATGAAGAACATAATTAATAAATATTTTGAAAATAATTGCAGAGGATGGTGTCATGATGTTCTTTTATCTTCTGCATATTGGCAGTTACAGACTATGGTTCAGGTAAACTTTCTTCAGAATTTTTATATCCTATTTTGCTATTGTGGAGAATCTCTTTCCCATAATAGAAAAAGCAGAATAAAATTATGGATTATAAGTACGTTCTTTTCCTCGGATGCCATGAATGTCTACTTCCAGAAAGTTTCAGTGTGCTGCTTATTACCTCTCTACTTGAGTTTAAATAACCTCACTTGAGTAGATAAAGCACAATCAACTCAAAGCAACTGCTCTAAGATACCACTAAAATCACAAGAGTACAAGATAACACTGAGATATTTCAGAGATCTCAACATATTATTAGGATTGAAGGATCGAGATTTTTGTTGGGTTTCTTTTGTTTTGTTTTGTTTTTTGTTTGATTGGAAAGAACCCGTATGACACAGCTGGTCCAGTCTGACTCTACTTTGGAAAAAAGAATTCCTACCATTTTTTTTCTCCAAAGAAAGACAGAAATGAAAAAAAACCTAACTTGTTTAACTTTGCAAAATGTGTGTGCTCACTACTAAAACCTGCTCAGACAAAGGCTTACAAATTAGTCTCTGGAGGCAGTAAAGGCCATAAAAAGAAAACAACTTGACTTGCTTTCCAATAGCAATAAGTCTAACAGCTTGTAGGGTTGTTCAGAAGGCAATGAGCTATGGCCCGCACAATGAGGCCTCATTCTTAGAAACACAGGCTGCATCCAAGGCAATGCGTGCTGAAGCAGTGCAATACCTGCATTTTCTACACTTTTTGTGTTCCAATAGGAGCTTGTTTATAGATGAGGCAAATGAGCTAGCAATTTCTCTTTCCATATAATTATTTGATTGGTATTTAATGTGATTATGTATGTTAGTATCAGCTCCTGGTAAAACAGCACTGAGGAACACTGGTTTGCTAAAGTTTGACGCCGGAAATTTGCAAAGAAATACATTTGAAATCATGGTCTAGTGCTTGATTTAATTCCTGCAAAAACTTATATCTGGTAGGAAATCTAAAAAGAGGAGTTACAGAGGTGTTTTTATGTAAGTCTAAATTTCAGCTTATGGTGAGACATGAAGATTATTCTAAACGAAATCAGAATAAAGTACCTGAACTTAAGGAGGATATTATAATTTGTATTTTCTACATATGGCTTTGCTTAACAATATCAGTGGAAGCTCCTTCTACAGAGGAAGAGGCAATTTAAAACATGTACTGGTGGTTTGAGTAGAGGGTCAGGGTGCCATCAGTGGTGACTGATCAATGATTCCTCTGATGTAAATCAAGCCAACTGCATTTCTCACTGTCCATCCTGTACTGATTAATGTCAAGGTAGAGAACAGCTGAGATTGACACGACATTAACATTTTCCAACAGACCAGCCTTTACTCCTTGCAAATAGCCATTCCACAAATGAGAGAACAGCATCGACTAGAGCTGCTAGCTAGAGCTACACTTCTAGGGTCAAATAATTGGTGATTTGTTTTTAATACTAACCATTTCATATATAAACCCAGAATAGCCAAAAGTGACCAAAGCAAGCATGGCTGTGTAATCCTGTGTGTATGCTACTCTGTAGGTATCACTCACAATCATGAAATTTCAGTTCAGAATTCAGCTTCCTTTGATTACTACGGACTGCTGACTGGCAAGCTGTGCCCCTGCCATACAATTTTCAGTGTACAGACCTACCTGTCTTCCTCCATTTCTTCAGAAAGGCTTGAAATCAGGAACAGGTGGAATGAGGTTTTTAATACAATAGTGACTTTATACCACCACATTGGAATCAAGTACCATAGAAGATTACATCTAACATCCGACTGCCAAGATAAATGTGTGTCCACAACAATGACTTATCTTCATTTTTGCAAGTGACATTTGTTTATTTAAGGCAGCCCACTAATCTCACCACCTTTAGAGCAAATCAGGAAGCTCTGACTTTCCATTACTTTTAGACTAGAAAAGGCACCTAAGATCAACAACTGTGAACAGTTGCCTCAGTCTGCACTTCTTGACCTTCTGGTTTGTAATGTTTCCACTTGGCATATCTCAAAGCATAGGGCCCCTGCTTGCCAAGAAACTCCAAGAACCCACTATCAGCAAGACAGAGCCCTCTGGGAGCTTGTCCTGGGTAGCTGGAAGTGTTCTGCCAAGTAAGAAATTGGACCCTTTGTGGCTAAAATTGGATTGCAAATTCTTCAGGGAAAAGTGGGCTTTGCTTTAATGCAAAGCCTGGAACAGGATTCTCTGTCACTGCAAAGCAATGAAGATAGGTGGATTAGATAGTAGGCTAGAGAGAGATGTCATCACCAATCATCTGACTGCCTGGGAGGGAAACAATGAATAACACTGGACAGCTAAGTTTTCAAGTAATTGAAAGTATCAACAATGTAATGAAAAGACATCTGGCAATGGTATCCCATCCCAGTTAGCACATCATTTTGGATAGCTGGAGTTCAGCTAACTGACATTGCACTATAAATACATTATGAAGATTTTCTAATATGCAGCTTCTTTAACTTTGGAAGTCTTTAAGATTCTTACAGCAAATCCACTGCTGTAGAACAAGGGAAACCAAACAAACAAACAAAAATCCCCAACAAAAACAAAATCCCCCATGTAATGACTGAATCCAACCAACATATTAAGTACATTAAAGTACAAATCTTCCTGCCAAGGCTGACTGGTCTGGGAGGTGAGGTGTCTTTAAGACAGCTACAAATAGATCCTTTCCCACCAGAGCTGAAAAACCCAGCTGAGCTGGCCAGCAAAAATGTAAAGCAGACATTGATCAGAGCAGCCTGCACCTTCCCTCCACTTGCAAGCACTGTGTACCAACAGGAAAAAGGAATGGAGATAGCACTGAAGACAATGGAGACTAGACTGCTTTTGTGCAGTGTTGCTAGCTCAGAGCCACTGTAATTAATTGATTTCTATTAACTTCCCTGTGAAGTTAAAAAGAAACCCCAACTAACCAACAAAAAATCCCTGAAGGCAAAACACCCTGATCGGACTAAAATTTTCTTTAATTACATGGTAAAAAAGCTCACCACCCCCACTTGGAGGAAAAAAGGCAGCAAACACAGACTCCAGAAGGACCACGAGCGGGATTTAAATCTGCCAGGTTCAGTCTAAACCTCCTTTTCCACCTTCTGTTATGCAGACTTATGTTTAAAGAGTGATGCTCTCATAGCATGACTTGCACACTTGGGAAATAAAATTAACCAGCAAACCCACCACATCTTTTTCCTCCTAACATGTATGGCTAATAAACACATGCTATTGGGGTTATTTTCATTTCTGAACATGTGTTTCCTAGAGCAGCAAAACTTTTCCAATGTCACATTACTGTAGAAATTCCTTGTTTAGAAGTTTCACAGCAATGACACAACTTATCTGCTCCCTAGGCCATCATTCTGCCAGCAACAAAATATTGGTGCAATTGATCAGCCTCTGATTTGTTGCCCCTTTACTGGTTTGTCAGAATTTTGAAGACCTTGAAGGGAGAAGTATTACATGGAAAGTGATACAAACAGGCGCTCCTCACGTTCCAGTGCCCTGTGGAACATTTCCTACAAACGTTTCCTTCCTTCCTAATCTCTGGAAGACCTTGAACTACCAAGTTTTAAGACATCACTATTGCTGTGTACTTTACAGATATTTGAAGACATTCTGAAAGACTTCAGCAACACATATTTCTATTTTAAGCAACCTACAAAAGTTTTTAAAAATTCCTTAATGCATTTCTATAATAGTTGTTCTTTCAACTCAAAGAAAAAACAAACCCCCCGCCCCCCCCCCCCCCCCAAGCCCCAAACAAACAATAAAACAAAAGAAACCCCAAACACGTAAACGATTCAAACTGGGACAGTGCACTATTTTAAGATGTTAATGTCCTCTTCAGAAATCAGAAGTGCATACATTACTTATCAGAAAATTGTGCCATATCCTTGCTGATAAAAATCCTTCCATCACTTATTCACGTTGTTGTGTAAACTGATAAACAGCTCGAATCATGATTCAGTTATGAACATGCACACAGAATGTATTGGTGAGCTACTCCAATGAGGACAACAGTAGTACCTTCTTTTTGCTGCAGTAAATCTGCCATTTCTTCTCTGGAGGGAGTGCAAACATAGCCTCTCTGTTCTTGTCTGTGAGATCCAATTCATCCTAGAGATTGAGAAAAAGAAAAACAGAAAAAACGGTCAACAGCTGCATTGGTAGCTTCTAATAAGTTGAGAGGTTTCTGGACCAGGCATGTTTGACTAGCCTTCAATCAAGAGGACTTAGTGGCTCCCAAAGACTCCAAAGATTATCAGTTTTGTGATGATTTCCTTGCTACCTTCATCTCTCCCAATGAAGAGAGGCAGCCTGAACAACTCCCATGTCAAACTTCCATTACTAATGATCAGTGAAGGATGGGAAGGATCACATGAAAGGGATGAAGTGAAAAACTCAA
This sequence comes from Chamaea fasciata, assembly GCF_029207755.1. Taxonomy (NCBI): domain Eukaryota; kingdom Metazoa; phylum Chordata; class Aves; order Passeriformes; family Sylviidae; genus Chamaea; species Chamaea fasciata. Next base: position 27,848,437 of record NW_027094088.1, on the reverse strand, counting down.
AGCACAGAATTATGTGACACAAACATCCCCTATGACATTTAGAGAAAGGCTGAAAGTTTGATACATTTTTTTTTTCCTGGCCAGCAACACCAAATTGCTCTTCCATAGAAAGAAAATAGTACAGTTTCTCTATCTTTCAAGTAAAGGCCATGAGACAGTTGTCATGTCATCAGCAACCTACAGGTTGAAATGTTTTTCCAGATGTTTGTTCTCTAAACTACACAGTCCCCATCAAAGACACCCATCATTTCAGAAATAAAGGACATAACTCCACAGTGTCACATCGGGTTGATCAGAGCAGAATATTCAGTCTCTGTTAAAAAAAGTGAGCTCAGTAGAACATACCCTCTTAGGGCTGAGCCAAGCTTACAATAGCAAAATGAAGGATAATGCTGTGATCTGGAACTGACTGCCAAATTCCATAGCTTCAATTACTCCTCGGTAAAAGGTGAATAAGAATAGACTCTTTTCCAATGCATGTCTCTAAAACTATCAAACAAGAGATTGTTACTTCATCTGTGTTAATTCAGTACTGACCAGAACAGGGCTCCAATCAAAGCTGCCTGTTTTAGGTGCTAATAAAGAGAATTTAAAAAAAAAAAAAAAAAAAAAAAAAAAGGTTCTTTAGGACAAGCAGACTGCATGAGCAGGGACAGATGAAGATGTCTAAATCAGAGTTTCAGTAATACAAAGAAAATCTTCCAGTAATGTTTCGATGAATCAGTTTTGGCAGGGGGTTGAATTTTTTCCCTATGTATTTGAAATATTTGGAAAAGGAAGTGTCCAGGGGTCCAATATCAAGATGACACTGTGGCACTAAAATGCTGCACACACAGATTCTGGCACCCACCCTAACCTTGTCCAAGCAGAGACAATACCTCTTTAACTCAGCCCAACAATGGTTCATTTGGAAAGCGTTCAGGGCTAGGAAACTTGTGCAAACAGTGAGCAAAATTGCACACTGAGCCTGGTAGCGGCTGCTGACAGATTTAAAAGCCCACAGAGATTTAAGCTGCAAAAAGGTACAAAAGAAATGCAAACAGTAACAAGGCAAGGTCAGTGCCAGCAGCCCAAGGTAGAAGAAGCTGGAGGGTTATTTTAAACAAGAAAAAGTTTAAAGGGAAAAAAAATTAGCTGTGCAAAAAGAGTGCAAACCATGTGGAAATGTTTAGTGTGAGTTTCCAAATAAGGGCGCAGCCAAGCGAGGCAAGGAGTTTTATCCTTGCTATACACAATTAGAAAACTCAGGCCAGGATCACATTCTTGGGGGGAGAGGGAGAGTGAAACTACATGTAAGGCCTTAAGACAAGCAAAGGAATGCTGTTAGAGGTCAAGTGTGTGGAAGAGAAAGGAGGGGCAGATAGGGAATCAGAAATGCCAGGTTTGGAAGAACCACTGTAGAAGCCAGAATATACATGAACTGTCTGGGCTCAGCTGAATTCTTAGAAAAAAAAGTGACTGTTTTTAGTGACCTGCTTAATGAATGCTCTTACTTTTTTTTTTTCTTTTTCTTTTTTTTTTTTTTTTCTTTCTTTTTTTTTTTTTTTAATGCAATGCCGCTTACTTGATTTTCTAATCCATAGTGCCTTCTCTGGAGTCTGCTGGCAGATTAGGCAAGCAGCAGAAGCCCTGCACAGAAGCTGTGCACTAAACTAAATGAAGATCTCAATCAATACAGTTCAAGACAACCATTTCATTAAAAGAATGTACCTATTCACCAAAACCACCCTGAGGACAGGACTCTGACACCAGTTTCTAGACACTGCCCTGGATACTGGCAGTATTCAGGGATATAAAGATAAATCTGCTTTCAATGGGACAATAAGAATATGCAACTTCCAGTCACATAATTTTGCACCATGACATGCTTTTCAGGACAAAGGCCTAGAAAGTTAGTTCAAAAGCATGGAAGATCCAGAGGGAAAATAGTGCATCCCACATTATTGTGACTCAGGAGGGGAGAGGAAGCCAAAAGAACTTTAGAAGTCATCACATTAGCTCAGGTACCATAGCAACAAGGAAACTGTTCAGGGTTTCCAGGCATAAGGGGATCACCAGAGGTGGACCCAAACACACCTGCCTGGAAAATAGCACATGAAAAATGCTTTACCCTTAATTTTCAAAGTTAGTGTTTGTCTTTGTTAGGAGGTAAAATGCTGAGTTCTAACACCCAGGTCAGGTGGGCAGGGAGCAATCAGGAATATTCAGCAGGGAAAGAAACATCTTCAGAATACAAAGCAGCAGTCCAGCTCATTAACTCCCTTTCCTGAAGTTAAGTGTCCAGCAAGTGTGCTTCTTCACTGAGAAGAAGAAAGGAGTGGGAAGAACTGAAGAGGCCTGCATGTTCTCATCTACCTACACCATCAATCAAAATCTACTCTATAAAGAAACCCAAGAAAACCCTACAAACTACAAGAGTCATGAGACCTTCTTCTGGAACTCTCCAAATCATTTTACCTCTCCCATTCCCATTTTATGAAAGATGAACAAAAGATCACTGTGACTGCACAGGAAAAGCATGGATCTAGCTAAGAAAGAAGACCCTGAATTAGGCAGGCTATTTTTTTATTCTGACTTGGGATACTAACAGACATGAGACACCTAAGGAAATCTGCTGCCTTGAAGGGAAGCAGGAGGAGCAACAGAAAGAATAAATTTCAGGAGGGTAATTTGGTTCACGAACAGGTCATTCTGACCCAGTGACAGAAGCAGGTCTGTCAGCATATAGAAAGACCATAGAGTTAGCTCAGTGATGGCAAGTAGCTATTAAAAAGAGAAAGGAATTGCCAAAATTGGCAGGGAAGGGGAAGAACGACAAACTGAATGTCGTCAAGACGGGGGTTGGAGCCAGACTAAGGAAGCCAAAATGGTTGAATGCCCAGACAGCAAATGTAAAGGGCAAGAAAAAAAAGGGTTGGTCAGAACAAAGCAGGGAAAACTCCCTTCCTCCAGCACCTGTGCAAGTTTCCCAACAGAAACATAGTAAGTCCCCTTCTACACCTTGGATGGGCAGCTTGGTTCCAGCAATTCATGCCAGCACAACCCTGCTCAATAGAACTCAAGAGCCTCCTGGCTCTTAAAAATGCTTGAAGTTGCATGAAACACAGATTAAAAGGATATTTGCCAGGTTGGACTGAGGAAGATAAAAAGCATTTTGAGTTAATAGTGCCTACATTTCTCTTCTTCATACATTTCCTATTAATTTTATCTAGTGGTAGTTAGTTCAATTAATTTTACTTTCTTGTGGGCATTTTATTTACCTACGTAGATTGAATTACAATGATAAAACTTTTAAAAAGAACTGGAATTGTATTTGAGGTTCAAATACTTCCAGTCCAGTTCTCAGGCCAAAAGAGAAGATGGCCTCCATTCAAAATGGCTACAACCCAAGGAAATAAGAGACAGAGAGAAAGAAACTGATCAAGAAGGAAGAATGGGTAGAAAACATAAGTCCAGCATTTTGCAGGAGTTAAAACCACAACAGATGCCTTGTTTTTGGGAACGTTCATCAAAGAATGAAAACTGGATTTGATGCTGGGCAGCCATCAGTTCAGTAATAATACTCAAAGCTCCAGAAAAGCTCCAAAAATCTCTCTCCAAGATCCACTACAGGAGAACACCTACCAACATGCCTGCCTCTCTAAAGGAGAAACCTCAAGGCCATAAGTAAACAGAGAACCACAGCTTCTGGCCTCCAGCATCCCCTGATTTGAAGCCAGAATCATGGACGCCAAGAGCCCCAGACTTAGTTCTCCAGGGATATTCAGACACTCATGGGAGGAGACATCCTCAGTTTCACTTTCTCATCGTACTTGTCCCAGATCCATTGGCTGCTGGAATTACTGGTCATGGGGAGCTTCACACTGACTTAAGGCCAGACAGCTGCTTTGTTTTGTAAAGTACAAAAACCAACAAACTGAAACAACCAAGCAACCAACCTTTACAGGCTGGTGGGTTGTTTTGTTGTTGTTGATGCTTTGTTTTGTCCTCATAAATGTTTAATGAGTCATTTCCAGCATTATGAAACCAAGAATCCTAATATGATACATTTACTGCAGGCAATAACTTCATTAATGTGGGCATAACAAATATTTTGCCAGAAGGAAGAGGACATTTTGCTTATTTTCTTATGTTCAGTTGAGTAACTGTCTTATTTAATCAATTTCTTATAATTTCAGCTACAGAGTTGCATTATGCTTTAAATTTTTACCTGTAGGTCACAGTTTCTTTTACTTACAGGGCTCCTGGGAGAATATCATGTCTATAAGGATCCTCCCCAAGCCTGTGTTACACATTTAATTGCTATTTTTATGACTGAGAAAGGTTAATGATATGTAAAAGCATATTCTGATTTTTTTAACTTTATTTCTGCCTACAAACATATTTAGGCAACTATCAAAGCATTATTTAAAAATAAAATGCTTTTATGATCCTCAAAAGGAATAGCTTTGACATGAAATCAATCTTTATTTTACACCACAGAATCCAACATTAAGACATAACACATAGGCAAATAGGTTTCAACACTTCCACTGTTCAGAGATGGCTATTTTGACAGTCTGATTACAGTTCTATTTGCATTGATTGGTTCTTTAACAGCAGATATGTACTCAAGGAAAAGGACAGCCAGGTCTTGGTATTAACAGGTTCCTTGGGAACCAGATCTTCAGATGGCACAAACTGGCAAAGCTCCCCAGAAACTCTAGTCTTCTTTTTTGAATTCAAAATGGAAACTTTAGAACTTCCACAAGAGATGAGGGCAGCAGTCACTTGACCTGTGACCAGCACCAAAAGTTTCAGAAGGCTGTGTGAAACTCTGTAAAATACAAAGCCACAGAGACAGCTCTGTAGATGTTCAAACACCTCCCTGCCTCAAATAGCCTGGCTGATTTTGTGTTACAGGTGAGTTAATGTCTCTTTCAAGATAGTGATAACAATGCTATTTGCAATATTTTTTGTGCAGTTTGCTCCATCACACCTGCATTACCTTTGATTCTTTGTGAGTCATTCAATAAAGAAAACTGAGACAGTGGGAATTATCTCCAGATGCCTTTACACACTCTAGGACAGGCTTCACAATTTGAAGACTATTTTTAATAACTTGTTTGCAATGCTCACTTCAAAAATTTAGGTTCCAAGGGTATATTCATTTTCACATTATACCTACTGTATGAATTTTATTTTAATGCACTGCTCTTACCTTGCTTGCTGTTCACATTCCCATATGCCTTTCACTCCCATGTTCATTTTCAGACCCTTTTTTCTTTCTCTCGTACACACCTACCATTTCTTTTTTTCCCTCACTAATCTTTTTCTCATTCCCCTTGACCTTTTTCACCTGTCAAGTACAAATGCACTCTCCCTCATCCACCTCATTAATCATTCTTTCTCAGTCTCTTAACAGCACCAAATCCACTCAAGTTACAAAATCAATTCTAATGCTCTGCTGCCATACAAATTCCCTGTACAGTATGATACCTGTTACTTCAGGTTCCCCAAGGTCATTTATACAGATGTCTGTCACTCTCTCCCCAAAGAGGCCACATCCCTGTTCCACCAATGCTCCCAAGTGCCTTAGCACAGCTGATGGCCTTATGCTCTGAACAAATTTGTTTAAATCTTGTACACAGTAAACAAGGACTATGACACACCATGGAATCCTATCCAGCATCCACTGGCAGGCCCCGGAGAAGGTTCATGTTCATGTGCAACTACTTCAAGGGGATTGTAGATGGTGGGTTAATCAGTGCTGAGATGCAACTCAGACAAACATGAGATAAAAGGCACTGACATGCCTGAGACTTGAGAAGAAAGAGAAGCAATGGGAAGAGATTGCGGTAAGATTGTCAGCAGCACACTACAAGCTTTTGGAATAGAGAGTCCTATCCAGCATAACTATTACCACTTTAAAAAAATGGATCGAGTAGGACCATGCTGCTAACTCATGACTGAAAGCTACATTTTCACATTAACAACGGCCCCAGGAAGAGTTATATTTCTGTTCATGCTGCCTATGTCAGATTCCATTGGCAAATAACAAGCAGGTTAGTCTGGTGGCTCATATCCAACTGTGCCCACCAAAAAGGGAGTAGCAGAAATGCTCTCGTCATAAGTCCAGAGGCAGTTGTCCAAAAAGCTGCTTCAGAGATAAGTGCAGTGAATGAAACAAAGTAATGAACCCAAACAATCTTACTCAGATCACAGTCTCTTTGCAAAGAGCTTATGAATCCTCAAATAGAAGAGATAAACCTTCCCTATTTAATCACTGTGTCTACCTCCAGGGGACAGTATAGGCTTGCTCCCCTACAGTTTTCCTTCCACTGCTTTGTTCATTCCCACTCCCCAGGCCAACATATAAGAGGTAGCCTGCTGGAAGAATGCTTATTTCCAATGCTGAGGAGGTCGAGGAGGCATTCTGAATGACTGCCTGATTGAACTATCAGTGAATGAGGTTAATTTGACTGCACAGACAATCTACACTCCAGTACAAACTGGAGCAATGAACAGTGCAAAGTTTTTGATCAGTCAACAGCATTACCACCCATACAGCCAGAACACCTCCAGGTGAAACACACTGGTCGAAAACTCCCACTGGGGCACCAGATATATGTAGTAAGTCCACAGATAACCCATGAAGAAAAAGCAAAATGAACCCCAAAACAAGCCAGTCCCTCCCCTCAAGCTCTTCTATCTCATCATAACCCTTTGAATCAAAAGCAGAGCCTTGGTAAAGCATACAAGCAGCACACTGTGAGAGAGACATGGGAGTAACATTTTTGATCAGTTTTACAATTGGTAAGAATTAGGTTCATGAATTAGGTTCATCATAGTTAAACATCATTGGATTCCATGTATTTGCATACACAGAGTATGTGTATATGCAGATATGTATGCCACTCACACCTTACACAAACAAGAACTATATACATGAGGCATATCACATAACATCTGCCCATACCCACAATGTTTTATCATCACATTTGTGCATTAGGAAACCACTGTGCACACATGAATTGCTAACACAGCCTACTGGCAGAGGAAGCAATGTTTACATTTCAACTACTGCCATGGATCTGACTGTAAAGCAGAGAAGCAGACAAACAAAAGGCTGCGATTCCCATTACATTCTTTTTTCCTCCTTGCTTTTTCAAAAAGTTGCAACTTTAAAACCCCTTCAGTACTAGGGGCCCAAATCTCTTGATTTTCAGTCATAACACTACAAGACAGAAAGCACCTGATGTTTACATACTGAAAGATATGTTTCTCCTCTACCCTGCCAACACAGAAGTTACTCATTCTTAAGGCTTAGCAGCAGTGTAAGACTTTCATCCATCAAGGGCACTGCTTTATGGTAGGGAAATTGTTCACACAGAAAGTCAGCTAACAGGACTTCCTCTCACCCCCAAATGCACCCCTCATTATACTGCTTTCTTTTTCCCTTCTTAATCACGGGTTAATTGCTTCCTTGTTTCCTGGAGAAGAGCTAAATCCTGCCTCTCCTCTAAGTCTCTGTGACTTGACAGCACACAAGTACACATTACCAGCATGGCCTGTTGTGGCAATCCCCTCTCATAGGCCACTTGAAACAGCATCTGCCATTCATTTTTCAGCCCTTCACAGGCAAACCACATGCATGAGACTACAGTCTGCTGGGCCAAACAGAAAGAGGAAGAACAAGGAAAACCAGTACATCTTCATGAAACAATACCCACAGGTGTTTAGAGAGAGAAAAAGATCAAGACCCAGACATGCACTCTCACATGCAGGAGTATAATACAGGTAGAGCAAGAGGGACATTCCATGGATGTGGATGGGCATATGAGAACAATAATGTAAAACAGCTGTCTATCATCACAGCTTTTTCTGTTAAGGTGGGCTGCATCATGTCAGTGAATTTAAATGAGCCCAATGAGACGGACAGGGATGAAAACTGAATAGTCAGGCTCACGTCTAATCTAAATCCCTGCTGCTGCAATTTAAGCCTATTACTTCCGGCCCTATCAACCACTAATGTGGTGAGCAGATTTTTTGACTTCCTCTTGATAACAGTTTTTGAAGCTGTTAGAGACTGTTGCCATGTTCTCAGTCTCCTCTTTTGAGGCTAAACAAACCCATCTCTTTCAGTCTTTCTTAGAGCCCATGTCCTCTGCATCTCTCATTCCTCTTCTAATTGACTTCTGGCCTTTATCCGGTCAAAGTACATCTCTCTTGAATTGCACTGTTCAAAAGTGAGGACAGTGTTCCAGCTGAGACCTTACCAAGGCTGAGTGCAAAGTTTATTTCATCCATCTTCCAGACTGCCCTTCTGGTTATATACTGCACATATTCCATACGGTTAATGATCTTTTATTTTTTTATAAAAAACCTCAAAACCTGCATGAGTTATGTCCACTCATGCTCAACTATGGTTTTTTTCTCTGAAGAATTGTACCTGGCTGCTTTCCATCCTGAATTACCAGACTTGCTAATAAAAGTAGTTTTAGCTGTCAGCATTGAATGCCATCCTTCTTTCACACAATTTTTCCACCTTATTTTAAGCTTATCTTTTAACATACCCACAGTATGGATATGTGCCCAGCGACACACTCTAGAGAGATGTGCTGCTCACTGAGGGCTCATATTGGGGATATCACTGAGAGACTACTAAGCCTCACGTGGTCTACTGACTACTATCCACTGCTCTTGTTTCAAGTGGGCATGGGTGATATGAGCAGGAGGAGTATCCAGAGGAGTATCCAGAGCTCTGGGAGCTGTGGTAAGGGACTCCGGAGGGCAGGTAGCTTTTCCATCAATTCTCCTGGTCAAAGGAAGGAGGTTTGAAAGGGTCAGTTCAATCTGGTAAATCAGCTAATGGCTACAGGACTGGTGCCACAGCCTTGTGTTTGCAATTTATACCATGGGATTCATTTTGAGAAACCTGGTCTGCTAGGGCTGACAGGTCCATCTGTCAGAGAAGGGAAAGAGCACCTTGAGTTATCAGACAAGATGGTGAAGAAGGCTTTAAACTAAAGTTTCTGGGGAAGAGGATCTTCAATCTGTCCACTCCTACCAATTTGATGTCAGTGCCAGCAATAGATGCCCAGGTACTAGACAGGGATTACATGTCAGCAGGAGAGCACCTGGAAAGCAGCAAAAAGAAATTCCAAGCACTGCTTCCAGTAACTCAGAGTCATCAGAGACCCTACTAAAATGCCTTCACCATCATGTAGCATGGGGAATAAACAAGAGGAGTTTGAGATGTGCACACACCTGCAGGGGTTTGATCTCACTGGCATCATAGAGGTGTGGTAGGATGGCTCCCATTAGTTGGAATGGAAGACACTTTAGCAAGGTCAAGTAGGTCACTTTAGCAAGATGATGAGGAAGCAGTGGTGCCCTCTATGCCAGTAAACCAGCAGGAGTGCATGGAGTTCCACCTGGGAATGGATTAGGAGCTGACAAGGAGCTTATGGGTCAGGTTAAAGTGACATTATAGGGGAGTCTGCTGTAGGTTGCCTGACCAGGAAGCCCTTCTGTAGACAGACAAGTGCAGCCTCACAGCCACAAACCCTGGTCCTCCTGAGAGACTTCAACCACTCAGATATCTCCTGGAGGGATAGTACAGCAGGTCATAAGCAATCCAGGAGTTTCCTGGATCACACTGATGATAATTTTCTAATAGATGTGCTCTGTATTTCACCATCCAGTCAATTAAATGAAAACACCAAACAGAACTCAAGCTTTTATACCTCTCCTTGATACATTTTTCCACCCTGACAGGTTGCAAGTCCTCTGGTACAAGTACCAAATTTACCTCCACATTCTGGTACCAAATACCCCTCTCAAAGAGAGCTTCTAGTATCAGCATATGTAACACTAAATAAAAATAAATCTGCTGTTTCAGCACAGTGCCCATTTTCCATCCCTTATTTCCTTTCCCTTCCCTCATTTCCTCCCTCCCTTCTCCCTCCCTGTGCCAGGGTTTGTTTTTCATGCCAAGGTCCTCTAGCTGAGACCCTGTATGGGAAGGTAGTTGTGGGAAAGGTTATTAGGAAACTGCCATCTAAACTGCTACCTTTCCGGCTTCCACGCCCTCTCCCTCCCTACAAAGTCCCCTCTGTTCAGGTTTAATACTAATGAGTTCAGAGGAGGTTCCTAGGCTGGAGCAATTCACAGTCTAGACTGTGCCAAAGCACACAGGCACACACCTCTCTGATCGCTTCCTGCCCAAACACAGTCCTGCTGGCTCAACCTTCAAAATGCGGGCTGGGGATTGCTGCTGCTGTGCCAAAGGCTGAATTTCCAGGGGCGTCAGTGCCACCTACTCCTCCCCACACAGCTTTATCCTCTTGTGTGCATGCTATTTGCCATATGCCCCTATACAGGAAAACAAGGGTAAGTCAGAGCTTGGCTGACCTTTAAATCTCTGATAAAATATTACGTAAAAGGGCAGGAGGAACTGAGAGGTTGGTTACGAATTTAATGAGCAAAATTAACATCTTGTTGAGCTTTAGCTGTGCAGCTTAGAAACACATGCTCAAACTTATACACAGGGTAAACTCAAAGGAACTCCAGTAAACCAACATCTTTTTTTGGCAGAAGTTCAGGTTTACACAGACAAAAGCAAAATCAGAAGCTAGCTTTAGGTCTTGGTCTCTGAGTTATTATTCCAAATTTGGTAGTGCAAACCAGAAACCAGAATGCCCCAAACTCCATTAAATTGAGTGGAGTTACTCTGCATTTACACCAGTGGAAAATATTAATTCAATAACCTCTAATAAATTGCAACAGATGAAACCTTTGAGCTTAACCACCTCAAACAGTGGCTCACTCTATAATCTACAGCAGAGATTTCTGACATAGAATAGCCTGAGAAGTTTATCAATCTCCTTTTCACTAATTGTTAACTTCTACTTCAATAAATAGAGATGATCTGTATTTACTACTGATCAGTCCAGACCAGCTAGAATATCATCCACATATGAGGCTTCTGTTATCTCCTCTGGGTTGAAGAGGAGGGAAATTCCACAATTCTCTTCCCTCACATAAACAGAGTATCTCCATAGACAAACAGTGAATTGAAGGCATGACAGTATATTTAGTTATTCACTCACACCCTGTCCTGTCTCATTGCTCAAGTATTCTGATAAGCAGAACAGAAACTACTGCACTGACATCACTGGGCTTAAGAAAACACCAGCTAAGATGCTTTTCTCTCAATGTTTCTACTAAAGAAATCATCAAAACTTTTCAGAAAAAACAGCAAAAAAGAATAAGAGAAGAATGAGCATGTGACTTGCATTGTCTCCTAACAACAAATGAAAATTCCATTTATTATCTGGTTAAGCATTTGTAATCCAAAGTTGTTCCACATCATTAATGTATAAGCCAACAACTTCACACCAACCCACAAACTCGTGCAGCTGTTCCTCTCTATTCAAGATGTAATGCTGAAACACAGCCACTAAAGCAATCCCAATGGATTTTCCATGACTCAGGGATCTCCCTGGACACCTTCCAAACTGCGAAACTGCAATCTGCTTTCCCCTTGTAATTTCCTTTGGAGAAGTTATTCTTCAAGCCTCCACCTAGTAAACTATTGCATAACACTGTTGTGCACACTGCTACCCTTTTCCAAAGGTTGTGAATTGTGGGCAGACTTTCCCTTCATGTGGTCAACAAATGATGGGAAACTGCAAAATTAAAAGACGCCCTTAAGTGTTTTTAATGTAAAAGTGAATAGAATATACAAATGTTGAGTAGGGCCTTTTTGCATACACCACTGGGTCTACAGGAAGGCAGTGAAGTCTTGCATCAGATTCTCCCTAAAAAGAGAATAAGTAGGTAAGAGCAGGGCAATGTCTATGACAGTAAGCAGTAATAGAGATCTGCTCCCAAGTTCTTCAAATACAATACATTTGCCATTGGAAGACTTCTGTACTGCCTATAATCTACACATGCTTGATTTTTTCAGCACCTTTTCAATCTGGCTGCAATTATATATTAAAACTGGCCTAAGAAGCATTACAATTCCCTGTTTCACACAAGGGGAAAAACCCCACAAATGCATGAATTTATTTGTGTAAATTTGTAGGGGTAGATAGGAAAATGCAATGTTCTTGAAAATTTTTCCTCCCATCAAGATTACAAACAACAAGGTTCCTAATTTTAAAAGCTCTGGGTTAGTGCTGTTACAGTGCCAGGTGGAAGGCATCTGTCTGTGCTTCCTGAGAATAAAAAACATCGAAACAGAGCAGCTGTGGAGGCAGTCTGGTGTGATGAGTGACAGAAAAACCACTTTCTGACACTTGATTTCCATGTGCTGCTCCCACCTGGTGCTGAAGGATGAACAGAAGGACCTCTGCTGTATTTAGTGACACCAAAAGCTTCTACTTACTTAGTGTGGAGGAAGGTGCCAGAAAACTGCTGACCTGAAAACCTTATGTCCTAAAAAGATGCTACTCCATCCACATCACCTTTAGCACCTTGTGCTCCCCACTTTGGAGCCTTGCACACCAGGCAAAGAAGAGGCCATTTGCCTGCAACACTGCAAGAGGAATCTCAAATCACTTTAACAGCTCCCCTGAATGATAAACAACCTTGAGTACTGTTTGAAGATAGAAATCACCTATAGAAGGGCACAGAGACATGACATAATTACAAACCCTTTTCACCCACTCTCCTTCAGGCTGTTTGATACACTATCTGAGCCATGATTTTATCTGACATAAATTGTTACTAGGTGAGCAACTACAGAAACAAATCTTAGTCAACATATTAAACAGATGAGACTTCATGATTGTCATCTTCTTCTCCATTCACTTATTTTGTTAACAGTTCCTCTCAAATCCCAGCTACAGTCTACCTCCCTAAGGATAACTACTACCTGGCAAGACACTTACCTCCCATCCTGTTTCTTGACCTTTTTTATTCACTGGAAAATGTCAGTGCTTCCCCAGCTTCAGGTGAGAAATTATTAAAAATTATTACAAATTTATAAGGTCTTCATTGTCAGAGGGATCTGGCTTCCCCTTTCTTGCTGACATCAGACCAAGTATCAAAACATACCTCCTACAGAATCTCAGATCTGACCCTTCCTCTATAAGCTGCAGAAGAAATAGACATCTGTCATTCAACCTCCCTTCGTCACCATGCATTCACTCCAAAAGCACAGCCAAAAGATAATCTTGGCCTAGCATTCATTCCATATCACTTCCATCTTTGCAATCAGTCTTCACTCTCCCTTCAGCACCACAGCTACTTCATTTGTTGTGCTTTTTTCTTCAACACTCTGGAAGACACTTTTCCTTCTTATCACAATCTCCTGTCCAGTTACAATCTAGTGAACATGATCTTTGCAACACATATTTCCTATTGTTATTTCTCGCAGATGCATTTCTGGGTGGCACCTTCTCATCCCATATTACCTTTCTTATCTGATTTATAATAATCTCTCACCTTTCCTTAGCAGACCAAGTCTAGATTCAAATATTCTCTCCAGAAGGTGAGGGATGAGGTCCTAGTAATAGATTTCTAAGCCATCAAATACAATCTGAAAAACATAAGACACTAATAAAGAGAATTAAAGGATAGAAACCTCAGAAGGGCAGGAATCGTACTCAGAGAAGCCATTCCAAAATGTTGGGGCAATAGGACATCCCTGTACTGATGCTGTTTATGCTCTTTCTACTGAAGAGAGCCCCCTCTCTGAGTAACAGGCAAAGAGGCAGGAAATATATGAGAATGCTGGTGCAATTCTAGGAGGAGGGTAGAAAACTGTCTATACTGTATCCATCAAAGTATAGCTGGAAAAGTTCCAGAAAGATGAAAGAGAGATAAGTTAATTTGATCCTTCCAGCTAGCACATATGACTCCTACTTTCAATATCATCTCAGTGATGAGATGATATTTATCACTTCAGCAGCCTTCAGGCTCAATTCAGAAAGTTGCTAATACTCTGTTATAGCCATAGTGGAACACAAAAACCATTCAACTATTAATTATGCCATAGTAAGGAAAAAGGCCAGAGTAGAGCTTCGTGTTGTTTTTTTTCTTCTTATGTAATGCTGCCTAACACTTGCAGCTATGCCAAAACAAGATAGTATTAGCAAATCAGGTGATAAAGGTGTTAGAAACACATGGACACAAGATTTCTGAACATCAGGCATATCCACCTTATCCATGATTTCAGGGTTAGGATATCATGACAGTGCCTGAGCATTCAACAGAGGGAACACTTAAGATTGATAACTTAGCACTTCCATCCTCTAGTGGTAGATCTGTTCTTTCCCCTCCTTCTGTATCCCAAGCTATGTATCTATTGTGCTCTCAAAATCCAGTACCTCTCCTCTTTTGCCCTAGATGTACTACATGCATTTCCCTGCATGTTCCCATGGAACAACAGCATTGCTCTGTTAAAAACATGCGGTCCTGTGAGAGCTTCCCCAGGTGTTTCATGTCTACTGTAAGTAAATCATTCTCAAAACACACTCAGACATTCCCTTCAGGTATTCCACCCATGACCATGACCCTTCCACTTTTCAGAAAGGCAGTGTGCTCTTCTTCGGATATTCAGAAGCCAACAACCGCCACAGACACAGAAAATACCACACAGGCCGAATTTCAGTCAGTGGAGAATGATGTAACTCCACTGCTGTCTTCAGTGAAACTGAGCTGGCTTCCATAGCGTACATCTGTCCATAAGCTTTATAGTAAAGCAACAAGATCTAAAACACAGTGTAGGCCTGGACAAAATCCTTAAAACTGCACAGGTACTTTGGTAACACCCCCAGTTTCTTCATACCCAAAATCTAACACGTAAGACCAGATCTGGATTTATATTTGTTTACACAACCCTATTGCTTCTCAGACACAGAGTGTGAGACCTGACTCCCATCTCATGCTCCTCTCCCAGCATCTGTGTCTCTCACATTTGCAGCATAGTGACTGCTGCTTCCTACACAGCTGGTCAGGGAGCTGCCAACCAGCTGCACCTACTGGAAGGGAGCCTAAAGTGAGAAAGTGCTGGTGCTGCACTCGGGGCCATAAGCCTGTGCCTATCACAGGAATCCATATGCAGGGGAGCACCTGGAAGGGGAAGCTGTCTCTGCCACAAAGCCCAAAACACAATACCTCCTCTGGATTTGGACTTGAATAACTACAGAAAGCTTCTTGTAGTGATATGTGCATTAAAATCAGGGACTTATGCACATGTATTGTGTAAGGACACATGTAAAGCTGACCCAAAATTATGTAAAAGACTCTCTCTAGAGCAGTAAGAAAAAGAAGAAACATTTCCCTTGTGTGGGAAATGTGTAAAAAAAAAAAAATTTGGACTACACTGGACATAAAGGAATTTTGTGCACAACTAGACAGACTTTGATACCATGAAGAGCTTTTGCCTCCTGAGCCTCAGTACCCTTTGCTTCAGAAATTTTAAACCACCCAGTTCTTTTGCCATTATTATAATAGAAGACAAGTGCATCTGAGTGCATGAAAAATATTGATCTGACAACTAACCCAAGAGATAGGGAAGTTTTTGTGGCCTGGCCACCATCAGTGAAGAAAGTGATTTGCTGAAAGTTATACTTTTTTCCTGCTTTCAGATTCAGCATCTTCTACTCAGAGGGCAATGACAAGGCTTCTTCCTGGATATGAGCCTCTTGTCAGGAAAATTCTGCCTTGGTCTCACCAGTAGCATTTTCTTACAACTTCCACTGGTTCACCCTCATAAAGTGCAAGAAAGGAAGTAATAACTGGGGTGGGGAGTCTCCACTGTGCCAAAGCCTCCTCGTTTGCTGAAGTCAGAACTCATCAAATACAAATAAAAATGAAGGACCTCTCCAGCTGTTGATTGCATTTGGCATTACACTTCCTGACAGATTAGGTAGATTAATTAATTGAAGTGAAGCACAGAAGGGATGAGGGATGGGCACAGGGAATTAAATAACTTCCTCTTATGGGCAAAACAGAATAGAGGGACTTTTAAATTATGGTTGCATAGAAAATTGCATTTAGCAACAACTTAAAGCTGCAGACCGATCAGAGGCATAGTCTGAAATGATGATTTACATGCGAGGCAAGTGACATGGAAAGTAAATGCCTGTATTCAAATTAATCCAGCATTAGGACAGAATGACCCAAAAGACTAATAATTTGAAATTAAACACTCAGATCTTGGTAGCATGCCTGAAGTTAAATGAGAGTAAACACAGTTATCAATACACATGACAAGTGTTTGGGGGTTGAAGCAAGGAGTTAACACACATGTCCTTCTAAGTCACAACCTTTCAGTTAGAAACCAAGGACTTAGGTAAGCTTCAGACACAGAGGATACTTTTCTGGAAAGGTGTTGCTCCATACTGAGAGCCAAGAGACAGAATAGGCAACTCTGATTCCCAGAAATATTACAAGAGAGCTGGAGGAGAAATAAGTAATTTTTTCTTCAAGCCCAGCAGCAAACACATAGAAACACAGCTGATCCCTTCTTGTTCCTGTGTACATTGACATATATTGTCTATATTCACATGAAAAATCACAGTGAAAGCATTTCTTGTACTTTATACCACATAAATACTCTTGCAGGTTGCAGAGCCAAAAAAGGGGACTCACGAACACTGCCACAGTTAGGACTTGGCAAGCTTGAGTGGGACTGGTGATACATGGGAGGACTTACTCAATGTGGTGAAGCCTAGTTTTCATCTGAGCTTTATGTTGTATCCATTACACTAAATGGTCTGCAAGAGAGAACTCAGCATGAAGGGAACTTGCTACTCCAAAGTCAGCTGTTTGCAGTGGAAACTACTACTACAGTTATCTAGGTTTGGATCTCATCTCCCTGTAGCTGCTGAAGGTAAGTTATCCAGTGTGTGCCAAACTGATGCCTTGCTCAGAAATGGCTTTGCTTCCTTTGATGAAATAATTAGACAAATTGTCAGATACTTCCATGCTTTACCTTACTTTCTTTCAATATAAAACTCTTTTGCTTCCTTTTATCAACTTTCTCTCCTCTGAGAAATGAGACAATAACCACAGAATTTTACTCCCTTTTAAGGCAGAGAAGGAACAGATGTGGAGAAATCTCAGAGAGTAAGCAAAGATCAGAATTTTCCCAAACTTTATGCTACTGATCACTTCATCCAATGATAATAGAAGCATGTCTAAGGTGACCCCACTGTTCCTTTGCCTCAGTGCTAAGAGAATTAGCATATACCAGTTATGTGGATGGCTCATGTACCCAGAGAACAATAATCAACTCCTTTCAGCATTCTGGCACTAAAGTGCTCAAAAATGCTAGACTGGTGTGTTGAGAAATCAATAGAGCACAATAACATACAGAACAGGAGCAAACTTCACACTACTTCCATAGTTCTATTTCAGGAGAAGATGAAGACACTGATTTACTTAGGAAGTGATTAGTTCACTGCCATTTTTTTCCAGCTAGATACCTTGGCTAGTTCATCTTTAATTCAGAAAGTGAAACAACAAAAGAACAAGATTTTCACACCACTCTTTCCTCTGTGCTATCATTCTTTATATTTTTCTGTTTTTCTGAAATGCCAGAATTTAAGTCATCCTTCTTGATGCGGTCTGAGTTCCAATCTGGGATCAAGCTGCTTTTATAAGAGATCTAGATGGCAAAATCTTTAGTGTCAAGCAGCACACCACTTTTAGCCACCAAGAAGAGTCCAGGTTTACAACAATGAGCAGAAAGTATCAGAATCCACTGTGACAAGAATACACTGCTGCTAACAAATATGAACAAGGACATGGAGAAACTGTTCCATGAAAAAAAGTTATTTTCCTTTGCCTTACAATAGTTCTTCCAGATTTTTCTGCCCAGTCAATAAATCTGTACAAGGAAAAACATGGGTCTAGCATGAATATTTTTGCCAGCAGGCACAAAATCATTTTGGAGCCTGCCAACAGACCACCATCTGCAGCAGTACTTTACCACTATACGGCAGTATGAAAGCAGAAGTGATGCTGGTCATACCAGTCTCAATGGTCAGGTAGGGCCAGTTTTACCATTTTCTAAGTACAGGACCAGTCCACACACCCTGCTGCCTAGAGTTTCTCTCTCTGCTTGTTCATTGAAGGGAATATGCTAAAGCCAGCTGTTCTGTCCTCTTTCACAAAAGCAGCCTTTGGAGGGCGAAACTTTTGGTCCCAAATATTTTTGTTTGCTTTTTATTTTGTGCATCTAGACTTCAATAAGGACTTACCTGTACAGTTACCACTGCATTAATCCCAAGGCAGTCACTGCCAGCAGATGGCCTGAGAGCTGGTACATCACCTCCTGTCTTAACCCAAACCAAATCATTCAAAATCACCATAAGCCACCGTCTTCATTCAGACCTACTCTCTGCACATGTTCCCAATGGAATAAATCAAGATAGAATTTAGGACCTATCAGGAGGAACTATTTTCTCTTTTCATTTTCTAATTGATCAGACAAGGCATAAACAGAGCATCCAGCTTCAAGTAACACATAAGCCTAGGATTCATCCTAGAAATGTTTTTCTGGTTGAGTGGCAATGAGAGCAGGTGTTTCAGCTGAAATCAGTATCAGCTTAACATATCACAGTCACTGCCTTGCTCAGAGTCCAGTCAGGCAGCTGCCATTACACAGCTGGATGGTCTGGGTACATCTCCCAAACAGAGCAGTGTACACACAGGTGTGTCTGCCTGAGTCTGGAGACTACAGAAGCAAGTTTGAAACCTTGGAATGGGTCATGTGAGCTCATCACAAATAAAGAATCCAAACACATTCCTAATTTCTTTCCCTTGAAAAAATGGACATTTCCAAATTCGCTTTTCATGGTACTAGTTTAAGTAGTACAACAACAGCAGAAGAAGACATGTTCCTGGTCCTCAAAATGCCAGTTTTTCTCAGAAAGGGAGGTGGAAACATATTGAATATTTATTGGATTGGAAAATCCACCACAAGGGAGACTTCTCCAGCACAGATATGCTCAGCTTTTCTTGTTGTTAACTCCTCCCTGGGAAAATGCCCCAGATTTTAACTACAACAAGGGAAAAAATAAGGCTTTTAAAAATTCATTCAACCACACCAATGTTTCATTATACCCTTTGCAGAGCAGATGGCAAGATGATGCTATACCCCCTGGGCCTGTTTCAGGGGGCTAACACAAATGCTCTTCTTACTACAGATCTCAGATGATGTTGGTGTCATCATTTCACTTGGGGATTTGGGTCAAAAGGCTTTACGCTCAAATCTGATTTTTATATAGTACAAGTGCACCCAGACTAGACCCTAACGGATAAGCAGCAGGGAGCTCACACACAGCACAGAGCTCTCTCAGGCACTTCCAGGTCACTGATTTACACTGGTGCATTTACAGACTGAATCTTTCTAATCCAATTAAAATCTCATCTGAGCTGTCAATACAGACGTAGCCTGTTTTATTTTAGTGTCTCATAGAACATGCATTAATCCAGACCTGTGGACAAACTAGCCCTTCTAGGCAAAGTCTGTATTTTGCCAGTCCAGTTTCCAGCCCAGGTTCTCTTGCACATAAAGCCCTTAACTGCTCTCATGTTACCTGTCTAATCAGGAACTCCTATGGACATGCACTGCCATCCTATCTGGCTGCTTTATAAAAATGTGTGATGTACACCATTACCCTGCTGAAAAATAGCACTTTTCTCTCCCAGCTAACTTCTCATGCAATGATGGCTGGGGTGCTATCATTAAATGTAAGAACTGAATATGATCTGTTTTCATATCAATGGCTTCATTTGTTTGAAATGCATATGCCAGTTACAAGCTGTCAGCACATTTAATAAGTTATAGCATAAACCAACAACTCTCAAACTACTGGGGCCAAAAATTTTTACAGATCATCACATATACTTGTCATTAAATTTTGCACCAGAAACATTATAAATTATACTTTTTAATAGACTTCCATAAGGCAGCTGTGAGCTGTTTTGCCACAAGCAAGCACACGGAACACCAGTATTTGCCAGACATAAAACTAGAAGTTAAAAGCATCATTAATACTACCACAAACTCTCAAACTCCTCATAAAACTGATACCCTTCTCAGTAAGCAAAAGCCCAGCAGCAACTCAAGCAGGTCTTTCACTATGACCTGAAGGTAAACAAGTTCAAGGTTCAGCAAGCCAAGTTCAGGAGCAAAGCACATCTGTGGGTGACGTCTCCAGGAAGGCTAGATTGAATGCTTCAATGGATATTGGTACTGGAGAGAGATGAACTTTGATACAGCAGTTCGAGCTTTGCATGTGAAAATCAACAGTCAAGCAGCGTCCAGAAATAAATTGTCAGCAGAGCAGATTACAGGTTACACTCCTACTCTAGGGAGATACCTGTCACCATGTGGAATTCTCTAGTCAGACAGCTGCATTTTCTAAGAGGAACTCAAGTAGTCTCACATAAAAAAACCTAAATATAGACCAGAATTTTGTGAAGTGTTTCCATAAGAGGAAATTAGCATCCATTTACAAATTAGTTCAAAGTAAGTAGACTCTTCCGCTGGACACATTATTCTTCCTGAAACAGCCACAAATCCTATTGACTCCTTTCTATGCCCTTGCCACAGAATGCTAAAAATGCTAATGGGTACTGGGGAAGTGTAAAGTTAAAGGAAAAGAAATCCATACCAATTGACTATGTACACAGAACGCAACTTTTGACTGAGGAAGTCCTTGAGCTGAAAACTGCTAGAGGGTTGGAGGGTATCCTGGAAAAGACCAGGATATGGCCACACCTTACAGTCTCTAACACATTATATTTTTCTCTAGCCATCTGCTTTGGACCCCATCTTGAACCTGAAGCCCAGGCTAGGTTGTCAGACCACTGATCTGGCAAACTACAGCTGTCCCTGTATTTGATATGATATACTACAGTTGCCTATATACTAACCTCCAATTGCATATGCAAATTATATGATTCTTTTCATTGCTATAGCATTTCAAAGCAATGGTCATGGACAAGAATTTATTTGGCTAATGTTATAAGTGTAAAGTAGAAAGACTACTGGCAATACCTCTAGTGCTGAGATCCAGTATTTTCTGTTCCATTCCTCACCTCAGCTGCACTCCTTAGGCATATACAGACTTACAGATATCTCCCTTTACATAAGCTCCAATCTCAGAATGGTAATAAGAAACCTAATCAGCTGCATCAAATGGGCATCACCTTTACAACACAGTTTGCAAAACAATCCAGTCCTATGACCTCTGCTTGTGTTTTGCATTCAGGCTGAACAAGAAGACAAAGACAGTGAAGTCATTTGATGCCAGGCATGAAAAGCAAGTGTCTGGCTCCTGGAGTCTGCAACATTTACCACAAAAGCAAACAACAAAGTTAATCTGAAATAATTCCTTCTCTTCCTGTTTATGGCTGTTGCTGCAACAGCACCATTCCATGGTTCAAAGGCAGCTGTGTGATGAAACATAATTAGCATGGTCACCTGATTCATACACCTCACCAGCAGAATGCTAGTCATCAACAAAACCCAATAGTCCTCATTTTATAGATCTGCAAACCCTAAGATTTTCCACTGCATCACATTATATAGCAGATTTTATCCCAAACTTTTAAACAAGAAATGGACTGTAAGCTCTCTCTAGAGAACTTGAGAGGGTCTTTCCAATATGCTCAATCCTACATAGTGCTATGAGAATATATAATCACATCTAAATATTTTGTTGTACTTATACCCAGTGCCACAATTATCCATCCTGTTGCTTGCCACCTTTCTCCTACCAAGTAACTAGTCATGAAAGAATGACAAAGTTTTTTTTAAAAGCTTCAATAGCAGCTCTCTAATAAATCCCTTAAGTCCTCTTACTCATTTAAGGGGAAGAGTGGATGAACTCATAAATGTATCAATCTGTCATTAGAAACTTACCACGAGTTCGGCAAATCTGGCATTGAGCTCTTCTGCTGGTGGGATTGGGACAGAAAACTCAAGGAATTGGAGGGGATTATTGTCCTTGAGGTTGATTTCAGGGAGGTCGCTACCTCCAAAACAACAAAGAAACCCCAACGCATGACGATTCCTCTTCCGGGGGGCCATGATCATGGTGTATGGTGCTATCTTCTGATCATGTTCTGTAGGAAAAAATAAAAACAAAAAACCAACAGACATTAGGTGATAAAAAAGACTGTTGAATCTGTGCAGCTCTGTGTAGTTACAATGGCTGTCACTGAAGTAACAGATGGAAGAGGACAGAAGGATCTGATACCCAAAAGAGCAAAATAAACACTCAAGTTAGATAAGGTAGGTAGACCTTTGTATGGTATTCAAGTGTTCTTCCATGGCAGTGTAGAATTGCTTCTCCCAGTTTTTCTGAAAAGGTTTAACAAACTCAGTGTGGAATTCCCCAGCAGGTATATTTATCAGCAATGCTCAGCAGCCAAGGCTCAATGCTACCACAGAATGCTGGTATTGGCCTTTCTGTCACTACCACAATAAAGGAAAGAAACTATCAGAAGGAAAAAAGCATGTATGGGAGAATTTACCCGGAACACATGGAAGAAACTTCCAAAGGTATCCCATTTGACCAAAATAAAATGAACAATGGAGCAGATCTTCCACCACCACCAATCTTCCACCACTGCAGAGCCAAACCACCATTCACTTACTCCTTCACAGCCAGGACTATCACTGTAGGACCATTTTGTCCATCCCATTTTCAAACACATGTAAGCAGCTTTGGCTGCTTTATATGCTCAGGAAAGAAACAGCACAGTACTAATGCATGCCTTCAGATTTACATTTGAGCTGCCAGATGCCATCTTGACAGGACCCTGCCTTGAGGAGCTTTGGTATCAGGAGTATAAAGGGAGGCAGAAGGAGGCCTGAAGGAGAAGCTGGGAAGTGACTGATTTCACCACCACACAACACCGTTTGTGAGCAGCCCATCCAAACAGGAAGTCTCCTGCCAGCAGTTTGAAAGGAGGGATCTGTGCAGTGCAGAGAGCCACATATTTTGCCCTTTTAAGGGACTTGTTGTTTGACAGCTCAGGGGCTTATTTGTGTTATATTTTTAAGGACTTCACTTTTTCACCTAATCTGCAGAGCAAGCCATATCCTTAGAGAGTAAATAATTAAAGCTTGTTGTGAAGCTGGTCTCCCTGGGCACAGGGCAGGGGAGCAGGAGGGGGGTGGCAGGTGAACCAAACCACAGGATGCTGGGTGCTGTATCAGCAACAACACAGCTGAGCTTTGTCATCAGAGCAGCTGCTGCCCTAACCTGCCCTACAATGCTTAGGTCTGTTTGCTTGCCAGAACAAGGCTGCTTTGAGCTTTCATAGAGACTGAGTAGCTTGGAAAAGTAGCAAGGAGAAAAGCACCTTCAGGACCGCAGTTGCATAGTGGGATTTCACATAGAGAGCACAGCCAGCTCTCCAGGGACGTTTTGTGCAGAAACTGGTACGCTCACTTAAGAAAAACCTAAGTAACAAACAGCAACCAAAAAGATGCCCACACCACCCAAACCTCTATCCTTATGGCACCATGTGCTTGGCAGGAATCACCTGCCCTACTCTGTGCTGGGATTAATTTATCTAGCACATTCTCTTATGGATTGGAGGGGCATCAGCTGCAACTCTCATGCAGCTGAAAGGAAAGCAGGCTGGTAAAAAGTACTGTCTTCTGGCATACCCACTTTGCTTTGCTCTCCATGCCAGCTCTGCAAGGGGTGGTAAGTCCCAGCAGGATTCACTAGGGCAGGATGCTGCTGGCTTCAAAAGCCCATTCATAAAAACATCAGGTTCTCGCTAGGAGATGCCAAAGGTCAACTTAAAACTGAACTGGTCTTTGACACAGCTTCAGTCAGGAAAACCAAAATGCTCCCAAATCTATCACAATGATGAGCATGGCAATTTCTGTTTCCTCTCAATAGTGGACACTTAAAAGATTCAGCTGCTAAAAGATTTCACAATGGAACCTCAGAAATTAAACTTGTACACTACAGACCATCCTCTCAAGTATTATTATTCCAAGTGCAATGCCCTTTACGGCAATCTGCTCATGACTGAGATTAAAACCAATTAGTTTGACAAAACTCTCTTTTGGAAAGAACTCATTTCAATGAGACAAATCTGATTTACATGCAATACAACTACATTTGCATCAGTTCAGTTGTAACCAAGCTCTGGCCCACTGTCTAAAGGCTTCCCCAGCAACCAAAGGACCAGCATTCTCTGGGGCATGGACAATGAATCCTCCTTGGAAAAACTGGCTGAGCCATTGGAGTGATAGGACAGTAATATCCTCCTTTATGAGCTCAGGTCAAGACTCTGGTATAAACTTTGCCAAAAGTACCAGGAAATGAGCACTGTGTGAATGGATGTGAAGCTCAACATTTTCTACAGGGTAAGTACAGCCCCGGTCTGGCTACCACAGGTTGTCCTGCCCTGGAATTTCATTACTTGTCTTTCATCTTAAGCAGGTTCATCTAAGAGGTTTTCAGTCTTCAGGCCTTCTTCATCCATAATGCTGAGAAATACACAAGCCAATGTTTGTTACTGTGATTTTCTTTGCAGAACCTGCAGTTTATTGGGATCCACACTTGTGAAACTCAAGGCTACTTTTACTCCCCTGCAAAAGTGTGCAGAGCTCACATGAACAGTAAGCTTGCTTTTAGAAAGCATCATTCCATTGCACAACTCATAACACTGGTATTTTCCAGGTCCACCTATAGGCAGCAGGCATGAAATTCATACTAACATAGAGGGGTAAAATAACACTTCTGTATTGCTTCCACATTGTAATTGCATGGATAGGTAAGTTATCTAGAAGCTTTCAAAATAAGAACAATTTAGGACTGCTACAGAGGAATCCAGCACAGGTGGAATGGAATGGAAATTTCTAAGTTGGAGCACTGCCTCTATACAGATTAAGCCTGACAGTTAAGCAGATATCCTTCAGAATTCTGTAAATTACACTGTTTATGCTATTTAATAACTAATTAAAACTTTTTGATTTTTGTTGGTGATCAATAAAATAAACATTTTTAAATTACCTCCAAGTCAATAAAATTTTACTTTCTTTTCTCTCTCTTTTGCCTTTCCTTTGTCAAGAATCAAATCTGGGAAATATGTGCTTCCAAATAATGAGGGTGGGACATGGGAAAGAAAATGAAGAAAAGAGCAACTTTCATTTTTCAGAGCAGTAATTGATAGCAAAGCTGACATTAAAATTTATGAAAATAACAAAAGGTAGGGGGTTTTCTTCTAATAAAAGTTCTATTGCCTCTCAACTTTAGGCAACTAAAAATGAAACATGGAATTATGTATTTCTATATATATACCCCCAGTGTGAATCAATAGGAAATCTTCTGGAGAGAATCCCACTATTACACATAACTCCCTCCCACAGCTCTTCTGAGTTCTACTTCTTTGCACAACACAAACAAGTCGCTGTCATTTCAACAGCTAACCACATACCCACTCCTCATGGCAATCCCTCTCCTGCTTCCCAGCCCCATCTGTGGTTCAGCTCAGGTCAGGAGTCACAGCCTGGAACTTTGCCCAAGGTCTAATTATAACAACGTCCTCTTCCTCTGACAGGGCGTACGTGTTCATTTCTAAACCACTTGGCCCAGTGACCAAACATAATTTAGCTAATGCAATTTTTCCAACCCTTATCAGAAGTTTTAGCCACATGGGATCAGATCTATGCTAACTGTACACGAGGATCCTCTTTCAATTCCTTTCTAAATCACTTCATAAGTCTCACTCTTCTCTTCATTCTCATCTCAGAGATTGTAATTTTCATGCCAACATACACTAAATAAGCAACTTTCCACTAACTGTAAGACAACTGAAACAACTGCTCTGTCAGCAGCTCTCCTGTGCAAGAGAGCTGATTATTGTATATCTTACTGCTCTGTCCTTCAACACACTTAACAGCCAGAGCATAAGTGTAACTAAAATAGAGAAAATTACTTCTGTATCACCACCTTTGGAAAAAGGGAAGAAAGAGAACTCAACGGGTAACTAAACACACACAGTCATGCAAAGACAGTTCACAACATAGGAAAGCATTAATGGTATACACATTCAGAGCTTTACCTCTGGTGCTCATCAACAGACACACAATGCCAGTGGATGTAGCCATAGTTCTCGCCTGAGCGGGGAGCATGGGACTAAGTGTATGATAAAGAATCACTGCCCACACGAGCTTATGCTAACAGGAAAGGAATTAAAGCTAGTAATTTCCATTTCCCTGTAATTTATCTATCTTTGCCTGTGGCAGGATAAAACATATACATGTAATGTGTGATCACTGATGTAGAAAGAAATCTGAATTCAGACTTGTTTAGAACACAAACCAACTCACCCACAACCCCCAAATCCAAGTTAAAACTCTGTATTATTCAACTATTAAGTAATAAACCATGAGAATTGGTATTAAAATAGCTCCTTAAATCACCATTTATTGATGATGAAATGGAAAAAATAAGCACCATACTCAAAACTGCCTGAATATAGACACTGGATAAAGGGAAAGAGCTTCGTATTGATTCTATGCTCAGTTCCCTGGACCATGTTGCTTCTTCAGTACACAGATGGTGAAATGATGAGCTTCGTGGCACAATTTAATTACCATGGGAATTTTCCATGTATGTCGCATGCAATGTGACAGATGTCACATGCACTATATGGCAATTGCAGCATGGGGGATGGGGAAAGGCAGCAGACAAACAATCCATTTGTTGCATGTGTAATAATAACCCAACTCTTTTGGTTTGTATTTGTCACCTTACTAAGGAGCCTCCTGGTCACCAGCGCACAAAACAGCAACAAAAAAACCCCAACCACTTTAAATGCACAAAGTTAAAACCTTGTTTTTCAGGGAAGTTTCCTGAAGATCCATGGACACCTGCCTGCTATGTTGGACAGGAAGGCATCAGACCCAAAACAAATCAACAGATCATTGGATGTGATCTGAAAATGAGCAGGGTCCTGTGCAACAATGGCTACTCAATCCCAATCAACCATGGACCACAGTTAACAGTTTCCACCGCAGGAGAGAGGGCAGCTCAAATAATGCTGTGCATTTTAAAGCCAGTTCACAGATTTTCCTTCCCCCAACACATTGAAACAAGAGTGCAGATCTCTTGGTGTTTATAAGGACTTTGCAAGACAGAGACTCACTTCTGGTTTGTTTTACAGACCTTCCCGTTAAAACTGAGATGGTTGATAATTTCAAAGCATTCCACAGACCTAAGGATTTTCTCCTATTATACATATATATCAATATTTATTTCATTTTTATTCATTTATTGGCCTCAGAAATAAGTCCTGAGGTAAGATAAAAGGCAAGGACTATTTGAAGGGTGTCAGGTGTAACTATATCCATGAACATACTTACTGCAACGTGTCTGTCAAAAATCTCTTTGATACTTTAAGAATGCTCAGGATATGCTGGGTGACTAATGACCACTAATGTTAGTCTGTTAATACCCACAAATCCACTGCGTCTCACCTGATACCAACTTCTAACACACACTAACAAAAAAAAAAAAAAAAAAGAAAGCTAAAGAACTGTAAGAAACTCCTCTTCTGAAATATTAATTTGCAATTCACCTAAAAATGAGGGAAAAAAATAACTCTACAGAAAAATAAACAAAGAAAACCAATAACCAAACAAAAGAAAACAGAAAAAAATATACCTGCAGGTTCCTTGTGTTCCTCCTAATCATTAATCTATCCAAATTATATTCAAAGGAAAACCATTTTAAAAGAACTGTCAAGATTCAAAATACAAAGCAAAGAGAGCTACAAAACAGTTAAAGTCAGTGTCATGAATCTGGCTAGTAATGACTAAGTATTTCTTTACACCTTTTTCCCCACCTTTCAATGAAGTACAGATTAATAATTTTCTATGCTTAACTGAGCTGACCAAAGAATACATTCCCTCTTTTACCTGATAAGAAGTTACTTTATTTTTGCAAAGGTACTATAACTATGTCATAGTTTCCTATAACTATGACTTCACGCAGAAATGTACACGATAAAAACTAATCTGTCCTCCTAGACACCAGATGCTGAGTCTTAATTACATTCTTGCATCTCGTTTATATACAAGTAAATCTACGCATCTTTAACATTTCTGAATAGTGATATGACCACCACAGCTTAATCTGCAAATAAAACAAGTAAAATTCACAGCCTAACTTTTTATCCAGGATAAGTATGTCCTTCATTTCCTCAGTGTCTGATTCTACCACATATTTGCATCCTAATTTATCAATTCCTCCCTGAGGCATGCTTGCCAGCAATTAAACCACCATGGTGGTGGAATGAACAGGATTGCATACTGCCTAAAAATATGATCAACCTTTCTGGTTTGCATGAACTAGTGTGGAGTCCTGTCCTTCTCTCCTTATCCCACCCCATATGACTTCCAAGTTCTCTGGTGTTGCAGCACTGCAGTTTCAGCAATATTTACACATACCCTCCACTTCCTTCTCAATCAGAAAGTCATTCTTACCAAGATAATTTTTTTTGTCTGAACCACAGTTTTTGTATTCATATACCTCATCAAAGATTACCCATTCCATTCTATTAAGAAAAAAAGCTGCTCCTTTCTAGTCTTAGTTCTCCCTTTCTTTCTTTCCTACTAGTTTTAGTTTAATTCTCTACTTTTTCTGTTTCATTGCAATATCCTCATTTTTTTCATGATAACTGTTAAAATTGAAATGGCTTCCTGTAGCCGCTTCCTATGTTCACACTATAAAACCATTTTGTTAAAGAAGATATTGAAGAGAAAAATACTTCTAAAGAGACACAAGCTGCAAAGACTGCATCACAATTAATGTATGTTTTATTTTGGCTGTATTTTATTTTATTGTCCTAGCTGTGACACTGAGGTTGTAGCTTCTCCAGTATAGGGTTTTATTCATCTGTTTAAACCAGTTATTATACAGTGTCAAATAGACTGTGGTACCATACAAACAGAAATAAAAGCAGTAGGCCAGCAGAAAGGCAATCACCTGGCTGGAATCTGGCCAGGACACAACAGGTTCACCCCCCAGTAACGATGCTGCTTTAGAGACAGCATTTAGCAGTGGTCACAAATCCAGCATGGATAGATTTATCCTTTATGAAATAATGGAATTTATGCAGTGATTTCCCCTACCACAGCATTAGCTTCGCTACATGGGTTGGTTTATAATGTCCCTGTCATCAAACTGCTGTGGCTGTAAGAGCCAATGGGAAATACACTGCATAAAAGAAAACATAAGGAAAAAATCCCACAAGCCCTAGAGACCATGAAGCAGCAAGTATTTTCAAACTCTCTCTACAATTCCCAGATTTTACGTTTGAAATAATTCAGATCTAAAAATATTCTTTTTAAGACTTGACAAAATTATACTGTAATTCTTGGGCCATGAATTCAGGACAAGGCTATAATCCCAGTTTGTGTCTGTGCTACTCAACAGAGTGGGTCTGAACTTGCTTTTCCAGAAGCTACAGACCTAGACAGCAGATCCCAAGTTTGACTCTCAATTTTCTTTACTTTCTTTTGGTGATTGGTACAATGCAGTGATGCAATTTCACAGAAAAAAGTGCTGTGGAAGTTGGAGTGCAAGATGAAGCTTTTATTCAATATAAGAAATCATAGACTGAAGATTAAATAGGTCATGGTGACATCAGTTAAGCAGACACACACACACACACACACAGAGACAACCAGAACCAGCACATCACTTTTTCAGCTTCAATGTAGAAAATTACTATTTTCCTCTACAGGAAAATAGTAAAGGCCTTTTTCATTTCATACCATAAGGCCTTTTACAGGTCTTATGGTATGAAATACCTTTAAAGTCACGGTATGACATTGACTCTAATCAGTAATGTCTTTCAGTTCCATCCAATAAGACCAGGTCCCCAAGGACGAAACATCCATAACCCAGAGCAACATTTTTGATCACCTAAGGAAAGAAGCCAAGGATTGTGGATCTGTAGAACAAGGTGTCCCACTCTATCCTCTGTTCCGTAAGATCAGGAATACTACTAGCAAAGTACATCAGCACTTCAGATTAGTACTAAAGCTTGATCTAGGAACTTAAAATCTCTACAATACTTCTATTGGGAAGAGTGGGGTTTAGTTACAAAGGAAGTCAATCCAGAGTTTCCCAGTAGCATTAATCACTGCCATGCTCAGAAGAATGAACACACAAAACCCCATTACTAACAGCGTCCCTGTCTTGTTTGAGTCATTGTAATTTTTCCATTCTGTCATTGCCCAGTTATTTCCAGACATGATGTAACTATTTTGCCAAGGGATTTGGGAGTCAAAATGTTGCCGCTGTTGTCATCATTATCCTGGGTGCTTGAATTTTCCAGACAAAATAAGCAGCTGAGGGCATTAGAGTGCCTCTACTGAGAGAGAAATACTCTGTAAGAACTGCCAGGGTGCTCCAAGAAAAACAAACAGATGGCAAAGGTCCAATTATATCCCCCCAAACTTCTTATTTCCATGTGAAATGCTGTTTTCTTTTTCAGACAATTAGTAGAATAAAATTCCATCTGTTGTCCGATGTCATATAAAAAATTATTTCCATTCTAACACTCTGATCAGGGCCACTATGGGACATTAAGATTCAACTTCACTAGAAATATGCCTTGATTATAACCACTGGAAAATAATTACAGAGGTAGGCGTACACAAGTGCTGTCTTCATTATTGACAGGTAAATCAATTACCTGCACTGGTAAATTTTTCCTAAACATCACACACTGGAAAAAGCAATTCAGTCTTTACAGCAAATGGGTACAACTGGGGAAAAACTCAACACAGAGGCCATTTGTACTTTTACCTGTTTTTTGTGGATGGCACTGAATCTCTTCAAAACTAGTGTTCATCCATGCCACCTGGGAAAGCCAGGTTCCAGGCTGCAGAGCTGCCACTTTCCTGCTTCGTGCCCTAGCTAAAGCACTTCTAGCTTCTATGGGCCCCTGAAAACCCATACATAATAAAGATAGTGGCTTCCAGTTCAGTTCCATAGACAGAAAAGCCACCGATGTGGATAATGGTTAAAAGCCTTCTTTAGTGATCCACTAATGGAAGAAACAGCTACTAGATGCATTCACAAAGGGAAGAGGCCTCAGGGTTTTTATGCTCACTCCAGCTTGGAGATGGGTCTCATAGGTCAAGACACAGACAAGGTCAAAATGTCATTGATTCTATATACCTACTTTTTAAACTACTCAAATTGCAGAGTTGTCAATCTGGCACCAAAAATAAATTCCCTGTAGAAAATGAAGTTAAGAAAAGGTCATGTGGAGCATTTTATTCCAGCATTTTTATTTTTCTTCAACATTCTGACCAGGGATACTCTGGGTTCAATGCCCTGAAACCTCAACATTACGCAAGTAGGTTTGATCTCCAAGCCAGAAGCTTGGTGAAACTGCTGAACTTTTAACCTAACGTGTCTTCATGAAGAATGGACATTTGGAAAGAGTTTTGCCCAAAGATTTTGGGTTGTTTTCGGTGTGTATTTTTAAGTGACATCCAGATAAAATATATTTTCTGGCTGCTGCAATATTTTCAGGAGGAGACTTTACACCAACACTGAAGGCTGGTTTCAGAGGCGTGACATACTGCTTTAGGTTTTCGGATTGCCAAGTGTTTCATTGCAATTAAGTGAACAAGGCTTCCTTTACATTTCAGTCAAATTCTACAGAACTGATGCTCTGAGTGACACAGGTAGTGATCAGCTACGAGGGTCTGAGAAGAAAGTGCTACCTAAAAACCAGCCACGTTCCTTACATGGTCAGTGGGTGCTCTGGCCGAGAGCATTATGTGGAAAAGAGTGCAGTAAAAGGAGGGACAGGAGGGACAAAACCTCCCTTATAATGCACAAATGTGAGGTTCTTATCTACAAAGCAATGCCTATCCATGTGGTCTAAAGCATTTGGTACATGAGAGTGTAGTGGCTGTGCCAACTGTTAAGCCTCCCTCCTTCCATCCTTGAACTGCCAAAAGCTCATTCTAGTCACCCAGACTCTCATGGCAAGAGGTCATGTGCACATCAAGGCCCTTTAAGGTTCATGATTAAGAAAAGTTTAAGTTCTGAAGTGTATCTAGGGAAGACTTCCTAGAACTGTAACTGACCTCTAACACACTGTCCTTTCACAAGGACAGGTCATTTTTAAATGTATGCTCAGATACCCAAAGAAAACTGCTGAGAAGCTGCAGCAAATGTTTGGGTAGTCATCTCCGGACTTTTAAGTGTCTACAGCAAGTCAACAGCCTGCCTGAAAATACAGCAAGTTCTTTCAGCTTCT
Source organism: Chamaea fasciata (assembly GCF_029207755.1). Taxonomy (NCBI): domain Eukaryota; kingdom Metazoa; phylum Chordata; class Aves; order Passeriformes; family Sylviidae; genus Chamaea; species Chamaea fasciata. The sequence continues at coordinate 27,816,160 of NW_027094088.1, read as the reverse complement.
GAGCCCAACCTACTTGTAGCTTGTTGACAAAGCTTGGAGCACACTCCATAGAAAAACAGATTGCAGTATAAAATTCCCTCAGCTCCCCACCACAGCTGCACACAACTGGAAAAAAAATCTCTAAAAATTCAACAAAACAACCAACCCTGCTTCAAAACCACCACTTCATTTGGATTCATAGTCCTCAGACATGATTCATAAAGAAGGCCCATTGTATACAAACAGAAGAGAAACCTACTCTCTACCAGAGAAGGAACATGTTCATCCCCTGAGGGCTGCAAATATTATGTCCAGTGATCTATGTCTTTGCAGAACATGTACCAATATCACTGCTTGTTGTCTCTAGTTTTGTACAGCACTGACTCATTCGATAGCTTGTACAGTGTTTTATCAAATCATCATCTGCTGCAGGTTTTTTTGTCTCACCCCTTGGAAAGTATTTATTTAAAACTTACTTATATCAGTAATTTTTGTTTATTTTATATCTTAAATTTGTGGATGGAATACATGCAAATAAACACAGTAAGCAGTCATATATTGCCTTGTACAAGTTGAGGTCTTGGCTCTGCTGCCCTGGTCATATGCAAGAATATGTCCCACTGCAAGAAAGGCTGAAATTGCTGTTATCCCCATTTTCTACTAATTGAAGAAGAGCCACAGCCAACAAGTACCAATGTCTTTCCAGTAACAAGAAGCAGCAGCATTTGTCCCTTTTCCTGCCCAGAAACCCATTTGAACAAGAAAGAAATCTCAATTTTCATAAAACCTTTGCCAGCATAATAAGAGGGAACTGCAAAATGTCAGAAGCTCTGAAAAATCAAGACCAACTATGTATTTTGTCTGGGTGGCAAATCCAAAAATAAAAACTTTATTCGTAACCCAACAATTTGCACAGAAGCTGACAGCCTATCACTAAATTTTAACTATTGGCTGTTGTACCAGTAAATTTGAGATTAAAATGGCACTAATACTATGGAATCCTCATGTCTTATTTCCTCCCCTTCTCCCAGTCATTCATGTTACAAGCAAAGGGCCTATCACACTACAGTAGTGAATGCTTAAAACAGATAAAATTGTACAGAAAAGTGTTTCTATCTCCAAATCCCTGAAAAGATAAACTAGCAGATGTATAAAGCAAACGCAGAGTCCATACCAATGGGATACTCTTCTGGGTGAACTCTTCCCTAGTGCTTGTTCTGTCCATACCCTAACAACAGTGAAACGCAGCCTGTAAGGAGCATGGCTACTGCCCACAAAATGTTCTTACTGCTGGGTTGACAGTGTCATCAGCTATTAATCATAAAAAGCTCCATTGGGATAACCCCAGAATCAAACAAATTAAGAAATGCATGTCTAGAGAGGGGAGTTGGTGTGGGAAGTAATTTTAAAGAACGTTGTTTTGTTTGCAAGAAAAAGAAAAACAACAAAAAAACCCAAAAAAACCCCACAAAAACAAAAACAAAACAAAATGAAAAAAACCCCATTTCTTTAGACAGGAGCAAGTCCACAAGGTCTTACACTCTCCTGTTCATGCTGAGATCTCAAACACAGGCAAAAATTTTCTACATTTTTTGGAGGTCATGCATGATAAGGAAACAATTCATCTCCTACAGGGCCTACCAATAGCAGCATTAACTCTTCTTAATTCCCACAGCACATTTCATATCCACATCAATATTTTGGAACATTTCCTGTATCTACCAGAATACTCCTATGGTTAGAGTTCACCTCCACTTAAATTGCAATATTGTGATGACACAGTGACTTCGCAATCATCAGATCCCAGCATGTGACCACCAAGTCATCCATGTCCCTAAAAGCTGTTCATAGTAGAAGTGCCCTTTAAGGGAGTGATTTTCATAGCACCAAAGAAAACTCTGTGTGAAAGAGGATGCTCAAGTGAAAACAAAACAAAACCCTAAACCCTAACTTTAATGGTGTGACTGCATTCACCTAGAGAAGGAGTTATGTCTTGTTCATTTGATAGAGAGAAACCAACACTTAGAGTATCTTGGAAATGAGCTCTCTCTGCACCTTCGAACCAACCACTCCAGACCAAAGAAAGCATTTCTCTTAAGTTGGAGGGAGTGACTCTGAGGACCAAAATCTGAGCTTGAGTTACTAAATAACTAAAGAGAGAGAAAACCACTTATCACGAGAAATAAAGCAAAAGGCAAGAGGAAAGATCAGCTTTCTAGCTGGAAGGATGCTGTGCTCTGTGGGTGTACTATAGCAAATCTCATGCTGTGGACGGACTTTGGTGTGGAGGTAATGCCAACAGATCAACAAGCCAATAGTTCAGTCAAGAAAATAAATTCATGTCTTTGTACTTAGTTCTTCAAATATTTAGGCTGAGGTTACTCTGGAGGAAATCTCTTTCTTATCAGATACTAAGGGGTTTATATTGTGTAAAGCAAAGTATTTCAGACATTTTTTTTGCTAGGGAATCCCCCAAAAATCATATTTATGTAGGCAAAGTCAGCAGAAAAAGAAAGAAAAAGTAAAAGAAAAAAACTAAAACAGAGAAGTATTTTATCCTTCTCTTCAGGGGACTTTGGAAGGCATACTCAAAAATCTGTTCATCTTATCAAGGCAGTAATTTCAGGGTGAACATACTATTCAAATTAGGTTACAGAGACTTTAGAAGAGCCTTTCATTCCCCAGATGAGTGAGCAACATACACTCCCTACATCGTTTCCTCTTCATGGGTGTAACAGACTCCTATTAATTCTGAAGGAAACACATAACCTCATAGAACAAGAGATCGACTCTTCCAAGCAGACCTCAGACTCTGTTAATTTCTGGTGAAACAGCCCCTATTGAAATTGTGCCAGATGGGCACCCGAGATTTTTTTTTTAAGCCTCCCAAAATATTTTATTTCTTCCAAAGCCCTTTTGAGCTGAATTTAGTAAAGTCAATCAAAAGCATCCAGAGCATCTAAATCATCCTTTCCTGACTCCTGGGGAATGTACTTATTCCAAGTCATATACACACATCAGTAAATTTGGCCAGTTTTTAACCTTAGTCCTAACCCTGAAAGTCTTCTGACTACAGATTCAGAAAAGCAATGTATTCTGTATGTAAGTAGTAGTTTTATGTTTCCATGTTTTCCCTTAAATTTTCCTTATCCAGGAATACTTTTCCATCTGTGTAACAGCTCAACCAGTTTGCTTCAAATTAGAAAGAGATTGAGAGCAGAATTGTCACAGCTTCTGACATCACTAAGCAGAAGTTGCTCTAGAGCTGTGCACAAAGTCAAAGGTTTTCTCTCTCTTGGCTCTGAGCAGAGCTGCTGCACCCCTACCAACCAGTTCCAGAGTGCACAACTGAGCATCAGGGACTGCTCTGCAACAGCCCTCAGCTCCCTCCATTCTGCACTCCCATCACCACTGCCAGCAAAGATCTAGACGTGGTTCCCTATGTTATCATAGAGCAGCAGTAGGTAAGCAGCACTGGCCCTGGAGGGGATAATTAACACAAGACACATAGGAGAAGCAGACTTTCCCCCATCCCCATGATGGAAAGAGTTGTTGGGATATGTCACTGTTCTGCACACCTCTTAGCTGGCTTCAAAGAAACATTTTATATTATTTTCTTTCTTCTATTTGTAGGTTGTCTTCACTAGCCAAAGCTTTGGATCTCAGCTGCCTGTCACTTCTCAGACAACCCTGTGGAAGTAAGATAATGCCAGCACACTAACACTCAGAAGCTGCTCAACAACCACATCAGATGTTTAGCATCAGCCATCCACAAACACTACCCAGGCATTCCTATCCCAAGGCACTGTCAAACTATTGGTGAATAGTAGAACAATGTCCTCCTATTCTGCTGGTCAGTTGAGGTCTCACAAGTAACTCATGAATAACCATGTTAAAAATGGATAGCACTTTTGGGTAGTAGAACATATACTTCAACTAGTGAAATGAGTCAAAAGCTTCTTTCACTCTTTTGGTAACATATCCCTACTTTTCAGTACAAGATATTTCTTCACAGTAAATGTGTCCAGGCTTTCAAAACCAAACATACATCACCTCCAATGCAGTTCTAAAAGAGTAAAATACACAACTTCCATGGAAATCATCCTTTGCTAGCTGGAAATAACCAGTCAGCCTCAGTCCAGACTCCTGTCCCCTCTGTCAAACTTCACTGACTATCACTGTAGCAAAATATTCTACCTTAGTTCAAGTTCTCTGTCCCCTCTAGATGAAGCAAAAGAGTTTGCATTCCAGCTTGAAAATATTCAGACAGAAGAAATTCCCCTCCTCTAGTTTTATTAGAACATTGAGAGGATAGGTTTTTTTTGCAACACTTCTTTCCTATCTTCTTCTAACCAAGGAAGTACCTCAGGAAGGAGATTTAAAGACTTAAAGCTTTATTATAGTCTATATATATAAATATATATTTCTCTCACTTGTTCTCGTTCCCACCATCAGGCAGACCTAAAATCCCACAATATTTTGATAAACACACCAAAAGTAGCCTGAGATGTAAGTATGAAAATATGTTCAGCAAGTTTATTTTATGCCCATTTGTTTTATGGCTCTCCTCCAGCATTTTGGATGCACAACTCCACTAGGGTCAGAGTGCTAAAATTTTCTTTAAACAAGCCCATCTCAAAGGTCCAGGACTCTTTTTTCCCTTTCCATACCACCTGCATCTCAACACTCCTTAAAGAAAATAAAATTTATCCCGTGCAGAAAAGAATAATGATGTGTATGTACATCCCTCTCTACTGAATCCTCTCCTGCTTGGCTGTGTTCCACCTTCCTTCATCAGTGTAGTTTCCCAAATACTCCCAAGTGGGGATGGGATCTGTACAAGGCTCTTAAGGTGACTAACTGCTTTAGCTCATAAGCTCCAAAAAATGGTGAAATTGAAACTTGAGAATTTGGAAACAAGCTCAGCAGTGTTGCTGGAGCATCTTGGAGTCCTCAAAGGCTGAGTTAGATGTAACAAAGCTCAGGGTTCTTTACAGTATTACATCCCCCACAGAGCCCCATCTCACAAGGCTCCAGCACTTCAATCCATGTTTTTCCATTAACAGGACATTAAAAACCCAAACATTTTATTTTGTCCATATCTGAAAGGTATTAAAATTTACACATCCACATTCTTTTACCAGGTAGTAGAGGCCAATCTCTAATAAATACATGGAAGAAATGGGGTTGGGGGAGGGAAGGCAAAGGTTGAAGAGAAGATAAAATAATTAAACATTGCCTTAACCTCACTGAAGGAAATTTATGGGTCTGTCTTTCTTAAGAAACAGTGCTTCTTTCCCACACTTACGAAGTTTTGGTTTTTTTTTCTTGGCAAACTACTTTCAAATTAACAATAAAGATCTGACAAGTTTTCTTTAAGATGGCAGGTTTTCTTTAGGAGGCAAACCAAACAACTCTTGGAGCAGGGCAGCAGTTGGGTGAGCCATGACCCACCTTTGATTCAGAAGCAGATAAATGAGTTCTGATCAAATGGTAGAGGGAAAAAAAGGAGAGGAAGAGACAGAAAACGTGAAATAACCAGGCAAAATATCTCATTTTAGAAAAAGATTAAGTTGTCATCTGCAAGAGGGATTAAAGAGGAAACTCAGAACCAATGTGTACTACCAGGAATCCTTTTGAAGGAAGATCCAACTTCCTGGCCCCAAAAGCCACACACTGAAAACTTTCACATGGTCAAAAGCCAAGAGACACACACCACACACCTTGTGAAGTTGAGGAAAGGGAAAGCACCAGGAAGTGGTTCACAGTCTAGATATAGCAATACATACTCCTGACTCCTGCTGCTCCTTTTGATATAAGGCTGGGCCAGCCAGGTAGCCAGTTCCTAAGAAAATGCTGCAGTACTGATCTCAGCAGCTGAAAGGAACCTCTCAAGATGTCTTACCCAGTCTCCCTGCTCCAGCAGGGTCAGCTGGGACAAATTTCTCAGGACCACCATTCAGACACCTTTTTTCCACAGGAAAAAAGTTCCTTGTGATGGAGTTCCCAGGGCTTCAATTTATGCTCATTGCCTCATCCTGTCACTGGGCACCACTGAAAAGAGTGCACCTTTCTAAAGCAAAGAGCCAGATTTCCCAAAAGGCCTTTTACCAGATAAACCCTCTTATCAACATTTACAGCACTATGCAATTGTTTAGGAAATTTACTCCTGTGTACAGATGTAGACTGCTTGCATGACAACAGAATATTGCAGAAATTCTCCCTTGTGCCAATGTCTGCTATTGACAGACACGAACAAGCTGCAGAACAAAGAACCATGCATAGAAGAGATGTGTTAGAAATAAAAATACCAGTACATTTTCCCATAGGCAAACTCATTATATGTTCTCACAGCACAAAAATTCACAGACAGGGTGTCAGTCAGCCAAAAAAAAGACTCCTCATATTTGTAGAAGGTCTTCACAAGTTGTTACTGCACTGCCCCAACCTTCCTCAAAATGCAGTATTAATGACAGCACAATTTTGTCATTAACATTAGAAGCTGTGAATCCCCAAACAATTTAATACCACTAGAAGCGGCCTTAAAGAAAAGCTCTTGACTGGTAATGCTTATCCAACTACTGTTTCCCAGTTCTAGTCCCATCCACAACATAGACCCTGTCCCTGCATAAACACAGGTGGCGACAGTGACGGACAGAGTGGACTTGTACATCTACTGGTTCCCATACCAGGTAAGGTAATAGACATTGCTGCTGCACTGGCTTGCTCCAAGACATTCCCTGGACATTCTAGTCTACAATCTTATTACTACTTCCCTGCTTGAGAATAAGTCTTTGTAACTGGTGATGATCCAAACAAAACAAACAAAAACAAATCAAATCAAAACAAAACAAAATCTTCTGTTTGATTTGAATTCTCCAGAAGTTTTGGGCTTTACAGATTTTTTCCCTTTGCATGTCTCAGCTGCTTCCAATGAAGTCAGAGGATGTTTGACCACTGATTTCTGTGGGAATGGCATGGGATTTAAGCCACAGCAGGACTGCTAACCACTACCATCTAGTATTTGCCCTTCAGGAGCTTTTCACGGCAAGTGCTTAGAAAGTAGCTGAATTCAATTTTTGCAAGCAAAGCCCCAGAAAACCCCTTTCTCAGAGGTGAAACCCTGTTCCCTGAGGCCTTGGTGCAAGCTGTCTTGGCAGATTTCTCCCGAGCCTGTTGTGTGGAAGATAAGGAATTTGAATGATTTCCTGCTCTGCAGCATATAGCTCTCCAAACATCTGACAGTTTATGTCCCAGGGACTGTCTCCACAGAAACCTGGCTGGAGAGGCCATGTTGCTGAAAGTGAGAGCTATCCAGTAGCCAGCAGCTCATCTTCATCTTTCACACTCCCCATTCTGTACTACCTTCTAACTACATCCTCTTGCCTGTGGCTCTCCCACAGCACACCAGGTACTGCACACCTCCTCCCAGCCAGGTCTGAAGGAAAGGTTATTAACTCCCACAGTAACACACCAATGCTACAGGTAAAGCTCCTCCACTGAAATCAAACACACTCTCCTGTTCACCAAAATACCATGGGCCAAGTGGGGGTACGCTTGGCCCTGACTTGCTGCCCTCCAGCACTGCACACATTATCTATCAGATAAGCCACCAGCAGAGTCCTTGTGTGAGGTCTTTTTCACACTGTTTCAAAATCAGAAGGGTTTCCCCTCAAGACAGCTTGATTTTTATCTGAGAAGACTGGAAAAAAACAGGGAAAAACCAAAAACAACCCTCACATTTGAGGTTGTCCTAAACTAGAACTGTGTGCCAACCCCACACCAGAAAAACAATGCAGCTCCCAGGGTTCTCTCTCTTCAGGCAATCTTTACCACACAGCTGCTTGGTCTCCTCAGGACACTCACCTGCTAGAATATACCCAGGAGATGCTGTGGGTGAGATTATTTCCAGCAAAATTGCCCAACATCCGTTGGGGCGAGGCCTATCACATGTGGTAACTGAGCTTATCCAGCCATGGCCATGTTTTATAGAGTTACTCTTTGAGTACTAAGAAAAATTTAGTGTAACAGTTCTAAAGGCTGACCTGCAGTGATGCCTGCAAAGACAGCTAGCCTGACCTCTTAAAGGCATATGTGGCCCTTCAAGGCATTCATTCAAAACGGGGATTAATTGAAGAGAACATCTCAATTAGTTGATACTTCTTCCGTTCAACTGTATGCCATAAAAGGAACATTTTACTATTTAGAGAACATGCAGGAAATCCTCTGTCTAAATGCACTTATCAGTCTGCTCTGCAGCCTAGCACTCTTCACCACTGGTGCCTGCAAAAAGAGAATTATACATACAATCTTCAAACTTCACTTGCCATATGTGCACAAGACATACTGAATGTCTATAATTAGAATTTAAAGAGACTTTGGCTCTTGCCTCAAGAGCAAATTTTCACAAAACTAACCAGCTTCCATTTCAGTGAAAAACAGGAAGCAAAAAGCCAAAGTACTGCAGCTTATTAAACAGACCTGGTTAAAAAGGAAAAGAACTGGCTTGAAAAAGAAATAAAAAAGTAATTTTGAAAGAAAGTGCAAGCTATTCTAGTGTTGGGAATGCCTCTTAAGGTATTTTTTTAAAGAGAAGGAACAACAAAGACATTTCCCCTTTCACCAATATTCTCCCCTTCTACTGAAAAGAAATATTAATACAATAAGGAAAAAGAATTTAGAAAAATCAATCAACATTGATTGCATAGCATTCAACAGCATTAAAAAAAAAAAGACAAAGAAATAGTTACAAATAGATAGACATTTCTGGCATGATTTATCACACATTTTGAAATATCCAGCTCTCACAAAAATGTGGAAACATTTGAGAAAATCTGTGTTTGCTTCAAAATTTGGCAATTCTGAGTACAGAACTTTTCAATGGGAAAATCTCAGTGGAAGAATTTGCATGAGACAGACTGAGCTCTTTAGAAAGTCTAACCACCAGTGTTAGTAAGGGAGATGAACAGTTACTAAGACTTTGTCTTTTGAGAACAATCACTCAGGCAAATCCTCTCCAAAACCTAAGGCTACCACCAGGCACAATCCTTCAGCAATAGCAATAATTGAGCTGCTAATCTGGTCAAGGACATGGAAGTTCTTCTTTACCCCTGAGCTGTGTCCTCCACTCTCGACAGGTAGTATAGCACACAGAAGGAGACAGAATAAACAAAACTCACTGGGCTCACTGCCTTGTGCCATAAGATACAGGTGGGAAATTAAAAGCAAATCTCTCTCTCTGACATAACATGGGGAGCAACTCAGTAGCCAAGAATCCTTTCTTTTGCTGAGCAGAGCAGTTTTGTACGGTACAGTGCTTGGGGAGAAAAACTAAAACAATGTAAATGAAAATACAAATTAATGCTCGATATCAATGATTGCCAAAGGGATAGCAAAGCAGGAATTACCAGTTGTGTCTATAACGTGATGTGCTGCTTTTTAGATCTGCTCAAACTTTATCACTTCTCAAATCCCATTTCAAGAAAACAAACAAAACAAAAAAAGAAACGTCCCACAATTTTAAGATTTGTTTGGAAAGTACTGCAGATTGGTAGCAAGCTAAGTTACAACCATGCAATGCTAAGGAGATAAAAGCAAAAAAGGAAGATATTTCTGTATGTTAGATGGGCAACAAGTGAATACAGGCTGGAAGCATGAAGGATGTGAAAGGCAACAGTGTAAAACCCTGGCCTCAGGTTTATTTGGCTTCCACTGGCCTCCATGAGACTTACACTCACCAATCTGATAAAAAATCTTATGAACTATAAAGCTGAAAGGGTTTTACCAATCAGCTAGTCTGACCTCATACATAGCACAAGCCACAACATTGCTACAAATTAATTCCTGCCTGAAGTAGAATATAACTTTTCAATAGGCATCTCATTTGATTTAAAGATTTCCAGCTGTAGAAAATCTACCACAACTCTCAGTAAACTCCCTCTCACTTCAGAAATTGTTTCATCTGCCAAGTTTCAATTCCCAGAGTCTGGGCCATGACTTACTTTTTCTACATTGAAAACGCTATCACCAAATGTTCTCTGTATAGTTAATTATAAATAGTGATCAACAAGTCACCTTTTAAGCACCTCTATAAATAATTAGAGGATAAGCTTTTGAGTCTCATCCAGCAATATGTGGGATTAATCAATGTTAAATTCTGTAATGTTCCATTTATAACCTCTGCAGCAGTCTGTCACATATACAATGGTCACTTGAAATACAGTTCGTTCTTGGATCAAAGGAGTTAGTCAAGTTTAAAACAGAAGTTATTTCTCACAGCAACCAGGCAGGATACAAGGATATCACAATACAGGTATGAAGAAAATTGTAGTCCGTGTAAGGTCATTCAGCAAGTATGTGGTAGAGCCTAAAGTAATGCCAGTTAATTCAGATTTTAAATCTTCATCCTTGCTCACATTGCCATCTTCCTACACAGCACAAGACAGAAACTATTCTAAAAACAAATCAAAAAACCACATCCTGGAATCTCTCCAGACTTGGAGCAAGGCTTTTGAGCTATTTGAATGCAACTGAAAGCAATATAGAAAAAAATCCTGGTATCTGCATAATAATATCTTTCCTGATTACTCTGAGGCAGAGAAATCATACCAAGTAAATGAAACTCATAGGCCTGCACCCACAGTAGGCCCACTGATACATTCTTGTTCTCTTGCATCTGCAGAGGTGCTTGTCAAGACCAGTTCCAGCAGCCTACAGAGGCTTTACTATCAATTTGATTTCTAGGAACTAAGTAGTCAACAAAAAAAAAAAGTCTGTCTCACAAATTCCAGTTTGCTAATGTAAACATCATAAAAAAACCACAACAACTTTAAAAACAAAATATTTGAAAGTCAGTTTCCCTTCTTTACTAGCTGCCAAGAGCAGAGTTCAGGGCGCCCTGCTTCTTGAGTTGATGAAACCATTAACACCTACAGCAGCGTCAGGAATGTTAGTCTGCCCTCAGGACTTGGTAAGTAATAAGAAACTGGTGTCAGATTGACATTTAAAAACCAGTTCCAAGTAATAAATTTCCAATTTCTGATCCGGATGGAAGCCCAGCCCAAGCAGCATAGCAGAGGCTCAAAGCCCTTCACTAAAAAGGTATCAACACTGGCAACTGACCCAGTTAGATGCTCATGAAAACAGTTGGAAGATACCTAACACAAAAATATGCATTGCTGAAAAATGCATCCAGCAGAGTGTGTGGAGAGTTATTACAAAAAACCCAGTGAACAACACTGGCAGCACAGAATACTTGGGTCTCTCTTTAGTCAGTGCTTTTGTTGCTACAGATGCCAGACCAAGACTTAGGGAGACCTTGTGTGGCAACATCAGGCAGCCAGTCTGGAAGCCAGAGCCAGTGTGAATTACAGGGTCTGTATGCATTTAGCAACTTCCATAAGGAACCCCCTTTATATTCATTACAACACAGCTCTGTCTTCACTGCTGCAAGGGCTGCTACAGAGGAGGCATTAGCAGCTGGTCCTTGCAAGACTCACAGTCTTCTAAAAGGATAAAGGTAGGGTGCAACCCTCTTCCCAGTAACATCAGTCTCAAGTGCCTCACAGCACATGGTGATAGCTTTGTCATGGCTCTTCTCACCCCTCTCCAAACACAGCCCAGCAGGCACCATCCTACACAAGTTGTATGTGCCCATTTCCATTTCATGGGGGAGGGAGCCATGACTGGAATTCAATATCCATTCATTTATTTCGGTCCGCCTAAGAGAAGCACAGCCAACTTTCTCGTGCATTAAGCCACTTAAACCAACACTTCCCATACTGTGCTACCTTCTATCCATGCCCTCTGGGCTCTAGAGCTGAAGCAAGAGATGTAACTTGGCCACCTCTCTTCTACTTTCTTATTCCTCAGGTGAATTCACTATTGCATTATAAGGTACACAAGAAAATAAATCCCACAATAATAACCTGCCATTCATTCTCTATCTATTTCAAGCTGAAGACAAACTCTCTGCATATTTTGATGGACTTCTTTAGACACTACTGTTGTGTTTTGTTCCTCCCCACAAACATACGTCAGATACCCTTCCTGAAAACACCTCCTCTGACACGTGGTCCCATGCACTGCTGGTGCCATTTGCCAATCCTCCCATAAAATTCACTTCCTCGTGTCCTACCAATAGCCCAGTAGTCCAGGATTCTCAGTCATTTCCAGTCCCTTGAATTAGCATCCAACGATGTCCTGTTTACATTTCAGGGCTGTGGTAGAAATAAACACCATAATGTCAGGACATTCCATCAGCAGGATTCCAGCACAGCCATGCTGGGCTGTGACCAGGATGCTGGACCAAGTATGGTCTGACTTTTTACTTTATCTTATTTCCTCTTCCTTATACTTCCATTACCTTCCAGAGGACGCCTTCTATTGAGACAGTCCCTGCAAGCAGTGAGCACACTGGACGGGTCTTTGCAATTGTTAAGTTACTTAACAAGGAATTAACCAGTAAGGAAATAAACACAACAAGCAGGGAAAGGGTACTGGATCACAGAAAAGGAGTTTATGTTTTGTTAAACTGAAGTTCAAAGTAACAAAATCATCCCTTTATCTGCCAGATGATGAAACTGAGATGTGGACAAGCCATTTCCTGGTTAGATGGTTGCAAGGACTAAATTCTGCTGTCAACCATGGTGGCAGTAAAACCAAAGATGAGTCAAAACTAATTCATTTCAATTATTCTTAATTATATTTCACCTACTTAAGTAGCAATACTTGAATAATCAGAGGAGACATCACAAATGCATCTGCTATTAAACCTCAGCCAAGAGACACTTATTTCTAAGTAGGTTATAAAATTTCCAGACTAGAAACCAGCCTGTTAGTAAAAAGGCTGTCCTGCGGTATGACTAAAAACTCGCTACTTCTCACCCCAGAAATGTACAAACAAATGCTGTCTTCTTCATTCCAATTAGAATATCAAATGTAAATATTATGAAGAAGGATCTCTCAAGACACATGAATTGGACGGCTACCAAGGACAGGCTGAATGCTTTGAAAGCAACATTTTCTATGATGCCCCGGATCTCTCAGAATCAGAGAAAACAAAGAACGAAAAGATATACCAAGATTTCATACTCTTTTTGTCCCAGTGTAAAAAAAAACTCTACTGAATTTTTCATTGAAGTGTCTGTTCAATCCAGATTTCAACTGTTGCCATTCTATGCAGAGCAGAGTTTCTGTTTCCGTACTGATTCTTGGGGGAATATAACTGGAAACCAGAAGATTGTGCTGTTGGAATGACTGCTTGCTCTTTGGGATTGAATTAGCATGGAAATGGCTCACTAGCACATGTGTAAGATTCTCATCTTCAAGTCGCAACCCAGGCCAGAGCTGTCTTTAACATAATTTTGTACAATGCTTTAGTCCCACAGGTATCTCATTTACAAAGACTGATAGCTCTGAAGACTATTTGGAAACTCCAGAAAGTGTGTTAAGAACTGCAATCTACTCCCTAAATAAAGCAAGGGAGATAAGACCCATGTTCCAGGCTGGCAGTGATCTCCTTCCACACTTCTGGGTATCAGTTATTAGCCACCATTCACCAAGGGGACCAGACTTGACAGATTCCTTAGTATGACGACAGCTTTGAGAATCTGCCTCAGGTCCCACTGCTACTGCAAAGACTTTCTGTTCTAAGAAATTTGTTCCAGAAGAATTGTGTGGAAGCCTAAGCTTCACCACATTTAGACCATGATGCAAGACTCACCTCTTTGTCCAAAGCATAGTGTGAACTGCAGACTCAGAACCTCCTGGCACTTTTCCACGATCTGTATTTTTCTTTCTCCCTGTCCCCAAAGTTTACAAGCACATTGTTGGAGGCAGGTAGGGAGTTCTGGCACTTTTGCTCCCCCTGTTTGGGAAGCTGTTGATTTAAACCATGTGCACACAGTGAAGTCTCGACAAGGACATCATAAATGCATGTAATGATGTGATGGCTGCTGGCAATCAATGGAAAAAAAAGGGAGGGAGGAGGGGTTTACTGGGTCTTGGGCCAGCTCCTAATGGACAAGCTTCCACATCACAAAACCAAGCACTGCAGCTGCTACAAATCACATCAATCAGCCCTCTCCCCAGAACAGCAAATGGACAGGCCTTGACCGAGCTGCTCTCTCCTAACGAGGTTTCACAAGACTCTGGAGTGCACTGGCAAGACAGGCTGTGAGCAAATTTGATGTATATTGCCCACACTTTGCCTGCCACTTTAGCATCTTTAACAAATACTACACTAACTTTAAAAGTAATCAGTGGGCCCAAGTTAAAAATAAATTGCAAGTTGGCTTCCATGAGAAAGCAACCGAGCCAATACCATTTATAGTAATTTGACGTGTCACTGAATAGCATCATTTTTATAAATACACTGAAAGCCGGACATGAAATAACTGGTTAACAGCTCCCTAATCACAAGGGCTTCCTCTGCTACACATTTTTCCTATTTATCCAATGGCTTCTGTTTTATATCTAGTTTGCTAATGGAAAGAGGGGCAGGGGGAGGGGGGGAAATTGGCCTTAAACTGATCCAGCAGATGCACAGAGCTGGGGCCTCAAACACTGACTTCTTTTCTGCAGCCACCAAAGGGCAGTGGGGGAGAGACATTTCAGCAAAATTCTTTCTCTGCAGTAACTACCACAGAAACACATTTCCCTCTGTTTGTAGCTACTCAAAATAACTGCAGCTCAAATGCCAGAAGAATATTTTGTGCTCCCTGCATTTAGAAGAGAAAGAAATGGGAAAATACTAAAGTTCCTAGTATGGTGGTCTCAAAACAGCAGTAAAAGGCTTCCAAAAAAGTACACTCTCATAAAGAAAGCAAAACAATCTGGCCCAAAAATATTTGTTATTTAATGATCCTAAAGTGTTTTACAATCATGCATAGGAAATACATCATTTTATAAGACTGTTCATCTTCCAGGCTGTGCAAACCATTCAGAGTTTAAGAATAACTGTATCAAATTTCTTCCAGGTGCCAGGAATGCCTTTGCAAGCATGACTGTGTGCAGCACAAGCAGCTATCATCATTTATAAATGTATTAAAATAATTAAACAAAATTTCCTCAGATGTGTTGATTTCTATCTGCACTGCTTAAAGTTAGGATGCACATTAAAGCCTGTATACTTTCACAGTGAACACCCTGCCTTGTGTTATTAAATGGGTGGGAGGATGCCTCACACCACATAAGACCATAAGGCCAGGAAAAAGGTGAGGGATTCACCATCTACTCAAAACTGCACCTACCTTTGCTCTGTCCATTTTAATTTTAAGGTGCTTGATAAATACTTTAATCTACAAAATGTTTTTAATCTACAAAGGTGAATGAGGGGGACACTATACATGCATGCAGAATGTGACTGCAAAAGTTGTCTAAAACTCAAGTCATAGCAGAGGCAAGAAGCAAACACCTCCCTTGGGTTCTTGTACCCTTGAGGCCCATAGCTCCCATGAATAAAGTTTCACTGCATGCCCTATTTCTGTAGTGCAGTATTAGCCCCAGAAACACGTATGCAAATCTCCTAACTAAACTAAGTCTCTTAATATCAAAACTATGCTTAGGCTACTTGCATGTCCTTGCAGTTTTCCCTCAGCATCTAAAGGGACAGTTTGCTCTGTTGTGATGACTTATTTCCCAATCATTTGTCAACAGTTTGTCTGTCCAGAGCAGAAGGAAAGAGAGTGGTGACAAACATGAGAAGCCTAGTGGCACTGAAACAATCTTCTGTACTCACACCAGTGTGGGAAAGTTCTGGTCTCTAACTTACATTTCTCATTGCTTAGGGTAGCCCGTGCTTAATGCACTTCCAGGTCTGGCTGAAAGGCACTTCTCTTTGTGAATGAGTGAATTTGGGAAAAACTTAATAATGAATTAGTAGGAACTTAGCGCTCAAGATCACCTCAGATGCAAAAAACAAACAAAGTTTATTCACATGGTAAATTTGATCTTGACTTTTTGAAGCAGGCCATTTATGGCTAAGTTTTATAATTTCCCCCATAAGATGTCCTGGTACAATGGGAAACAACAGAACTAGCTACAGCTTTAGGAGCGACTGTCTGCAACGCATGACCTTTGCCACCAGTACATTAGGCAAAGGAGAAAGAAAAGCAACAAGCAACTTTCAGTGTAACCACGGACACGTGTGAGCCAGGGAGACCATGAGATCTGTTCCTTCTTCCCCTTGGGTCTCTTGATCTCCTTTCCCAACTTGCAGTCAGGACACAGTGTTCACAGGAACAACCCAGCAGGTTTGATTCTGTAATAAACAATGCAGTACTTCCAAAAACAGAGTACTTCCTCTCCTCTTGCTAAAGGCTGAAGAGAAAGGTGCTACCTGAAGTGGTCAGTATTTCCAGTCCAAGACCAGACGCCCTGCCTTGTGTTAGATAAAGTCAGAGAAGACGGCGGCCCACAGCTAATGCCTTGACGTGCTGAGTGGGATTACAAATCAAGGCCTGCATTTTGTATGAAAAAGCAGCAAGCAGACGGCCAGGACCCCTCTCTAAATACATTTCAAAGTGGGTTATTGTGAGGAGTGTGAGCATTATGATCTCAGCTGCCAACAAGTACTTCTGTGGGAAGCAGTTTGCAAGCGGGAACGCATTCTCCCAACAATTCATGCTTTGACCCATATTTGTGCTGTGCAGTTAATCTAAGTGGAATTAGTGCTGATGAAAGGGGCCATATGGACAGCCCTTGAGACAGAAATCTTATTTACCCACAGAAATTTCCATGGCCAGCAGCACTGTAAGATACATCTTACATGCATGTGCCAAAGCCACGTGCACTTCTCTCCAGCTGCCTAAACAAGTACTATCCAACCCCAACTTTCTGTAAGATGGAAAGGAAAAAATTTGTGATTCCTAGGTTCAAGCAAAGTAACTAGAAGAGTTATTCTGATGCATTTTTATATAGCACACAGAACATCTACCAGGGCTTTCCAGTTAATGCCATGTTTGTCTGGGTCTGAAACAGAGGACATCCAAGAACACACACATTGGTAGTCTCAAATTATTTTCTTCAAATTTCAAAACAAACTCAGTGTGTTAAAACCAAAATGTGTTTTTCCCTACTACCACATATTTGCCTCCCTCTCTTCTCAGTCTACAACTCCTTTAGTGGTACCCCAGAACTGCTTAGACCAAAACTTCCAGTTAACAACTCCTTCAGTTATTATGAGAGTGTAAGTCAGAGAGGAGTATAAATCCAGCAAAACAGAAGTTATGACTGGACTTAGATCCTACTTTTCATGGAAAGCGAGGCTTATAACATAATTCCCTTGCGTCCTCACAAGGCACAAGAATTGTGTCTACAAAAACTTTGGAGGACACCATGCATATTCTTCACATACAAGATAGCAGCATATCACACAGCTGTCAGAGAAGCATCCCTTGTTAACATTCTTCAGCTTGTTTTATGAACTGATATTTTGCAGAGAAGAGCAAATCGAATGCTGTCCAAAAAGCAGTGCTAAATGACGGTATAAGAGTAGAGAAACAGGCAAAGATAGGTGCACCAGGAGTCCATGCACTGACTGAGTAAATAGGAATTATTTTTCCTCTCAGTTAGATTACATGTGCTGAAAGAACTATGGTAGTCCAGGACCCTTTAATTTCTTAAAATGCAATGGCAGATGGCATTAGCAAAGCTGCAGTTGGATTCACTGTTGTTCAGCATGTGTTAGCAGAAACAACATCTGGTGCCCTTCCTTATATTTCTTTAAGTTTTCAAATGGGAACATGCCTTATTTAATTACTTTTTAGCCACTCTATGCAAGGCATCCCACACTCCTCTGGTAGATTCCTCTGCACGAGTGGAAGCTGAAGTATTACAGCAGTTCCTTGCCTTTCATATGCTTTTATGCTAACCACTGAAGGCTATGCTTGACCACTATTGCCAGATACACAGACAAATCAAAAGCTCATTGCTGCAGATATCCTAAAACTACCAGGCAAGCTCAGAGCAAGCACATAATGTCACCAGCAGAATGGGTACATTTTCAAAGACAAGCAGAAAATCTCACCTTTTTCCTGTATCCTGTCATCCCTGACCACCATTTTTGCCTGATGGAAGAACATTAGTCTTTCAAAAGAACATGCAGATAAAGCAGAGGCAACATTACATTTTGAGTTATCCCTGTGTGTATCCCACTGCCCTTTTGCACATTTCAGAGCCACACTGCTCAGGCTTCATTTGTCCCTGGCTTCCAGTCAGAGAGAGGGCTGTATGTTTGAGGATACAGGGTAGGGATCCATTTGTGGCATGTCTGCCTTCAGCCCTGAGAAAAGAGACTGACACTAAATTCACTTCCATTTTTCTCCTGAGCTTAGGGGTAAATTGCAATTCAGTAATCAATGAAACACATTTTTCCCAAGAAACAAAGCTCAAGTGTTTACATTGGAGCTTAACCCTCTCTTCCACCAAAGCAGTGCACTGGAACAGTTACACACCAGGACAGCTAGCTCTTTCCTAGCCAAGAAGTGCTTGGGGAATTCCCAGTTTGGGGAATGTCCAGCCTGAATTCCCACTTGGACAAGGGTCCAAGCACTAGACCTTTTCCCCTCCAAGCAGTAAAATAGTGGCAATATCTCATGCATTAAAAAAAAAAAAACAAACAAAACAAACAAACAAACAAACAAAAAAACCCACCAAAAACAAACAAACAAAAAACCCCAACAATCCCAGTCCTGCTTTTGCTTCTTAAGTTAGTACTGTTTCCACAAACTCTGTATCAGATCCTCAGTTTGTTTATACTGAAAGGTCCTTGGAGCAGTGGCAGCTTCTCCTTGAGCTCCTCACTGGAGCTTAGCTACAAAGAATAATAGTCAAATCAGCATTGGCAACATCTGCCATGACCATGCATGAGGCCCAGAGAAAGTATCAAAAATTCTCTCACCCCAAATATTATCCTATGCTTGCTCTGCATTCTCAGTTGTACCATATTCCTCTCAGAGGGGATGAGTTTGCCTTTGAATCCATTGATTACAATCACACAGTCATAGCAACACCTTCCCAAAACACTGCTAATATTGGACCACCCAGAATGGTATCAGAATGAACTAATGGACAATAGGATGAACTATCTCAAACCATACAAAGTACAGTTTGATAGTTCATCCCATTATCCACTGAATTCACCCCACCAGATTAGCACTGCTATTTATTGGTTACATTATCTATACAGACAGGGGGTTATGCCATAAGGTCATCCATTCCAAGAATTTAAGCACTCAAAAAAATGGCAGAGAAAAACCAGGTACAGAAAAATGGCTGTACTTCCCTCTTCTGCATAAGACCTCCTTGTAAAAGGTCATTCTCCCTCCCCACATCAGTACCAAAAGCCTCCTGAAAGTATTGTTGCCCTTAGTGTTCAGGTGATGACTGGCTTCATACACAAATTCGGCTCTAAATTTCATGCTTTGTGGATAAATGTACAGTTCACGTGACCCAGCACATGACAGAAAGATATTCCTGTTAGGTGGAGGTCATAATGGACCATTACAATCATCAAAAATGACCTCTTGAAGAGAACAAACTGCAGAATCTCACCTAGTAACTTCTTATTCACTCTCTTTCATAGAAGTAGAAACAGTTGTCACTGCATGGTATTATGTATTTCTTTTTCTGACTCCCATTTACAAGAGGCAGGAGATGTCTCAACAGCTAAAGACATTCATCAATTCACGTTTGATAACCATTCAAATTACCTTACTCCTTGACTGCTCCTTACCAAGAAGCAGTAAATGCTCTACTAATATCAATGAATTTAGTCTCAGGTCATGATTAAAGGAGTCTTCTTTCTCCTAACTCCAAATAAAGAATGAGAATTAGAAACCATAAAACTACACCTATACAGAACAGTATTGGAAGAGTCACAAAGAGAACCTAAGTGTTCTGTTTTCAAGATCAACTTGATTTTTGGACCAACAGTTTCCTTTAAAGTAACCAGGTTATGCAGAAACTAGGGGTTTATTTTCACTGTTTAATTGTCTTGCATAAGAGAGATTCTAGAAGCAATAATAATTACATCCTGTGACTCCACTATATTGAACAGCAGCAAAGAAAGTTTGATCTCCAAGAACTTTTTCATGTCCTCCTCCAAAATCCAGTATTCCTCCATCAATGAAAGCATTACAGAATTTCATATGTATAGTGATATGGTAGGACTGCTCAGTTATAGAGAAAGCAGCAATTCTTTTAGTGTGGGGCACTACAGACTACAAATGGGAAAGAAGAAACAAGATTCAAGAGGAGAAGACAGGTTTGATTTAGGTTTTTTGTGGTTTTTTTCAGGGGCATAGGATTGGGGTGAAGCAGTGAGCTGAAAGAAAAAAAAAAAAAAAAGAACAACAAAAAAAATTCCAACAAAAACCCCATCAAACTACAACAAAATTTGTTGGGCTTCTAAATGTCTCCTGCCTTTGTGTGAATGTAGCACAATATTGAACCTGAAAAATACAAGTTTCACCACAGGAGTTCTTTCTGCACCTTAGAAAACATCCACAGGTAGATCCAGCTTACTGGTAGATGATCAAATTGTAGTTGATCAGGCATAGATAGCATTGACTCTCAGATGTTGCAGGCAAAACATTTAGGAATACTCCTCAAATGTAATTTTCTTTCTAGTGTAGTATGTATTTGTGACTGAGGCAACCAAGAAACATTTACAGCACCACAAAGCTGAGAAATATAAGTTTTCTGCCTCTGGCCAAATTCTTTGCTTACTCGTAGTAAAACATGTCTAACTTCAGTAGGATTTTCTTAGCATTTCAAAGGTGCCCTTGGACTCCAAGGGGATGCAAGGTGTAAACAAACCAAGAACTTGACCCAAATTTGCTTACTCTTCAAGACAACTACAAGTTACAATTCCCAGCAATTTTTATGATGCCGTTATTTTGTTCCCATCAACACCGCTTGAACTCAGTGGTTTTGCTTTTGACCTGTTCAGCTGATTTTTTTATTTTTATTTTCCAGGCTGATCATAATGTTCTGAAAAAGATATATTCTCTTCCAACAATTTGCTTTTGAACAAATTAAAGCATTCTGGTTCTACTCTTCCAAATCTCACTAAGTTCTGCTTAATAATGATGTAGCTTCTTCCCTCAGAAACAGCAAGTAGGCTCCTCCATTCTGCTTGGCACAAACTTTGTGATCTTCACTGTAGACAAGTGTTTCCAGGGATAAAGAATTCCTGTATGTACGAAGGCTATACCATGGATAAAAAAAATATCTAGAGATGTAAGATAGACAGTTTAACTAGCAAAAAAAAAAAAAAAAAAAAGAAAAAAAAAAAAGAAAAAAAAAAGGCTATGAAAAACTGTATTTGTAACCTTCAGATTTCAAGTGCACCTTGAACGGGAGTCAGAAAGAAAATGTCCTCTCCACCACCCTGTTAATTTGAGAAAAAAAAAAGAAAAAAGAAAAAAGAAAAAAGAAAAAAGAAAAAGAAAAAAAAAAGCTAAAGAAGGGAGATATTTTCTTTAAATTCTAGCTATGCCAAATGGCTCCAGGACAATGGAGAAGACTATCTCTACTAGTAAGTAGGAAATATGGGAATCTTAAACTGTGTGATTTGTATAGGATGACTAGGATGTAACACCATGACGTCTAGCTCATCTTTTCCTCAGCATAATGCTTTTCTATTTTCCTTGCCAAAATCATTATTCTTCAAGATGTAAGTTGACTAGAAGTTGAGAGCAGGGATGCTGGCAAGTAACTTGCAGGGGAATATACATTGGCTTCCATTAAAGACAAGACTCCAGCTAAAATGATTACTCAGTCCCCCTTGGCAGGGTTGTTAAAGTGCTACATTTTGCTACTGTAACAGGACTGTCTAACCTTACTATTTCTATACAAATTTAACATTGATTTCTGCTGCAGTTGCTGCCAATGCGAGGTCCTGAAATATGGGGCCCCACCGCAGTCAGAAGGAAAACGATGTACAATGGAACCAGGGATGGGTTAAAGAAAACACAGAGAAGAACATTGTACTTGGCTCTACAAATAACTCATGAATACATCTTGAGAAATGTCCTGGATTATCAACTGCAATAAAACTCTCTCAATGAGGAAAACAGGGATGTCCTGGAGAACTACGAGTTCTGGTTTTCTGTGTTCACTTCATGCACATTTTGAAAATATTCCAGAGAGAGAGAGAGAGAGACAGGAGAGTGGCAGAGAGAGAGAGTGGCAGAGAGATGGAGAGAGACGGAGAAAGAACACAGCCACAGAAAGCTCATTTTTCCTGGTACCTAGAGACAGATTTAAGCACTACGCCTGTAAGGAGAAAGACAGCAAAACATCCTTTGGAACATGGATGGGAGAGCAGGGATACAGAAATAAAGAAGGGTTTTATCTGCTTCTTATTCAGTCAAACTTAAGTGAGAGACTGAGAGCCCAGTTGTTAGTTTGGGGGCAGCAGTTCATCCATAAAGACTGTATTTGAAGAAAAGAAAATTAAGTAAAGCTGAAATAATGATCAAAGAATGAAACGGTCAATAATTACACAGGTGTATGCTTAAAGAAGGCAACAATTTAAAAGTTATAAATCAAAAGACTTTAGAAACAGCCATAAAGAATTCAGATCTTTTCCTCTCAGTGTTGGTACATAGTATGATCCTCTCTATCATCTGCTATGGAGTAGTCCTTTGGCCTGTCTTTAAGCAACAGTTGGCAACATCTGTAAGATACAAGCCAGAAACAGCCTTCGGCACCATTACAGTAGTAATTACTTCCCCTGAATTGAGTATGACTCTCCAAGTTTCCACATAAATTCCCCATTTCCTATTGAAACATAATGGCTTAGAAGGTGAACATTTCACTCCCTCCAGAACCTGGATGTGTTTGAGTAGGAAGAAGTAACTACCCAAATTATTCCTTTACACCTAAAGCAATAGAAGCTCATAATTTTCATGTTGATATCCTAGGAATGCTGCACAGAAACATAGGATGAGTGCCTGCACACACTTGGATGGAAGACTATTTGGGGTTTTTTTTATATTTGCTTTAGCCCCATCTTGATATGGTTGAAAACTACTTCAGTCTTCAACTTCTTACCCGTTGGTAAGTTTGGCTAGTATGTTTGCTATTAATTTTTTTTTCTTTTTTTAGAAATAGCCAAGATGCTAAAATTAGTCCTTCTAAACTTTGAAAGAGCAATCTAATAGTCTGTTGCAAGCGCTTGTTAAGGGGATGAATTCTGCTTTATCTCAGGCATCTTTTAGGATGCCTCAACTATAGGCAGAGACAAAACACAGTAAGAGTTTTAACAAAGAAAAAAGAGTAAGCAAAAAACCCTATCTTCCCATCTTCATCATAAAAATGCAAAGCTACCCATATGGCCCACTGCAAAAGAATGCATTTCCTG
The DNA here is from genome assembly GCF_029207755.1 of Chamaea fasciata. Lineage (NCBI taxonomy): Eukaryota > Metazoa > Chordata > Aves > Passeriformes > Sylviidae > Chamaea > Chamaea fasciata. The sequence continues at coordinate 27,792,810 of NW_027094088.1, read as the reverse complement.
GAGGCACTGTGCTGTCTCACTAATGAACATATACAAGATGTACTGTACAGATATAGGCTGGAGGTCACAAAATCCCACTGCTGACCAGCAAAAAAAAAAAAAAAAAATCCTCATATTTCACAGTCAGGAGATTCTCACAGAGCCACATTTCACAACACAGCAGCTGAGTAAGGATTTTTAAAAACAGCAAAACATCAAAGCATGTTTAAGGTCCCAGATACATGATTTCTGCTCAAAATAAAAACTGTCTGTTCTCACTGTTTAAAGGAAGAGAGAGTTGGATGTGGTTGTGTGTTTGTCCACTGACGTGCATGCACAGCATCATAGTAGGAAGTTGGCAGATCCAAGAGGCAGAGCACGAGCACATGTCCATACATCCAAGAACTGAAGTGACTGGGTGCCTGTTCACACACTCAGGCACACACATGTTAACCAGGCAGGATGAAGGCGGAAACACAAGTTCATACACATGCAATTCTCACCTCTTCTCTGTATACAAAACAGATTTAGAGTCTGAGCGAAATAGCTTGCCAGTCAGAAAAGAGTGATATTTCTCATGCAGAAAATACCACCCAAGTTGCAGAAGACATTTTTCTTGCTACTCTTCCATTCCACGTGCATGTTGGCACTTTATGCCGACATGAAGTCACAGTATATTCCAGGAACAGCACTAGCCCTTTCTTTTTTTTTTTTTTCTATTTTTTTAGAAGGAGAAGCAGAAAGTTTACCAAAATCAGCTTAAACCATGAAGACCAAGCCCCTGAAAGATATGTAGATGCTTTAATCGTGGGACAACCATCCCCCAAGAGAAAACTTGGGAATTTGTGTTCCTCTGAACACCAGCAGAGTCAAAACCACAGTGAGGTCAGTGCATGACTGTGGAAGACAGAGGCTTCTGCAGGCTCTTAACCAGTTTGCCTGCAACTGTATTAATAACCTGGAATTTCTGACATTCATAAAGCAATCCAATAATTTCTGATAGAAAGAGTGGAGGATTATATACATTTTGCTGTATATGACAGCATCAATTGAGGTTTTGAAGTGACCCTGTGGGTTTTGGATGCCTTCTCCGTGCTTTTAAGCCACTGTTACTTCAACAGGAACCCAAACAGTGCTTTTCAGTGATGTGGCTTTCTTTAGAGACATTAATTATTTTCTACAGCATTCTAATGAAAAAAAGGACTGAAAATGTGAACATATACTCTGCCTGCTGATTGCTGCTACCAATATAATATTTTCAATGACCCTAAAACCACAGAATCTAATCTCCAGCTTTCCAAAACTGTGCCACAGGATCTATATCCTGTCCCTCCAACTTCTAACCCACTAACAGAATGACAGGAGCCTCAGGCATTAAAGCAGTTTTTAGCAGGCACCACTGGAATCCTAGGCATAGATTAAAAGCTGGTTTTGCTTTGTAGTGACAAGAAATGATTCCAGCTAAAAAATAATCTGTAGCAGGAAGACACAATGACTTGGTCATCTCTATGAACTCTGAAGAGGGAAGAAACTCCTGGCAGAAATCAAATGTTACAGAAACCTACCACTGAGAAATATTGATACATCTTAAGCCCAATGGCCTGACTGAGCTGGGAAGAAATGGTTCTCTGAAGCAACAAAGCCTCATTGATAAATAGCTATCATCCATTAACTGTTTTGACAATCTGTTTCCAGTCACACAGCTCTGGGGGACTGGTTATTTTTGGTGAGTTTTTTGGGCCTAGTCTGAAAGCAAAAAGAAACACTATGCATTGCTTAAAACACTGAGAAATTAAATGCACCAAATAATATCTATGCCAATCTTGCAGATCTGCTACTGGAAATTTCTGATTTATTAGCAGGGTTAAAATGACACCAAAACATCCCGATCAATGTGCAAAACTGAGGACAGATATTCTTTCCTAAATACATTTAACCACATGTACCATGAGGAAAAGTATACTTTATCAAGGACTTGAGAGCAAGTCCAAATAGAAGAACAGTTTTATCAGATTTTCCAACTTGCTGCACTGGTCTCAGTCACACAAGCAGCAGTTTAATTTGCTTTGTCCTCTAAGCAAAACTCGGTTAAACAGCACAACATCCTTTTACTCTGAAGCCTGCAGACTGCAAGTAATCTGGACAATTTTTCCAAGCTCAGACACCACAGGAGGAGGCAAATGATTCCTGGGTCATGCTATTTTTAATGCCTGTCTCTGCCATGCCATCACTTCTATGCTGCTTCTACAGAGGATGACAGTTTTGGAACAGCTTCAGTGAAGATATGAAAGCCATATATATATATATAAAAAAAAAAAAAAAAAAAAAGGTATTAAATATGGTCTTACTGGGAAACGTGCGAAGTTGTAGCTTTTTCTTAAGACCTTTGTGTTTACAGGCATTATATAAAGGTGATGGTCAAAATTTTCACTGTTACTCTTAAGCACCCCAAGGATCACGGGCAATCAACACAGCAAAATTTCCAAAACTTTAAAGTCCTGCAGGTGGGCACCAGGTTTCAGGATCAAAGGAATGTTTGCAGAGCAGTCAATTCCAAAAGTATCCTTTGCTGTTCAAGGAGAAGGAATGTGCACTGCATAATTGTTCCACTTTCCCTCAGTTCAGTTACAAGCTGTTTGCGATCTTTGCTACAATGGGAAATGGAGGGAAGGAAGAGAGAGAAGAAAAGGGTGGAAAATTGTAGTTTCTGACCATCCAAGAGTTTGGTAAAGGTGAAAGGAGTTTTTAGGAAAGGAAGTTTTAGGAAAGGAAAAGGAAAAATCTATGCAGGATTATCCTTAAGGTTTAGCAGAATCAGCCATTAAATACAAAAAACCCCTGTTCATCTTGATATAAGAATTATATAGAACAGTATTTTTTACAGTGAGAACAGTCAATCACAGGAACAACCTTCAGAGGGATTTGCTAAAGACTCCATCACTGGAGGTTTTCAAGATGCAACTGGACAGGGAGCTAGATAATCTCATTTAGATTTCCTTTTCCATAAAATGTTGGATCAGATAATTTTTCAAGGTCTCTTTCAACCTGGGTTTTTTCATGAGCCTAGGACCACTAAACAGAGGATTTGGTTAAACCACGTGAGGTTTAACATCCAGCTGAGTGCATAGTAGATTCTACTTCCTCAAGAAGTACCAAGATTGCAAAAAAAACTACATGCAATTTTGTACCATTGTTAAAATTTCAATGTATCATCTGTCCAGACTGGTGGGCGTTTACATCTGTGCTCATGTCCACGCTTTTTCAGCTTTGTCACTATTGATTTTGGATTCTCTGTTTGCAGTACAACAGTATTTACATTACTATGATTTTTAACTGTACATCTGGAGCCAAGAGAACAGATTATGTTTTTCATCTATTGCTTTCCAGTTGCCAGTCTTTAAGTCTAGACCACTGAAGTTTACACAGGACACCCCTTTGCTCTGCCAGCCTCTAAAGATTAACTTCCAACTCTCCTCCATGCATTTCCTGCTCTGTCCATAAAGAAGCTGAGACAGCTAGAGTCATTAGTTGAAGGGGTCAAGTGTTGGAGAATGCTAATGAGGCTATTGCAAAGGGGTTATGACACATTTGGCCATAGACTCACATCTCTGAAACTTCAAGTTACAAAGAGGTGCACAGATTCAGGCACAAAGTGGAACTGAGGTGTAGGAAGAGCAAGAGACTTTTCCTGCAGAGGGAAAATAAGGAAACATGAAAACAAATGTAAGAGAGTGAGGTATTTTTAAATCCACTTGGTATAAGAGAAACTACAGTTATTTCTAGCTTTAACAAAAGGTCTGATTGTGCTGCATTAAGTCATGGAATTCTAACTTTAATTTAGGCTACTTGGATAAAACAGCACTGAGGGATCACAGCAGAGCCTTTTGTAAAAGTTAAGCCTGCTTAGAACTCAGGTTACTTATACAGGTGGCTAACATGTTTTCAAGCTCAAGGCACCACAGGTTTGCTGCCACTGATCTCTAAGCTCTCCAGACTAAAGTTAGCTCAGATCTGTCTGTGCATCCCGCACTTCCCGTCCTAAACCGTGGTGCCAAGACACTACACTGATGAGTTGACGCTGCTTTCCATAACTTCATTTCAGCATCATCTAACATGCATACTGATGGTCAGAGACAGAAGGAGAATAAAAGGCATTCAATACCACACCTGTCATGACACAGAATGAACTGGCATTGCCTCTGCACAGCAATATCATTTCACAGAGACATGGCATGTCACCAAAAAAGCTACTTGTTTCTAAGTACTTCAGGATCAAAACTTATTGGCCAAGAGTAAGCTTACTGTTTATGTCTTGATGATGTTCTCTAGAGCAAGTACCTGTTTAAACATCAAGCTTTGTAAATTCATCCACTCCAGTGATGCTCTGTGAAGCAGGACAGCAAAGCAGTGATATTTCCCAGCTATTTTATCACAGACTGTCTTAGATTGTCTCAAAAGGTGACATGTGAAGTGTTATTTTCTTCCCGGGGAAGAATAAACTTCTGGCATATCTATATCATTTATGCCATTCTTCTACATGGAAGGTTGAGATAGGAGGCCTGAACGCACAGAGATAAGCATAATCTGGGGGAAATGTCAAATGAAGAAGAAAGGTGATAATGTAAAAGTAACCAGAGCCAAAAATTCTGGGAGGACAAATATTTCAAGAGGTTCCAATCAGAACATTAAACATGGATAACCAAAACCAGTAGCTGTTCAATTTCAGTAGAATGACAAACCCTGAAAAGAACAGACAGCTGAAAGTAAAGAATGAGACAGAAGAAAAACCATGAGGCAATGATAGACAGTCATTCAGGCCCAGATAAATAAGGAACTTAAGAGATAACAGTCCATGGGAAAAAAAAACTACATGAGATGAATATGAATTTTAAGGCTGTAAAATTCAGCCAAGCCATGTAATGTGGAAAGGCTGTGGTACTGCTCAGAGGCAGAGCTCTCAGAAACTCTTCTTTCACTCCTTGGCAAGGAATCTGATGCATGTTAGTCTTCAGCAGAGCATAGCTCAAGACAAAAATATCATAGAGACAAGACAATATCTCTAACATGAAAAGAGAAAAATTTATTTCAAGATTTTTGGAAGCAACAGAGAAGGAGAGGATCCTTCAAATGAAACTTAAGTCCATGGAAATGGGAATATATGAAGACAACAAAGATGTGAAAAGTCTGCTTGGGTCACTTCTACATACTCCATGAAGCAATTTCATCAATGTCACAGATGTAAAAATAAAAAAGTGAAGGAGGTAAAAAGAACATTGAGACATCTAGGGTTTATGGAAGCTTTTCTGATTTGTTTTTTAGATAAAAGTTATTAAAAACGAAAGAGTATATTTTAAGTACCCTAAATTTTCATTTCTGACAACTCAGACATCTAAGTTCTAGCTAAGCTGGACAGAAAAAGGTAGGAGAAAAACATTCCTGTACAGCATGATTTGAAGAGGTGAGGTACTTGTACATGAACTGTCCAGAGGTCATGTATCTCTCTCTCTGTGTATATATGTGCATGCGCATATGTGTAGCCACCCAAGATAAAAGTAAAGACTAGTGAAAGTTTTTCATGGAACAATTTGAATCTTCTAACCTAAACAAAGAATCTTACACTCACACAAAAGAATGTGAGAGATGAATTTCATCTCTTTTAATTAGGAAGGGAGCTTCCAAACTAATTAACCACTTTTATTGCTCTATTATATGTTTTTCATCCTAAAAATTCCCTAATTCAATGGAGTCTACCAGTTTTAGGCCACCGACTCTTGTAGGGAGAGAAGATATAACAGATTGTCAAATTTTGGAAAATGCCACATGCATCTGCAACACACAGGGCAAATATGATTAAAAAAATAGCCCCAAAAAGATGATTATACAGAAATCAATCACATGGACTGTGACAGAATAGACTTTCAGAGAAGCCAAAGAGTGCAGGCACCAACTTTGATGAGGTCTGGATCCCACCCAGGATAGATAGATGATTCAAAGTTGGGCAGGAAGCCAGTCTTCAGAATCACACCCTGCTATTCCACACCACACCAACAAACCCAAAATATACTTAATGAATCAGAAATCCAAGTAACCCATCCTCTGACCTACTGGTGAACTATTTTCCCTCCTACCTTATCCCAAATCCAAATATAGAGTCAGAAAGGCAGGAGTCCCAAGGCCCTCTACCATTCTCTTGAAGAGTAACTAAAGAGTGCAGCAGTGCATAACTTCTTCAAGTTCTATTGGAAAGGTAGACTGGTGTACCATCAGTTACTAATCACTATCTCTGTCTGCATAAGAGAACATGTTCCTAATTAAATTATAATGATGTTTGAAGTTAAAACAAGAGAAGGAAGAAGACCTGCTTTTGGGTTGTTCAAAGGAATTAGGATAAGAAAGATTTATTTTTTTTTTCAGGTTGGTGGTTATCTCAGGATGCCACTTAGAGATATTTACTCATTAAAATAAAATAAAATAAAATAAAATTAAAAAAAAAGGGGGGTTAAGTGGCATCAATTTTCATTTTCACTTCTCTGGTTACAGAACCGGAACCAGACTGTGTTCAGACAGGTTGGACAGGGTGCAGCTAGTGTTGATAAAGAAAAGACTCAGTAAACAGTGCCCAGAAAGTGTCACTGAAGCCTGCCTCGGGAAAGCTGACCTCCATTTAAAACCACGTAAAAAGGAAACTCTCTACAAATTAAGACTTGGTAATGAATAAAAGAAGATCAGAGGCAGAACTACATGCTGATTGCGAGAAAACTCAATTAAGGAAATTGTACCCATCTGCAGTCTTGAAATGACAACATATTCATTTCGAGAAAACCAACATTCCTACTTCACAAGAAGAATCAGAACAGTTACCAAGTTAAAGCCATTTTCATAAACTGACAGTTCTATCTACATTTATTCCTCATCTCTGTCTTCTATCTGCTGCTATATGAAGCACATATAACAAAGAGAAAGGTTCCTTGTAGAAATATTTTCAAGCAAAGACAAGGTCTGAATGTTAGACTCTATTGGGTATATGTGGCAAGGTTTTGGCAGTACTGGCAAGGGTGTGGCAGTACCGTGGCAGCTTCTCACAGGACGTTCCAGAAGCTTCCTCTGTGTCTGATAGAGCCAATGACAGCTGGCTCCAAGTCAGATCCGCTGCTGACCAAGGCCAACCCCTTCAGCCATGGTAGTGGTGGCTCTGGGATAACGTATCAGAGAATAGGATAAAAATTGTGAAACAGCAATTTCAGCTGCAACAAGGAATGAGGATATGCACAAGAAACAGCAGTGAAGACACCAAAGGCAGTAGGGGTAGAACTGCTTCAGGTGTAGGATCAAAGATTCCCCGGCAGACCATGGTGCAGGCGGTGGTGAGGCAGCTGTGCCCCTCAGCCCAAGGTAGTCCATGGGGGAGCAGAGATCCACCTGCAGCCTGTGGAGGTTCATGGTGGAGTAAATATCTGCCTGCAGCCTGTGGAAGACCCCACGTCAGAGCAGTTGGTGCCCAGAGGAGACTGTGACCCCATAGGAAGCCCACACTGGAAGAAGATCCCAGCAGGACCTGTAGGCCCATGGAGAGAGGAGCACACACTGGGGTAGTCTGCTGGCAGGACCTATGACACTCATAGGACCTGTGCTAGAGCAATTCACAAAGAACAGCAGCCCATGGGAAGGATTCACACTGGAGAAGTTCATGGAGAATTGTCTCCCATGTGTGAGACCCCACATGGGAGCAGGGGAAGAGTGTGAGGAGTCCCTCCCTTCAGGAGGAAGAAGCAGCAGAGACAATGTGTCCTGAATGTCACCCTGTGCTGCTTGAAGGCAGAATGTAGAGAAACTCAAGTAAAGTCCAAGAAGAGAGGGGTGGGAGGAAGGTATTTTTAAGGTTTGGTTTTACTTCTCATTATCATCCTCTGATTTGATTTGTATTAAGCTAATTTCTCTAAGTTGAGTCTGCTTTGCCCATGATGGTAATTGGCAAGTTATCTGCCCCTGACTTTATCTCAATCCATAAGCCATTCATTATATTCTCTCTCCTGTGGCCAGCTGAGGACAGTGACAGTGCAGATGAGGTGGGCATCTGGCCTGCAGCCAGGGTCACCCCAGCACATACTCACATAAATGATCAAGGAGATAATAATCTTGAAACAGCTAAACTTCTGTCTTGCATAACAAATTGTCTGAACAAAGCTCTAAACCATACCAGTAGAACCAGATTTGGGCCAGCTTTGTTTGACAGCCAACTCTACTCAGCCACCATAAAAAGATCCGGTCTATTTCCCACATAACTGTGAAATTCAGTTGTGTTTCAAAGGCATAATCTTTATATAGCACACATTAAATATAGTCCTGCATGATACCTACCACGAGATTTTTCCTACCTCCTTACCTGACAACAGGTGTGGCCATTCTGACTCCGTACTTGGCATTGGCTGCTGTCCATATATCAAGGGCAATCCAGCCTTTTACAAACATTAAATGCCTTTGGTGTTGTCACCAGGAAGCACGTCAGAAGTGACCAAGGAGTCAGCTGTGCACAAAGTTCCCATGAACATATCTCAAACACACAATGGGAAAAGATAACAAAAAGGGCATGGACAAGAAGGTCCTCACTGAGAATGAAAAATTTTCCCACTGAACATCAGGACAAAACTCACCTGGAAATTAAATCTCAGGTTGCTAATACCAGAGAACCAAAAAATTCCCAAACTAGTCTAAAAACAGTGCTACTAAAAAGATTATTGTAACTGAAAGCCTCTTTAGCAATGAAACCTCCATAATACTCTCTTTTGATAATTTAACTAGCTTTTCAAGTTAAAGCACTATATCATGATTTGATAAATGGAGATGCTGTTTTTTTTAAAACAAACCATCAGGTTGTTGTTCAGGCTATGTCCAGGTTATATATGAAGTGCTAGATGGTAAAAAAAAAAAAAAAAAAAAAAAAACCAAACCAAACCAACAAACAAACAAAAAAAAACAACAACAACAAAAAAACAAGCACCCACCCAAACATAAACAAACCCTAACCCCAAAATAAACACAACAGAATGCTTTCATTATATGCAGACCTCTTTAATTAAAAAGCATTTCTTTTCCACTAAGACCATGCTACCCATTGTTCCTCATATCACAGCAAAGCTATTGCATGATTTTCAAAAGAGACTCTCCTTTCAGCAGCATTAGTGCTGCTGTATGCTTACACATTGCTCACGTACTGACAGCTAAAGCTTTCACATGTCTTTTCCTAAAATCATATCATATCCTGAGTTTGAAGGGACCCACCAGGATCACTAAGCCCGACTTTTAGCCCTGCACAGGACACCCCAAGAGTGACACCATGTGCCTGAGAGCATTGTCCAAATGCCTCTTGAACTCTGTCAGGCTGGTGCTGTGACCGTTCCCTGGGGTGACTGTGCCAGCGCCCAACAACCCTCTCAAGGTGAAGAACTTTGTCCTGATATCCAGCCTAACCCTCCCCTGACACAGCTTCAGGCCATTCCCTCAGGTCCTGTCACTGGTCACCGCAGAGAAGAGCTCAGTGCCCAGTCTGCTTCTTCCTCAAAATGACCCACTGGAAATGGATTGTTTTGGCCATTTGCCTTGCACTTATGAATGAATGGCAATTGCAAGATTTAGACAAACAACTGAGCTGTATTTGCAAGCAAGGCTTACAGTACCATGCACAGTACACTCAGTGTATCACAAATGTATACATTTACTAAGAAATTAAAGAAAACACAGCAGGAATGTTCATCATCAGGCCCTCAGAGTTCAAACGTGTTAAACATATTCAATAACACATTTGCCAGGAGGGTGTTGACAGGTGGAAGGTAATAGCAAAGAATTTTGTCATTCCTATAAGCTGAATGAAGTCATTTGTTTCCTTCTATGGACATTATTTGGCCTTTTAAAAGCATATTTATTTCTGGTTCTGCCTGTCCTGTATGAACCTTCTCCCCAGGATTACACACTGAGAAAGTACAACTAATCCTGACCTAAGAGCTCTAACAAGACTTACCAGCAGAACTCAGACTCATGACTCTCTTCCTCCATTTCTGTGCAACAAGTGAGGAGCCAGAAAGAGAGAACAGTGAGGGACTGTTTATTAACGTTTGATTAGAGTCCTCAGGAAGCCACATCTTAGTGTATGGCTGAACGTCAGCCACCTAGGTCCCTGCAAGTATTGACCACGCATCAACAGCATAATCACCCTTCACTTTTTTAGTGTCCTTGCAACTCCTTCAGCATCCATTGCCTGCACACACGGCTCAGAGCCCTCACTGCACCTCCTGAACTGAGCCATGGGAGCTGCCAAAACTTGTGTCACCTCCATGGGAGAAGGAGTGCCTGGATAGCACAGGGAGCATAGCCAGGCATCCTTTCCCAATTCTGTCACATACTTCCAATGAGAGAATAGAGGTGCACATATAGTAAATTAATGTCACTTCTTCATCTTGGGAGACAATCACAAAATGCAATCAAAGCATAAGGATATATGAGCTAAAAAATGGAAAGATTTTCAACCAGACTGATTTTTCACATAAGCAGGGCCAATCATTGCCATTCCTATTTATAAACTAACAAAGAACCAGTTAGTGACTTCTGTTTTTGTAAAACAAAAGAGTATGCTGGGTTCTGAAAAGGCACAGGGCATCTCCACACTGTTTTACTCAGTCTATGCTGGCACTGATTAGAGACATTCTTCACCTGTAAATTTAGATTCTTCCTGCTGAAGTTCATTAGGATGGATGAGAAAAGAAAGATGCTAGTTCTGCTTCTTTGAATACAGTCAAAGTCAATTTACATGTATCTAATTATGGTCATCACAGCATAAGCACTTCATGTGATGAATTATTAAGACTGTTTAAATACATCTGTTGGAGAAGAGAAACGGTAATTATTTTAAATTAGTGATCAGGAAACAAGTCCCAAATCTTATTTTGCACCAGTCCCAGGAACTAAGGAGGATTCCAGAGTTATCTTACTTGGAAAAATCCCAGCAGTGGGGCAATACAAGGAGTGCAGGATACAGCAAGCTCTGGTGCATACCTCTTAGCTACAGGAGCACCAGAGACAATAAAAGAGAGTATATTTGAACACTTGCTCTTGGAAAAAATAATGAAAAAATGCCGATGAAAAAATTGCTCTGGTAATCAAAAACCTCAATATACACAGAAAAAATACATACAACAACTGCAAAAGAGCTCTGAACCACTATACTCTCCTTAAGGCAATAGATCTGAACAGAAGTCCCACTACTCTCACACCATCTGCTCTGCCTACCAACTATCTACCATGTGCTTTGATACAGGAAGCTGTTTTGGCTTTCCCTCATCTCAGTCTTTTGGCCTGTAAAAAAAAAAAACAACCAAAAAAAAAACCAAAAACAAAAACACAACAACAACAACAACAACAACAAACAACTTCAGACATCTTGCCTGAGATTTCCCTGCAAAAAGTCCTGGTTTTAATACACTCTACTAAATAAAAAGTTGTCTTGTAAGAGACATCCATCATATTGCTTTAAGATCAGTAGCATCATAGTAAGGATAGTATAGAGCAGCATGCTGAATGGAATATAGTTTTTTCTACTGAGTTTAAGGGCATTTGAAGAATCTTGTAAACGATGCCATCAAGTACTGCCCAGAGAGGGAAGCTGCATGGGAATACACTGAGGTCACAGCAAGCCTTACTCAGCTTTCTCTCTCCCCTCCATGCCCGCCCTCAAGTGCAGCTTAGCGTGGGATCCTGACAGCAGGAGGTTCCCACTGCAGGCCTTTGGCTTCATTTCTCCATCAGCCTCCAGCCTCTCAGTTCTTGTCAGGGACTCCCCATGCACTCTGAAGAAGAAAGATCCCAGGCATTTGTCTGGGGCTCTGGGAGCTGCTTGCCTCATTCCTTCTGAGGAAACAGCTGGAAAGTTGCCCTCCAGAACTCATTTGTGAGCTGCCTCCCCTCCAGAAGTTTTATCAGCTACTCATTTCAAGCAGGTTTTTATAGAGTAATGGGAGAGCTGGACTGGATGAAAAGAACTGGATCAATGCCTTTGCCTATCCCAGGCACCAGATCCTCAAATCTGAATCATGCTTCAAAAAGTCCCCAGTTAAAGTTTTTTGCAGATGCAGAAACATGCAGGCCACTTGCTTACTCTTCCCATCTCATCCTCCTGGCCTCAGAGTTAACAAGAAGTTACACATACTGTCTGTCTAGGAAAATGCTAACAGCCATCTTTTCTTGCTTCTGTCTGAGAACTGACTGGAAGGGCTAAAAAGCTCTCAAGTCTAAAGGATTTATCAAAGCAAGAGACACTCACACTGAAAATGAAGAAAAAAATGAAGAGATGCACAATTTTAATTACCTTCCCTCTTAGGGAAAATCAGAAGGAGAGAAAGACAAGAATTCTCTTAGATCACAGGAGGATTGTAAGAAAGAGGAAGGACTATTGGAGAGCAGTGTTGGCATAAAACCAAATGGGCATGAAAGGGCTATGAACAAATTTAGTTTGGAAATTAGAAGCAGATTTATAAACATCAGAGGAGTGAGGTTCTTGAATGGCTTCCCAATAGGAAGCAACAGGAACAAAAGCCATTTGAGACAGAGACTGATAAATGAACTAAGGGAATCCTGCAACATAATTTCCTGCAATTACAGAAATGGTGTACTCTGTGACTCAGGAGGTCTCTTTCAGTCTTGCACACCTCATCCTCTGCTGAGCCAAAACAGGATAGAAAAATAAATAAAACCAAAGACAAGGTACATTGAAACTGGAATATTATCAGGGCAGCTAGAATTAAGGGTGAGTCTGCTTTCTTTATTAAGCAAATTTATGGAAGTTTTTTGAGTGACATTTATTCACCCATATGTACTTATGTATTTTCAGGTAAAAATTGGGTTGTAAGGGAAGACTGAAACAGGAGTAAAGTTCCATGATATCCATGATCACCTGCAAGGAGCAGGATGAAGATGATCCCTCCCGCCTACCATGCAATCAGTAGACTACATTGTTAGAAGTTATCTTCACTGACCTGCTTCCGGGGGTTAAAGCTGTCAAAGGAACTGTAAAAAGAGGTAACTAAGTGAGAAAATTAACAAAGAAAATCATGCAGGAAGAATTCCAGTGAAACAAAGAAGTTTTATAGCTGAGAAACGTGTGGATGGGTATAGAAATGATCACCTGTCTTTTTCAGACTTGACCAAAGTTTTGCTGGAAGGAAGTCTCTGAAAACATTATAAAGAGTCAGCAGGGAGAAATCTCTTTACATTCTATTTCTATCCTGAAAAGCCCACAATAATACAACCCTACTCTACACACAGGAAAACACTAAACACATGAAGCTGAAAAAGCATGAAAAATATAGCACTGTAATGTAAGAAATCATCTGTGAACTCTCCTGCAGCACATCAAACATGAGGTGTTCACTCATTCCCAGAAATGGAGTCAGTGTTGATCTATAAGCTGCAGCACAATACTACACATTTCGGTTTCATGATAAGCTGCAGCTCTGTATTACACATTTCAGTTTCTTGCATTTAAGCCAGACAAACATTCCCAGGGGATTGAAAGAACCCGCTACAGTGAGTTGTGGTTCTATTTCGGATCATATCATAGCATAACAAATCAGAGTTTCAGACGCTGGGATAAGGGGCTCAATAAAGCAAGTAGCATGATAACTTCATGTATACCCCTTCCACACATGCAACCATGTGTAGAATCAAATCCACCTCAGGCCCTTCAAACTATACAACCACAAAGTAACGATCACTCTCCTACCTGCATGTATCCATTATTCATCAACATATATATTCTTAAATACGCATCATTTATTACATACTGCTGTACACCAATAGCTATCTAACCCTGTCCCCACACATCAACACTGTTTGCCATATCTGATCTCTCCTATCTGAAAAAAAAAAAAAAAAAAAAAAAAAAAAAAAAAAAAAAAAAAAGAAGAGAACAGAAATGTTTAATGCAGAAGTTCTTTTGGTGGTTCTTCTGCTTTATTCTGCTGGTTTTTCATTCATGTCCCATACAAAGTGGCCCTCAAAAGCAGAGTCCCTGTATGTATTTGGTAACCCAACAGCTCCCTGTGACTGCTGTCCCACAAGAAATTCTGAGGGCTGAGAATGGTCCCTTGTTGGTTTAGCAGATTTTTGGTGCCAAAGAGCTTTGTAAATTAAGTAAGGACAGAAAAAAAGGAAGGGAAAAAAGTGCCATAACCTAAAGACTGAACAGGAAAACCAGCCATATTGCAAGTACCTCGTACTAGAACCCTGCTCCTGTTGATCTTTACTATGGTTCCCAAAGAAGTCATGTTGAAACGTGAAAGAGCATTGAAAAGAAGTTTTTCTTATTAAAACACCTCACAGCACCCTGTGCAGATTAGCAAATTCTTCTGAAATATGAAAAGATTTCTGTTAATCATTGGGTAAAGATAAGAGACAAGACTTCCAAGAGAGTGCAAATATTTCTGAGGTACGAGATGCTATACTTTCCTAAAGAATTTTGCACATTAGATGCCTGACTATTCATGTCATTTTGTTCTCAGGCTGAGAAACTGAAAATTTCTCCCTAAGTTGTTTTGATTGACTGGGCTTTGGGATATGAAGTCAAAGTAGCAAGCATGAGCATACGTCTCCAAACTTTCACAGCCACTTTCTTGTTCTCCCTATTGTGCTCAAAGTTGGAGCACCGTAGTAGTTTCATTCCCTCCACCTAATTAAGTTGCATTGAAAAGGTAAATGAAACAGGGAAAAAACAGCTTGTCTAGAGTACGTTTTCATTTTTCCATTTTAATTTCACTTACAAATCAGCCACCTTAAACATGACATTGGATGTTTGGCAAAAGCATAACATTATTGCTTAAACCTAACATCACTAGAATGCCTTGTTTGTTCTTGGGTATTTTCTTAAATGAAAAAAAGGGAAAAAATAAAAGGTTGTTCAATATAAATAAATCCTTGAAGGGCTTCCAACCCAAATGCTTATAGTATTAGACGATGAAAGAACTGTTAGGGAAGTGAACAAGAAACAGGAAGTTGGAACTACCTGGCCAAGTTTCACTGTATAACCTGAGTAGTGTGCCATTAAAAAATAACTAGCACAAAGAGTGAAAAACAGTTTCCAGTACAAATATATACTTTTATGATCAAGTTCTCCATAGACAGGAATTTATTTTCTTCCTAGAAAATATGATTAAAAGACAGTCCTTGTCTCAGGGAAAAGGGGATGCAGACATCTATACAAACACAAAAGTATAAAGTTTGCATAATATTTGAAAACAGTATCTCTTTTTAAAAAATATAATATCCTGTCAAAAGGTTTAGTCTACACTACAGTTATTACACGTCCTTGCAGGTATTGCAACAAATGCTGAGACACTGTCACACACAGTCCCTCTGTCCCACCCTGAAAGAAACCATCTGTAGTTCAGAGTCTTTGATTTCTAGATGAGCTTAATGCAAAAGCCCACATGAAACTTTCCAAAGGGCCTCTGAATCAGGAAAAGAACACAGAGCCTAAAAACACAAGGCTTGTGTAATGCAAGTAGAGCACTGAAAAACCACATTCAATTGGAAGCTCAAGTGATTCACAGGGCTGGTAATGGAATATAATACGTCCTTCTACCGGGTCACTAGGCTGAATCTATTCTGGATGATCAAAAAACCATTCCCATTTGATTACTGCTCATGTGAAAAGAATTGATCAAGGCTGTCCTGATAAGCAAGCTAGTTTGTCACTTGAAACAAAAGATCCACACGGATTTTTGTCAGCAAAACCTAATGAGATTCAACAAGAAGCCATCTCAAAATCTAAACAGTCAGCTCATTGTCAGCAATCTGAAAATGCTGGCCAAAAAAGAAAAAAAAAAAAAAAAGAAAAAAAAAAAAGAAGAAGAAGAAGAAAAGAAAAAAGTTGAACAGAAAGATGCTAAACATTGGGTTTGATCCACTGACTGACCAAAACATGCAACTAGAGAGCAGCACTGGGGAAGGTGACTCAACCATGGTCCAAGGCACCCCTTATTCTGTGACTGAACAAAGAGACTGCAGTCTTCCAGATCTCTCAGTTTACCAGCTTTCACCCAAAAGAAATTAGTTTTACCTTCTTAAAAGGAAAGCAAAAGAAATCTAGCTCACCAATGAAGTTGTCCAAGATTTTTTGAAGATAATAATCCTTCAGCTTACTGGGATCTGCACTTAATAGACAGATAGGGTGCCAAGAGGTAGTTCAGCCCCAGCTGCCAGTGCACCTTTCTATTCCAGCAAACCCAGCTTCCTGCCTTTTAGCACACACAAATTTGGCACATTTAATCAAGTAAGTGCTCATTTTAATAAAGTACCATATTGCCAGAAAAAAAATTTTGCTTGCTCACCAGAAAATTGAGCCTTTAGCATGTTTTCTTAAAAAAAAAAAAAAAAAAAAAAAAAAAAAAAAGTTTGCCATCTTAAGGCAAACACTAAAGCTTTTACTTTATTTTGGGTCTGTTTCAGCTACTGTAAGATGTATTCAAACAAACAAACTCCTCCATTGGCATCTGTATCCGTGCATCAAGTCCCGAACCTAAAACTGTATGATCATTTCCAGTGTGCTGTCAAAGGCACATGAGTGAAGAGAGTGAAGTACTGGTGTAGGCATGCACATACATGCACACATACACAGACAATATTTATAAACTAACTGCTGTAAGGGATTTGGCATTTATTTTTGCAATTAACTGAAAATGATAACACCAAAGCTTTTCATCTGGCATGAGCTTGGATTTCATCTGCTGCTGGAAAAGATTTTCTTGGAGAAATAGTTACAGTGTTTCTTCATGTATTCTCCATGGATTTCAAAATAAACAGAAGTGTATGGTCATGCCAGTTAATAAAGGAATGTAGGTAAAGTTTCAGGTGTATCTTGATACTCATCCAGACAGAGGCTGCAGAGCTAGACACACACTGGTAACACATCATATTGGCTAAATGACAAAACACCCACGTGAGAAAAAAAGTGAAGCACAAGTGAAAAGAACTGGGAAGGGCAGTCGCAAAGAGTACCATTAGCCTTCCTGCTGCCCCTAGATATTGCATTATACACAACGAGGCATAAAAGAGTTCATCATTTGATGCTCCTTCTGCCCGTCCACATTTCTCACCATGTCACATTTCTCAAAGGGAACAATGTGTGACAGCAGGAAAATAAAAGTGATGCAGACGAAGACTTCAGAACTGCTTTTAATCTCTGCTCCAGTTCAACAGTCAGAAGCTGCACTGTGAATCACACCACCCCATTCCCTCCCCAAAGGGACAATTTGACAAGATGGTAAAAAGCAGCCCTGAGTATAAAACTTACTCTTTCCAGTGAAGGCACTGAGAAGTGCAGCCCTTACTAAATAACAGCACTGCCAGCTGCCACCTTGTTTTTTCTTCTCAGATGGAACCTTTACAATCCATGGTCTCTTGAATTTGTGAAAAAAGAGGAGGGGGGAACCTCAGCAGTACCTTTTTTGATCCCTAGAAAGCTAAAAATTCCTATCTCTTTTCCTCATTTCATGCTACAAAACACATCAAGTTGATACATACTTTTGCCAAAAGCTCAGAAGATTATTTCGCAGGTTTCAGGGTGTAGCAAAAAGAACAAAAGGGATTTCACCACTGCTTGATTTACTGGCTGGCAAGGTCAATGCAGTATTTAAATGTGATAATTTAATGATGTTAGGTCACTACCATGTTTTTGAAAGCATAATTAAACTGGTAGAGTGCCTAAAATTTTTTAAAGACTTCTTGTTCATCATTTTTACATTTAAGAAATATTACTGTCAACAATAGATTGAGGTTAAAGAGAGATGGAAATTTTCAAGGATCCTGATAAATCTGGCTAAGAAGGAAAGAACTTTGAAACTACATACAATAAAAGGAAAAGCTCAGTCATCAATTGTCTCAGACACAAAACAACAAATGTACATATGTGAAGATGAAAATAAATTAATTCTTTAGAGGATGCTTATCCACATGAGTATTGACAGATCTGACATAGTCTCCCTGGGAGAGTCAGGACTAGCTACATAGAGGTATCTACTTCACTGAAAATATTCTTTGAGGAACACATTCCTGCATTAATTCCTTTCTATATCCACTTTCAGAGCCATTATATCTTATTTACTTTCCTTCGTATTCTGTGCAAGTTAACATGTTTTGATCTTGCACAGGACAACATCTTGAGAGGTCTCCACTTATACAGATAAACTTGTCCCATGTGTAATGGAAAATGTGGCATTCCAAACGCTAAAGTAAAGACAGGCAAATAAATCAGACATAAAACCACACCTATCACTGTTCAGTATAAAAAAACTACAAAATATCTTATGGAAGAAGAAAGCAAGTTACTATGCTACCAGCACAGTCAGCCTTTGATATGAAACTGAGGTTTTAAGTTGGGACGCTGGTTCTGTTATATAAAGAAGAAAGACGCTTTACCTACAACAAAGAACAAGGCCAGGTCCACTACAGCTGTGTGAGCACCAGCAAGCCTTAATAACCTGTGGTAACATCCAGCACTGCATAGTGCTGGAAACATTCTAAGAGAAAGGACTTTGCAGTAGGCTTCATCAAGTAAACTATTGTAAGATGCTCAAAGATTAATTAACCTGAAGCTCTGGGAAACAATGACAAAAAAAATTATGTTAGAAACCAAGCTGACAGTAATTAGTTGAGTAATCATGAGTCTTGTTCTGGCTAAACTCACTTAGCAGAATTACTGTCAGTGGAAGCAAGTAGCAGACAAGTGCTCCAGTGGCAGTCACAGAATTTATAGCACCGCCAACACACTAAGTATCAACTGGCAGGTAAAAAGATTAGTGGTCTCTAATGAAAAAGCTACTCAAGGAAGCTCCATTTCCTTCATTTAGCATAAATACAGATTGAGGATCCCTTTACATTTTAAATATCACATGCATATGTCATATCAAGCTAATGTTTTTGGGAACTCTGCAGGAGTTAACGATGACCTCAGCATCAGCCACAGACAGACTTTCAGTGTTTACTCCCAGGTACAAAGTAACTGAAAGCAAAACACCTGGGAACAAAATAAAACAAATACTAAAGTGAATTTCCAAACAACACAGTAAAAATCAGACCTGGTACATCACACTATCTTCTTCATTTGTGAAGAAAAGATTTTAATTTGAAATATAGGCAAGTAGGAGAATTAAGCTGAAACAACTACAGCTACCACATTAAACACATAATGCAGACAAATAGTGGGGAGATGCAAGTTTTAAGACCTTAGCTGGACATCAGTGACAGTGGAGGACACACTGTGAATGCATAAATTAGCCTCCTAGGAAGGCAAGCATCTGCCAGGTTCAAATGTGTCTCAGAGTGTCTGATAGCTCTATCATTTTCAATGAACTTGCAATCTGCTTGAAGGGAAGTGAAATAGATTCCTCACTAAGCTACTGAGGCAGTAGTCAGACACCTGACTAATGCCTGCTAGTTCAGAGAGGAACTGAAGAGGAAAATCTTTCCTCTGATCCAGGGCCATTCATACCTGGATGTCGAATGAAGCACTAGGAACATAAAGAAATGGCTGTTTTTTTTCTTGAAAAACTGCTAACATCACAAGGATGCACTGCTGCACAATAAGTGTTTTACTGTCTCTTGCAGGTAAGAAAGTTGTCTTCTCTTCACAAACTCCACTGATTCAGCAGAGACAGTAGAACTCTAAACTTTTCAATGAGGCATAATAATTGGTAGTCAGAATGACTGCGTTCCATATGGTCATTCAGTTCTTTTAATCTGCTTTGCCCAGCATGTCTCACATTAAGGACTCAAAACCTGCAAATCTTTCCACTCCACTGCAAGTGATTTGTAAGTAACGGGAATACAGTCAGACAGAAAAGTCTTGTTCAAGGCACAAAGCCCCAGATCACATAGAAACATCAAGTTCTAGCGGAGGTTGGATCAGAGGGGAAATTGACAGCTCTGGTCCTTCTCTACTCACAAGACAGCTACATTAGTTAAAATAATATCTTCAGTCCTTTTAAAGCCTTTGATTTAAGTAAACCCAAATTCCTACTTCACAAAGAAGAATATTTTACACCCCAGGTGATACTTAAGCAAGTATCCACACACAAAGGTAAGAAGAGATTATTGCTGCATTTTCTAACTCTTTGTTTATATGGGTGAAATATGGCACAATTGTCAGCTTCTTGTAGCGGCATTGAGATTCCTGTGAGGAAATCTGTAGACCTGGACATGACCCTTCCCCTTTCCCCAAACTACTTGACAGTATGCTATTCAGTCATTAGGGTTTACAGGTCTTAGTCACTTGTAGATCTCTAACCTCTGCTGTACATCTGTACTGGATACAAAGGTTATGTTCCCATGTCAGACGTCCAATTCAGCCTGCAACTTGATCAACAGTGAGTGACAGTTCTTCCTCATCTTCCACGCCACTACAGAAGTAACATTTCTGTCAAGAGATTTCACACTTTCCCCACTCCTTCTTGATCCAGGATGACGCCACAACACACTCCAGAAAAGATAACAAGGTCATAACCAGGCTCTAATGTATTTCTTTTTGTATTTCAGATTCTCTCATATAAAACAACCAACGAACAAAAAAACCCAAAAAAAACAAAAAAAACCCAAACAAAAACCAAAAAACAAACAAACAAAAAAACACACAAAAAAACCCAACCAAAACTTAAGGGAATGAAAAGAACACTGTCTGCTCCAGCTGGATGCTACGTACTATAGCTTTGCGCTCGGCTGAACAATTGCTGGTTTAATAGTTAGAAACATCTCGCCCCCAGTCGACTTTCCCCTCGGATTTTTACCAGCGCCCCGTTTCAGGGAGGCCGATGCCGGGTGCAGCAACACCGCCCTCTGTCCACCGCGGGGGAAATGGCATCTCTTGCCTCTGCCCTCCCAGAGCTGACGATGGATTTACTTATATTTAAACAAATATATGCAACGTTTGCCCGGCAATGCTTTGGGACCCAGATTTACACTGACAACAAAGTTTCTAAAAGTTCCTTCTCATTGCTGTACAAATCTCAGTGCGTTTAAGACTTCAACACGAGACTTGCGTTTACTCTGGAAAAGTAAATGACAAGTCATTTCAAGCTTCTTGAAAGTTGGGGTTTGTTTTGCTGGCTTTTTTGGTTGGTTGGTTGGTTTTTGAAATCTTTAATGATGTTCTAAGGAAAAGCCAATTACAACTCTTACAAGCTTTCTGTCCCCTCACATACAAAAGCACTTGCTGGTTTCTCGTTCCTCACTCCTGCAGCAAAGCTTCTATGTGGAAAGAGGATTTCAAATATAGGAGCACAAACACTGACAAATCATCACAGTTTTTTTACACTTACATTTTACCTCCATGTTTTCCCAGCTGCTCTGCCTAAAAGTTTTTTTTAAAAAAAAAAAAAAAAAAAAAAAAAAAAAAAAAAAAAAAAAGCAGCTTGCAAAGAACATTACAGATTAAGAGACTGGAAAAGTGCAGTCCAAGGAAGAGGATGTGACTCTAGTTTGACTTACCAATTTTATCCAGATGTATATTTTCCTACTTGCTTTTTACAGCGGCTGAGCTCAGTGCTCAGGAACGTCCATCCCGTGTCAGGGAGCCAGGCAGAACGCTGATCCCCACGCTGGATGCTGCTGAGCGAGCGGAGCTGGGGTGCCTGCTGCTGCCGCTCCTGCTGCTGTTCCTGCTGCAGCGGCGGCTGCTGCTGCTACGTGCACTCTCTCGGACCCAGACCAGGAACTGCTTCCCATTCCCCAGCGCCGCTCCAGCGCTGCGGGCTGCGGGAGGCAGGGCCGTCCCCTGCTACTGTGCTGCGCTTTCTTAAAGGGCCCCGCGCCGGCCTGGCGGCAGCGCAGGGCTCCGGGAGCCGCCGGCGCTGCTCGGGCGGCGCTGCGGGCGGGAGCGCCGGGGGCAGCCGGGGGGGTTCGCCGCCGCGATAACCATCGCCGCGAGTGTGGGACGCTCTCCTGCACGCCTCGGGAACAGGAACGCTCTCCCACACGGCTTTCCGCTCAAGATGTGTGATCTTGGCTCCGCGAGGCCGGTGGGGCAGAAGGCGGCGGGGCCCGCTCGGTTCCCGGGGCAGTGGGCGCAGGGTCCCGGCTGCGGCAGGGACCCCGTGGGGAGCAGCGCGCCCTCGCCAGCCTCCTGCTCCGACTTACACCGCCGGACACTGTCCCCAAAACATGGTCTGCAGCGGCACGGGGATGAGGGATTTCCCCTGGTACTCAGCTCAGTCTGATCTTAAGAGATTGTATTCCCTGCAATGGAGAGGATATAACTTAACTAAGTAAAACGCCCTCATTTCCTAGTTTTTCCTCTCCATTCATTCTCCAGATAGCTCTAATCCAGTGTCAACCACTGTTTCTACCATGTTTGCTGTTTTCTGACTTCACTTTTAACTGTATCTGATTTTAATAGCTGGATTAATGTGGGGGAGTTATCTGCCTAGTATGTGCTGCTGTCTGCAGTGAAAGAAACCGCATTATCTGTTAAATAGAAACACTGAAATTCAGAGATAGCAACACCATCTGCAAAATCTCTCTTTTTTTAACTCATGGAAATATATGGTTGCCTCTTTGTATGTGTAAGACATTCATTTTCAGTTGCAATAACTGAACTCTCATGATGACAATACCAATCAGCACATATCACAAGGGAAAGTCATATATGTACACATACAAAAATGTGTATCTTTAATGACACATCCAGAGGAAGCAAGTTACAGGGGGAAAATGCTGCCAAAACCAAACAGGATGAGGCCAAGTCACCACTGTCCTGTCCTCTCTGCCTTCACTTAAACCAATGCATAATAAGCACAGAACATGTACAAACTGCTTGCAAGCCATGATGTCTTTCTTTCTGTTTCTTTGGCCCTATGGAGAAGAATATGGGTACAAACCAAAAACTGAATGCAGCCCTTTTAATGAATGATAATGGCCCATCACAAACAGCTCAGTAGGTACCTGCTAACTACTGGCATGTATACCTTCTGCCCTGTAAGCAAAGTAGCCATTTGGCCACATGACTACAATATTCAGCACTATGAGCCTTGTATGAAACCAGAGACCCATCAGAGTTCCTCTAGTATGAGCTGTACTGTGCACTTGCCTTTCCCAGCATAAAGCCTGAGAAAGTTTTCATATTATTTACACATGCAAACTACATGTGATGCATGGTAAAAGAGATCTTAAAATTCCATCAGCCCTCCCCTCTGTTCACACATTCCCATTGTCTATTAATCCTCACTTCCCACTCACATCTCTAGCTACCACTTTTTTCATCTCTTCCTCTAAGTCCTTCCCCATTTACTCCCTCTTTCCCGTTCTGCATGCCAGGTATTCTCTAGCTGATTTCCAGCTTTTGAGCTCATCTAACTGCCTTGGCCGCCTTCCTCACCTCTAAATTCACAGTTTCCCATTGGAAGAGGAAGGAAGGCCTGAAAGAAGACCTGGGAATGATTAACCGATTCCTTCTCTTGCATCCCCCTCCTGTCTACAGCAAAGGTTCTGGAGCCAGAGACTTGTATCCAGCCCTAGAAACTAAGCTGCAGCAGCAGGCCAAGGCACAAGGATTAGGCATGCTCACGTTACCAAGGCTATCTTCCTGCTCACAGTTCCACACTGAACCATTTTATTATGATAAAATGTAACAACGATAAATGGCCCTTGTCCATTAGTTAAAAGTTAACAAAACACCCATCTTTAAGACAAAGCTGGTCATCCATTTTGTGCCTTAGCTAAAGTTATTCTGATATGTTCAAAGCAGGCAGAGCCTGTCTACAAGACAATAGGGTAAGGTGCTGCAGTGGATGGGAAATTGAATGGCAAAGATACCAATGATGGAAAGTGGGAGCTGGGGGGAAGCTAAAGTGATGCTCCACTGCTCCACACACACAAAACAAGAACATGGAAAACACCAGAAAGTGCCAGCAGGAAATAGGCTTCTGCCACTGGAAGAATGATCTAATCACTATAAATGTTAAGACAAAAAAGGAATAACTACATATGTTGCTCCTTACTCTTCTCATAATCCCATGTGAGAGCTGGCCCCCTCTCACCACAGCATCTGGATGTTCCATTGATAGTGCATTGTCTCATGGCTGCAGCACAAGTCCTGTTTTCTATTACTGGCTGTAGGAGAAATGTGTGGTATATTAAACAAGGACATAGAATTTTAATTCTGCTGCATGCTTCAGTATTTAGTCACCAGTAAATGAAACTAGATAATAACTGATTCTTTCTGTGACTCTGTTCGCTCAATTAATTACAACAAAGCACATTAAACTCTGGTGTTACATAATTCAATACTTGCATTAGTAACAGCTTGGAATAGAAGCTGACGGAGAAGCCAAATTTTTATTACAAAAAACTGAACTGGAGATACCTCAGAAAAAAACTGAAAAGTGTTGCAGTTTGCAAAATTGTTTGATTCAGTGGCACACTCCCCTTGCACAAGATGTGACATTTAATATGAGGTATTTTTGTGCCTTAGTTTCTTGGGGACAGCAAAACCAAAAGTCCTGCCAAAGGTGCCAAAAAGAAAAAGGTGTGTTTGTCTCTCTGAACGGTGTATCACATAATGTCTACTTCGCAAAGCAACACAAACATACCTACAAAGGCAGCTCCTTCTGAATTTAGGAATAAAACTATTAAAGGAATCACCTATTTTCACAAGAATTTTTAGGTTCTGAAGACCAAGGTCAAAACCAAAAACGCTGTAGTATTATTTGTGTATAAGGGCCCAGAATAGTAAGGAGTGAAAAGGGGCAATGGACATACAAAGTCAAATAATTTGCTGCTCAAAACCGTATTCCTTTCAGAAGAGAGAAGCAAAAGCTTCTCGGAGATGTTGCTCCACCTCTGGAGATATGAAGTGTTTGTTAGATCCCTCATCAAAACAAAAGGACACGGGTATATTAATCTAACCACAACAGTGTCCATTGTGAGAAGGAACCCAGTGCCAGGCTGCTTGCTCCCTCTGACAGTGAGAGTAAACACCACAGCTCTGTGCGCTTGGCTGCATGCCTTGCCTGACACCACCACCCCGTGCAGCCACAGGGTCAGCAGCTCAGTCACCACAGGGTACAGGACTAACAGGGCTTTTCTACCCTCCTGTCATTTCTGCATGTCTCCCAGTCTCTGAAATGGCACACAATGTTTAGAGAATCCCTCCAGTCTGAAGTACAGAGCAGTATTACTGCTATACACTGACATTGGATGCAATGTGGTGGTGGATCCATCACTATCATCACTTATCAATGAACCACACAAAATTCTGTCCCCTATTGCTGAGGGGCTGAAATGAGGCATATATAGTCAATGTAACAGAAATGCATGTACATTAATTTCATTTAAATAGTCCTCCTAAAATTACTTTTATCTTTAGGCTGAAGCCACACCATCAGATGTAAAGGCTGGATTTCACTCTCACTGACTGCCAGATGAATAAGGACGCCTCAATTCAGAGATACGTGTATATATAAATATGCGTTTTTCAGACTGAAGATTTTCAATTCTAACCTAACCAACATCTTTAATGTTGTTCATACATCATTTTGAGAACCTGCCTTGAATTTTTAAAAAGTAAAAATCTGGACAAAGTTCATCTGAAATAGCATTTGTTATTATTTAAAATTTAAACTTGGAATGGCACAAGATGTTTTTTTGTACTTGATGAGCCATAATGCATATACACACTTGTGCGTGCATGTATGCATTTACACATGAGTATATTCATGCAGATGTTTGAGTGAAAGTGTGACAAAACTTACTGCTGGTAGGATTACCTTGCATCTGAGTTATTGCTGGTATCGATATTTTCCTGCAGCATTCTTGACACTGTGGAATAATATGGTTTTGTAAGACACCACTACAAATCCAGCACAAACTTTTTTTTTTTTTTTGGTGGGTTTATTTTCTCAATTAAAAAAATGGTTAGGAATAAATAAATAAATTTGTTTTTAGAAATTAAACCTTATCAGATCTGTAAGAGTTGTGTAGTTAATGAAAATTATGGCATTCAGGATGAAATTAATTTCTTGACAATGCCTGAAATCAATGTACTAGCTATCAAGCTACTTCTACCAATTGTTCTTAAATGAAAAAATTGGGTTTCCATTTCATAAAACGGCCCACACCACAAAATTTAGGTCAACTAAAACTGCATTTAAATCTGTGCCCATCATAGTAATTTGTAAGATGTTGGACCTTCCTGGAGGCAGCATATTTCAATTTTCACCCTTTTCCCTGTGTTTTTCCTGTGTTGTTCACAGCTTCTTGTCTTTTACTGGCTTCTCAAGTCCATTAAATACTTGCCCCTGTACTGGTTAAGATTTAGCGAGTGGTCTGCACAAGCTGTGTGCTGGCAGGGAAACATGCCAGCCTGAAAAAAAGAAAGAACATCAATATTTGCTGCATCTTGGATAGTAGCTATGTAAAGAGGAAAGGCATTTACTTTTCAAAAAGAAGCAGCTTAGGAGCTTTTGGAAAGTGAGTCGTCTTTACCTCAACTGGAAGTAAAAATATAAAAAAAATTAAACTTCTACAGGAGTTGTTTTTTTTCTCTCTTTAGTTTTGCTTGGTATTTCTCAAATATCTTCAAAGTGAACCTCTGTTTTCAGATAACAGCCCAACTCAAACCCACATCCCTGGAGGCAAGAGAGACAGAATCAGACACAATCAGATTAAATTCCCTGCCACTAAAACTCTTATCATCTGTAGGCAATTAAAGGTAGTTACCAGTCCCTGACAACCGTGAGTACTTGTAGTCAGCAACTTCGTCATGGCTTCATTTTCCTCCCTTGAAAAAATTTGTGTTTTGTTCACACCTAACACCTTATGACCATTTTGAACTTCTTCATGATATTTTGCACAGAAATATACTGAACCAGAACTTTAGACAAACAGTTGTTCAGCTGAATTTCATTTAGCAAACAAGAGTGCACTGGTTTGTAAAACGGAATCTTCCTCTGCCTTCCCCATAATTTTTGAATGCTTTCTTCTATTCTGTATATATTTTCCCATGTTCCAAAGGAATCATTTTTATTTTAAAAATCTCTGTTCTAATAAATGGTCACCTTACAGACAGATGCAGTATGCAGACAGGTGATCTGTATCACAAGTATTATTATGCACATGTTGTTGTCTAAATTTACTAAATATGTGAACTAAGGTGGCTGGCATGAGCTTGTCCCATGGCGGCTGTTCCAGTAATGGTCTGCTTAATGACATTCTTCAATATTTTTCATTTGAAGGATTTTTTTGCCTTTTTGAAAAAGAATCCAAGCTGATTGAGCTGCACTTCAACAAAACTTCCACTAACAGTAATTTAAAAATTAGTTTGAGTTCTGAATGATCAGGGGTTGTTTTCCTTTTTTTTCCCCTGATATATGCACAGCATAGAGGGGAGGGGCTTGGGGACCTTTTTAAGTTTTGGAAGTGATTAGGGAATACCTGATGTTGTATTGACCAGCATTTAATTAGCAATGATCTACATCAATATGTCTTGTTCCAACCCAGAAAAGGACATTAATACAGTCAGAGGCAAAGTCAGTCCCCAGCTGTGAAGACGGAGGTCTCAGTGACTCCCAGAAAAATCAAAGCATTATCTCTCAAAGGAACAGAGAAATGGAAAGGGAAAGGCTATTTCTACTTCTTATTCTGATACAGGATCTAGGCCAGATCCTTTACTCCGGTTGACTACTGGTTGACGCAAACCCAAAGTGAAACAGTAATGTCTGTTTTTAAACTGGCCTTGAAACTTTGTGGTCTATAAGCTGGCGGAGGTATGTTAAGACCCTAGTGCCAATAGGACAGCCTTGGGATTTTTTTTTTGAATGATACTTGGCTACTATTGGATCCTGAAACAGGTGCTCAGCAGGCAGGGAACTCCAGCTAAATATCCTCCTTTTTGCAGAATTGGTGACTGAGCTGTCCCACTGCTCCTATTCTACCAAGAAAACTTACTTCCTTTGAAAATTATTTCAATACAGCCAGTTCTGTGTGCTTTCAAGTGCTTTGTAGCACCTCAGTGGAAAAAAAGTAACTGGAGCAAAAAGTCCTGGCTCTATTAGTAATGCTGCACAGGGGACAGCATTTGCTTACTGTGTATTCTTTGCAGAAGACCTAGAAGAATTAGTTTCAGTTGGTGTGTCCTGCTAAACTCTGATTATTCATATTCTTGGAAGTTTACATGCAAACTAATCAGCAGCACTGTTTCCCCTAGTAAGAAGCAATTAGGAAGGCAGTTGACCTTATTATATTAATTGCAAATGACATTTAGTTTCAGTATTTGGTAGCCAAGCTCTTTATTCTGGCTGTGGGGGCTTTGGTGTTTTAGTCTAGTTTGGGTTTGGTTTTCTCTTTGTTTGTTTTGCTTTGGGGTTTTTTGCCTTCCCTCTAATACACCACTCTTAACCTGCTCTGATTTTTCTTAGACATAATTTTCATCCCATGAAATCTGTCCTATTTTGTGACACACACTTTCCTGAAAGAAACTTGACCTTCTTTACAGGAATTCCTGTACACTTAGGAGTCCTGGAAATGGGACAATGTTCCTACGGAAAGGTGGCTCCTTACTTCTAGGCCAATGATGCTGACTTGCTTTCTTGGAAATCTGCTTGACTGTGAGGGTGAGGGCAGGAGAGAAGAAAACCATCTTTGTTGTACTTGGCAAGAGGGTTCATTTTACAGAGAATGCAGAGCACCCATGCTCCAGTGAGGTGCTAAGTAGTATGCTCATGATTACCAGAAGGCAGAGTTGCTCTGGAGACAAAAAATACATTGCTTTCTCTGTGAATCAGTTGAGTGAAGAGGGGCACACCCAAGTTCTGCAAGCTTTAATTCCATCCTGGCAGTCTGAGCCAGGGGGAAACCTGGTGCATGCCAGGAGAGCAGTACATATTTAACTAGGTAGTGGCCCTGATTCTGTGTAAGATGTTCATGCACAAAGACTGGGTTCCTCAAACCATTGTTTGCTTCTGGACCACTGCACATGCCAGAGCAGAAACTGGTCACCTAGAGGGATGTAGCTAATCAGGAATGAATAAGTCAGTTTTTCAAAAGATTTCAAAGATGTAAAATAATAATGTTTTTTAATTATGGGGAGTAAATCTGTACCTTATGAATACATAACCATACACATATAGAAAACTGGAACTGTGAGCCAAACATCCTGTTTTGTTTCACATGACAGAATCTGAATTTAGCACTTGTATTTTTTTGTACTGGTGTCTGTGAGGTTCTAACAGCTGTGGAAACTATTCAGGATATTGACAGAGAAACAGTATCATGCCTATGGAGACAACCATAGGAAACTTACTGCTCAGTTCATCAGAAGGACGACAGAGCTTGAGCCCTGAGCACTGATTTACCACTGTCCTGCTCATTCACATCAGGCACCTTCTTAACTCAGCCATACTCCACACTCACATTACACTCATGTAAATACTGCTGCAGAGTTGGTGTCAGTAGGGAACTGGGTCACAAGACTTCACAGCACTGCTTCAGAGAAAGTGCAAATACCACGGGAAGAAAAGGTTTCACATTATTTTGTCTCTGTAAATGTCTATTGCAAGTCTACAAGAATAGAAAGGACACTGAAAATCATGAGACACTAGGTGTAATTAGGCTTCATGAACTAATTGGATGCACAAATTTTTATTAGACCGAAACACTGAAGTATTCTAAATTGCACCAAGGAGGAAGATGGATGGATGAATGGATGGAAGGAAGGAAAGATAAAATCAAGAACATTACTAAAATATCATTTCCAATAAGTCTATTTACTAACTTACAAGGAATGTCTCCAGTTTAGACTATAATTATAATCAAAATCAAGTTAATATGTTGGCACTCAGACAGAGTAATGGTATGACTAACATTTGTAGTACAGCCTAGAAACAAGTTCTGTTCTGCTGAAATGGTGATGGGGTAAAGACTCCAGATGGGGTTGGAGGTTACAATTTTTATGCCGTTAGGATGTGTGCTGCTTCTAAACACACCTTGTTTTTCAGTTACTGGGGCTTGTGAGGCCCTGTTTGCCATAACTTTGCTCTAAAGTTGAAAAACCATCTTACCACCTAGCAGTATGCAGAAGGTTCCTCTTGCCTGGTGAATTTAGGTAACATCATACATGTTTAAGAAAACAAAATGATAGCTAAAATTATTTTCCCTGGTGTTCTGTTCCTTTCCCATTCCCCATATGCAAATCAGAATTAACCTGGATGATCTGTGTAGTTTCTGACTTGCTCTTCTCTCTATCTCTTTGTAGGTCTCTGTTCAGTTCAGGTCCTCACTGAGTAGGCAGAGCCCCTCTTCAGATGAATTAGTACAGCTTCTTTGACTGCAGAGATGGTCGTCTGGAGAAACAATTGCAAATAAATAGGTCATTTTAGCTTTCTCACAATATAAAAGGCATCTCCAATGTTTTTTTTCACTTTCAAATGAAACTACAGAAGAAATACGTACAGAGGTTCCAATATGATCTCTTTTAATTTCAATGCAGGGCTAGTCTTCTTCACTGAAGCACTCAGCAGTGCTCCTAATATACTCTACAATCAAATTCAATATGAAGACCTCACATGTACCACTATAACTTCAACACTGATTGCATCTGCACTGCAGACGAATTGTTGATTTGTTACTCTATACATTAACTTTGAGTATAGGGATCATAAGTGATCATTGATAAAGAAAAAGAAACATATTTTTTTCTGCATAGAGTGTGATTAACATACAAAAGATGGTTTTCAGATGGTACAGAACTATTGGCTTTGTCTTCTATCAGATGCTCTAGACAGATGATTTCCAGGATTTATAAGGAAATCTGTTTTGAATTATTTGCTTTTATCATTCAGCTAATTTTCTTGTTGTTGGGTTTTTTCATTATTTTTTATTAAAGCCAAATGAGTGTGCTCCAGGACATTCCACAAATGCTGCTGTACTGTCACTTTAGGAAATACCATTAAGGTGACCTTTTCCTTGTTTGCTTCCCATGGTATTTAACTAAACTGTTTTAAGAGAAACATTATTAGAATTATCAATTTCTCCATGTGTGCCTTAAGGTTATTCATAGAAACTGTAGTCTTAGGGGTAACAGAAAAACATGGCTTTGTTTTCCCTCATTAACCCCATGAAGTAACAGTATCAACTTTAACACTGGTCTGTCAACATTAGCCAAATTCAGGCCTCTTTCTTTCTCTCCTCCCCACCCCCCGTAAGTATTTTATACTGGTGAAAGGGACCACAATAAAATCACGAGAGAGTGAAGTCCTCTACCTAACCTCAAACTATATATAGCACAGGAAGCAATTCCACTTCTCCTCACTCCCCAAAAACTTTCCACCACAGTTCCTGATTTTTGTTCTAGTGTCACTTATTTTAAGAAGGTGTGGGACAGTACATCCCAAACAGTACTTGGACCCAAATAGTAAGTGCCAACTATGATCACAGTTCTTGAACTGCTTTGATTCAGCCATGAGAAAAAAATAATTGGTATCACAGAATGCAGAACACAGTTAAGGCTGGATGAGACCTCTGGCAATCATCGCCTCCAAACCTTGAGGTCAAAGAGGGGTCAACTAGAGAAGGTTGCCTGGAGGCCCAGTCAGGTTTTTAGTATATCCACATATGGAGCCTCCATAATGTCTTTTAGCAACTTGTTTCAGTGTTTTGATCACACGCACGATAAATTATTTTTCTTATGTTTAAATGCAATTTCTTATGTTTCAGTTTGTGCCTATCAACCCTCATCCTGGCACTGGGCACCACAGAGAAGTGTTTGGCTCCTTCTTCTTTACTCCCCACATCAACAAGTACTCATATATATTGATAAGCAGTCCCAGGTCTCTCAGTCTCTCCTAATATGTCAGATATACCAGTCCTTTAACCATATTTG
Organism: Chamaea fasciata; assembly: GCF_029207755.1. Taxonomy (NCBI): domain Eukaryota; kingdom Metazoa; phylum Chordata; class Aves; order Passeriformes; family Sylviidae; genus Chamaea; species Chamaea fasciata. The sequence goes on along the minus strand of NW_027094088.1, from coordinate 27,760,925 downwards.
CAGCCCATTATTGCATTCTATCCATCTCTTTCCTGTCCTGCAGAACCCCAGAATGGGACACACCACTTCAGATGTGTCCCACCAAGGTTGAGCTGAGAGGAAAGCTCATTTGTTTTTCTTAATACTGTCCAAGGCTGTTGTCTGCCACAATCAATATAGTTCAGACTCATGTTCAAATTGTTGTCTACCAGAACTCCGGGTCCTTTTGCACAAGGCTGTTTTTCAACTGGTTCGCCCCAGCCTGTACTGATGCATGAGGCTTTTCCTTCTCAGGAGAAGGACTTGTTTTTCCGTTAGTTGAATTCCATGAGATTCCTATTGAGATGCCCCCAAACAGCAGTATAACCATCTGATCTATCAATTTTCTTCCCAGTTTTATGTTGTCAGCAAACTAGCTTAAGGTACAGTCAGTCCCATCATCCAGGCCATTAATGAAGATGTTAAACAGTTTTGTATCCCAGAACTAAACCTTGGATAATCTGTGTGGCCTGCAGCTGATCTCTTTGCTGCTGACCACAGCCTTTCTAGCCCAGCAGCTCAGTTAGCTACTAACCCATGTCGCTTATCACTTATCTAGCCCACAGTTCATCAGTTTGTCAATAAGGACATTACGTAAAAGTGTCAAAAGCTTTACTAAATTCAAGATAAACAGCATCTACCACTCTCTCCCTGTCTCATTATAGAAGGCTATTAGGATGGTCAGGAATGATTTCTCCTTATGGATTTGTGCTGAGTACTTCTGGTCATATGCTTGTCCTTCATATGTTTGGAATTGGTTTCTAGGACGGTGTATTTTTTCACCTTTCTAGGAATTGAGATGAGGCTTCCCACCCTGTCCAAACAACCTTTCTTGTCCCTCTTGAAGTTAAAAATAACAACTGCCTTCTTCCTGTCCTCAGGGATCTGCCCCAGTGGCTATAACCTTTCAAAGCTAATCAAGAGTGGCTTCACATTGACATTAAACAGCTCCTTCAGCATTTTTGGGTGGTTCCCATTAGATACCAGGGACTTACTTGTTTAGTTGTACAGTTCAGATACAAACTCAATTCTCATTAACTGAGGGTGAGTCTTCCTGACTCCATACGTTGTAGCTGACAGATAGGCATAGGATTTCTCAAGGTGAGTACTTCCAGTGAAGATCACAGTGAAGAAGACTTTAGCATCTCATCCTTTTTTGTGTCCTTTGCCACCAGCTTCCCTAGACTATTCAACAGTGGGTCTATTTTTTCTTTTTTCCCTCTTCTTTCTTTTGCAATCGATCTCCCTTTAGACACTTTTTTTTTTTTTTTTTTTTTTTTTTTTTTTTTTTTTTTTTTTTGTCCTGTATGTCCTTTAGCAGACTCAAGTCCAGGTTGGACTTGGTTTTCCTTGTCCCATCCCCACAGATTCAGATAGTGACTCTATATTTCTTCCAAGTCAGATGACCATACTGCCACCTCTTGTAAACTTCCTTTTATGTTTAGAAGCTCTTTGCTTACCTACAGGTGCCTCCTGACACCTTTGTTTCATTCCCTGCTCATCACGATGAACTTGAGTTTAAAAGAGGTGATCCTTGAAAATCACTTGACTCTAACGGGCCTCTCTTCTTGCCAGGGCCATGTCTTATGGAATTCTTTCAAGGAGGTCTCTGATCAGCCCACAGTCTGCTCTCCTGAATTCTAAGGTTATGATCCTGTTTTTTGTACAGCTCCCTCCTCTCACAATCCTAACTCTTACCATTCCATGGTCACTGCAGACAAAGCTACCCTTGATTTTCACACCTCCAGTGCATTCTTCCTTGTTTGTAAACACCAGGTTCAATAGAGTGACTCTTCACTTCAGCGCAACCATTATCTGTGTTAGGAAGTTGACATCACTCCAAAAATCTCCTGGATTTCTTGTGCTCTGCGGTATTGCTCTTCCAGCAGACATTGAGGTGGTCATGAACCTCCTCCAGTTGCCTGAAGAAGGTCTCCTTTATTCATTCTTTTGATCTCTAACAGACATCCACCAAAGCATTGCTCTGGTTTATTTCCCAAAAGCTCTCAATTGGCTTGTGGTCCATCACCACAACATGGTAGTGTCAAATAGATGCCATAATTGGAGAAACATTTCACAGAAACATCAGGCTCCTCCTCTGCTGCAGCTTTCCTTCCTATGTATTTAGGGAACACTCAGAAATTCAAATATATCCTGTTTTGGGAGACCTCATGCCCATTCAAATCAATACCACAGCTCAGGGTCAATTTAAATCTGTTTCCCTGTGTACCACAATTCCTTCCCAGTTGGCTGGTGTTGATATTTCTTTCTTAGTCTCCAGTCTTGCTGCCTGAGACTTCACCACACTAACACATGGTAGACTTGTACCTCTACTGTTGCCTTGGACTGGCTAAAACCTAAGGCATCACTACCTTCTGAGAAAGAAGTTTCAACAGAACCTTTTCATTTCATTAATGTACAGAAACCCTCACATGGTCCTGATTACCCTAGGGCTCTCTACTAGAGGTTATCTCCATTCACGTCCTTGTTACCACTTCATGATTCAGTCTGTCCTTATATTCCCTGAAGAGCTATCCTTAGTCATGCAATTCACATGGCATTATATCTTCTCATCCCTGAGTCTAAAAGGAAGGTAGCTTGTCCTACATTTGCAATTGTAACAATTTTTCATTCTGAAGAAAAAACTGAATTTGAATAGGTGACCATATCTTTGTTCAGCCACATTTAGTAACTCTAATCTTACTTATCAAGCAGGCCTGCTTCTTTTTATAATATTACTTTTGGTATGGGCATTGTTTGATTCTGCATTCACATCTACATCTGTAAGTGCCACAGCATCTCACTATGCAATGAAGTGATCCCCGTCTCCACCTTTCCGATGCACCATGTAAAAGAACTAGGATGTTGCATCTGACAAGAAGCAACAGTCATACTTCTGTGTAATGTTCATTCATCTCAAAGGAAGTTCCTGCCCCAGCTGACACTAAGGCAGTGAATGCATGGAATTCTAAGAAATATTGCCTGGCAAGCTTTCTATATGCAGTCCTAAGTGGATTTTTTAAAAGAGCTGGCAGGTCTGAAGCAGGGGAAGAGAGGTTTAATGCCAAATTTCTTTACTTAATGCAAATATCAACCCCCTTGAGTAATAATTTGACATTCTTCAGCACAGACACGCTCTACTTTTGAAATATTTACCATTCCTTTATTTTTTATAACCTTAAGAAAATTTGGGAGGAATGTGAACTGTTTTGGTTTTTGTCTTCTTATGATGGCAGAGATTTATTTATAGCCAAGAACTGCAGGACAGTTCTCACGTGGCTGCTGAAAATTAAAACAGCATGCAGAGTTTAGTTTTGTTTTGTTTTGATTTTATGCCTTTGCCGCTACAATCTCTCACTGCCTTCCCTAAACGCTTGTTATTGTAACCAGAGCCACATTTTGCATTGCTACAATTGCAGGGTTATGTAAATTCCAAAGGCTTTAAAGCAAAGGGCCTGCAAATTCTGCTCTGGGACACAGGGAAGTTGACACAAACAGATATGCCCAACATCAAGAGAGAGACAAAGGTATTCATAAATTGTCAAGAGACAGGAAACCTAAGTCTCAGCCTCAGCATCAACCTGAGGTTTTCTAAACCTTTAGAACATACTGGTTTCATTTAAATTGACTGCCCTCTCATTCTCAGTGTTGTGCTTTGCTAGGGCCAGGAAAATTTCCTTCAATCACTTCTGAAAATCTTCATACATTCTCTCTCACTTTTCACCAGTGGGTACTGGTTTACCCAGAAGAGCCAACAAATGAAAGTTCTACAGGTACAAATATTTTCAGATCCAAGGAACTTCACAATGATGATGAAAACATTCATGTTGAAATACTTCACTTTATTCATGATTATTTTTATATTAAAATGAAAATCACAATGAAAGAGAAAACCCATACTCACAAAAGTTGTCAAGATAAAGAGTGTGTGCCTGATCACTTGCAGGCAGTCTTCAGGGCACTTAGGGTGGGAAGAAGTGTGATACATGTTGCACTTCTGTGCCCTTCTGAGTAACCAAGTTGTAATGCAGACATTACCTGTGCATTTCTGTGTGGGCATGGGCAAGCCAATTCATGTCTCTGACTCTGTACTCTGTGAAAGAGGGATAATCATGCCTGACTCAGCCTCAGTGTTAGAAGGTTCTGCATAAACTCATCTTAGTCCCCAGTGTTTAGACAACTCAGCTAAATGAGAAAAATATTCAGCCCACTTCTCCAGACTTGCTTCTTTTTAAGTTCTAAATCACCATTAGATAAATCATGTTTAGACCTCAGACAAAAAAAACTAGATTACATTAATCCTGAACTATGTGGAGGTTTTGCTCAGCATGCTGCACCCCAGTCACTGGAGTGTGCTAATTAGAGCTCATGGACTTTGTGAAAAGGTGAAGTCAGAACTCTCTAGCCAATTCAGCTGACATAAGGAAGAATGAGGCTGTGATGACACTCCAACATGTTGATATCTATAGCTGTGAAATTTTCTAGTAAACATTAAACTTACAGCTGTGGATATGAAAAAAACCCCAAACAAACAAACAACAAAACCAACAACAATAAAAACCCAGCACCTTGCTCACTGTTCACACACATCTTTGGGGCAAAGCCAGTCATGGTAAGTGAGATAGAAAATGAAGCACTGGCTCACACTTTGCAACCAGGTAGGTCAAGCCAACACAGAAGGAGCATTCCAAACAACTCCCAAACTGTGACATTTCAAAAACAATCATTACAGTTGAAAAGATGTTTTCAATAGTGTACAAAAGTTCCCACTCACCTGGTAGTTACTGTCACTGCACAGGTGGCAATAGCTATTATCATTATAAAAGTGTAGCTGTTTAAATCTGATCATGAAAGACAAGACCCACTTCTTAAGGTGCAGCTACACAAGAGCCCTGCACAGCTTAGAAGTTTCTATTGGTCTGGCATGTGTGTTTATTTGCTTGGAGCCAGGAACTGCCCTGTGGAGCTCTGATCCTGACCATCATTGTGACCTTGGGCAAATGACTGAATACCTCTGCACCTACAACTTTTGAAGTCAACTGATGATGTGTATGCTCACCAGTTCTGAAGAAAAACCCAAGCCCTACAGCCAAAGCCAAAATCTGTTACAGCTGAGGTGTTTTGGGCCACGTCATAATTATATAAAATTTTAACACAAAAATGGAAGCATCAACAGATAAATATTTTTGTAAATGTTGTCATGTAATTGTACCAGTAGAACCCAACTCCCAGACACAAAGCAGTGGAGTCCAAGCAACCATCTATATTAACAATTTTTGGAAGAGGACAGTTTGTTCAGAATCTGTGTTGAGTCAGAAACAAACAACCGCAAGACAAAGAGAAACTAGAAATCAAAGTCAGCTATATGAGGCTGTGTCCCATTCTTAGTGTACGTATCATAACTATCTGAGAACTATGTATATTGTTGAACCAAATAAAGTACTGACCAAAATTGTTACTTTATTTCATTATTTGTGCTTTCTGATAGTCTAAACTGTTGTATTTTTTTCTTAAAAATTACTAGTTTAGTGCTCAAAAGCACTGTGGAGCACAGACAAGAAACTCTGATATCCTACAATAAATATCAAATTCCCCAGATTTTGTTCTTAGACCTGATTCAAAATTGATACATGCCTCTAAGTGATCAGCACTGCTTCATAATACCTTTCAATATTTCATCAAAGTATTAAGCAAGATGGAGTTTGCTTAGCTTTTGGGACTTGTGAATCTGCATCCTGTAATTATTGGCCAAACCAGCATCATAGCTCTTACCTACGACTCATTTGTTTCCTTGAGTTGACAAAGCCCTTCCTTACCCTCCATGCTTGCATACCCAACAGATACTTCCTGGCTCAGCACAATTAGCAAAGCAGGCAGGACAAGGAGCCACTTAGTCACCTCTGACACATTTTACAGCAGAGAGCCTTCAGTAGCTGACATATGTCAAACAAGGCAAAAAAAGTTATAAAATACTGATAAACATAACCACACAAACTTCTGACACATCAGAAAGTCCACTTAAAGAAGAAGTCTAAAAAAATCCTTGTACTGATACCAAACGACAGTAAGAAAATAAAAGGCTTCTGTTGACCCAGTGGTTCAGTGTGGTGAGGTTTAGTTAGGCCCATCTTAGATCCTCAGTGCTATGGTATTCCTCTGCTGCTTAAAGAAAGGAGGACAAAAAGAATGAACAGTGGCAAATACATGGGTAGAAGCCACATAGATAAAAAAAAAAAAAACAATTAAAAAAAGCAAACCAAGCCTAACAACAACAACAACAACAACAACCACCCTTCCATAAGCAGGAGTAGAATAAAAGTAAAATTAGGACAGTTCAGTTGGAAGGCAGCTTTACAGTAATCAGTCCAGCTGCCTGATTGCTTTAATGCTCTCTAAGGGTGCAACACAGGTGAGCTTCAAAAAGCAGACTTGTGTTGTCCTCTCGACCTGCTGCAGTCAGCTGCACCCAAAAATATCTGGAGGGAAAAAGATACCTGACACAGACATGGTAAAAATGACCCAAACTGAAAAGTAGCAACTCCGAGGGTGTGGGAAAGTCTGCAAACAAATCACTGGGTGTGTCAGATCCACAGACGCTCATATAATGCGTTGATTACTGTGTCTCAGGGAGTATGTAAAAGTGAGCTTGGTGTTTTAAGAGCCAGGCACAATGACCGCTGAACAAACTCCAGTCTGGTTGCATTTGCCTAGGAGCAGTACAACGTTTGCTGTGACCCTTAATGGGATGTTCAGAGATAACTGAAGCCTGGAGCTACTAAACAAATCCAGCATGGCATCTAATTCTACATGAAGATTTTCTAGACTAAATATCACAGAACTAGGAAAACTGCTTCTGTGACACCCATGAGTGAATTTCTCCATGAGCTTCACTGAGGCTACAGGGCCCATTATTTCCCACCCTGATAGCATCACAAGATGCAGCATGTGTGATCCACATCCAATGGCAAAATTCAGCCCTAGAAACAGGCCTCCAAAGTGTTTGTGAGAAGCTTTAAAATTCCAAATGCAACAAATATAGAGACCTAGAGAACTTGTAGATTTAAGTTCACACAGTCTGTACAGAAAACCTAAGAAATAAAACATAGCTCTGTGCAGCCTTGGTTGTTCCATTGCAAGCAAGCAAGCAAGCAAGCAAAGAGATAGATAACACACTGAAAAGCACATACCCCAAGTTAATGGCAGTGGTCAGCCAGGAGAAGCAAGCCCAAGATTTACAATGAAAGAATTCCTAATGGAAGTCAAAGAGTTTTTCCGATTTCTCTGGAGGCGTTGCCCCTCCAGACTGGCACCAAACTGTCCAGCTCCCTCTAGCTTCTTTGTGGATTAGGTTTATTCCTGAAGGAGCTCAAGAATCCCCAGAGACCATGACTAAAAAAGGCTCAAAGAAAAAATGAAAGTTGCCTATCTCTCTCCTCCACTGTGTAACCACTTAGCACTGAATACCCAGAACTGAAGACAGTTTTTCCAGTGTTGTTTCAACCTAGCTCAGAGACATGTCTCCTCAGCAGGCTATTTGGATCAAAGACTTCAGGCAACATCCCTCAAAGAAAAGACAAGACAAAACACAGAGGGTACTTTTTCACCATCTGCTTCCATTTTAATTTGCTGCACTCCCACATATCACCAGAGCCTTTAGGGTGGTCAGTTGGATTCTGGGTCATGTGTATTCATGGCAGTATAAGACTACAAGGTCATCACATCCTGTTTCCTACAATCATAGACAATTGTGTAACAGACACACAGTCCAGCAGTCTCCATAGAACATTTATTCCAAAACTATCACACATTAACATAAGCCTTTTCAGGTGACGAGTGGGAAACAATTAGATAAGTTTTCCAGTCTGAAGTGAGGAGGCCATTTTCATTCTTAGTTTCAAGCAGCTGACAATGACAAATTAGATATTTCATTGTACAGAGGTATAATATCATCACCCTGACCTCTGTTAACTGATCCTACAGATTATAAAATTCAGTCCTCTCTGTGGATAAAAACACATAAAGCTAGAGATAGCTTTTTATTTATGTTGAAATTGGAAAAAAACCCCAAAATATTTATATGCATGTAATCTGAATTGTATGTTGACATGTCTTGCAGAAATCAAAGCCAGTAAGTGAAAAGTTGATTCTCAAAACTAATGAAGTGGCAATCTTATATTGCTTTTTGATAAAAGTACAGTGATACCATATGAAAATATTAGTACATTATGATAGGTCAATTGTAATTTGTATTTACAGTATTTCCTTAGATAAGGCTCCCATTCCACAGTAGCTTTGCTACACTAACAGATGTGTAAATCAGAAGGAGTAGGGGCCCCTGAAAATGTCCCAATAGATGTGAACATACTAAACATCACCACTGAAAGTAAGCAGGGGATGAGACAGTGAGGAGTCACTTGCTAAATTTTGCCTCTGATAAAACAGAAAATGTGTCATGAAGAGCACAGTAGGGCATTTATAGCGTAACACATGTCCCTCAGCAGGTACATGAAGCTATTCTGGATAAGTCCAGACACAGCTGGAAAACAATTCATGGGTCTCCCAAGGAAAATTTCAAAAATTTTCAGTCAGAAAATGCATCTGGTTTTCTCCCTATAACTTAGTAATGGTGAGTGCCAAAGACTTTGTAACATTCACACAGACTGCCTGAATCCTGCTGATGATGAAAGGCTAAGGTCAAGCTTTGTACTTCTGGCACTGGCGACACATTTCAGGGCCTCTACCACAGAGCCAGAGAGATTCACTCATTGGGACGCCTGACCCACAGGGCAGTAAAAGTATGAAACATGCAATGAGGGCAAGTTCATATCTCAGTAGGGCACAGTTGGAAGACAGTTCATATTGGCAGGGCCCTAGCATGGTTATTACTCTATCTCTGCATAACAGTGCAGGAGGATGCTGACACATCAGAGCGCAAGCGAGAACAAAACCAACTGTCTCTCTGTGCACTCAGCTGTTAGAAACATTTAATTGGTTCCCCCTGTATACACGGCTGCAAAAGTAGCAAAGGACTGAAGTCCCCTCATGTTTGGTCAAGATCTTGCTTTCTTTCATCTGTTGTGCAGATGCTGATGGGGGTCACCTGCCTGGAGGGGGTCAGGATTCTGCCAAATGGATTTTAGGAGGGTACTCACAGTCCAGGCATCCCAGCTTAATGGTCAGTGACTCAGTAAGAAAACCAAGACTGTCTGCACTAGTGGATGGCTCCATTCCTAAAGTTTGTAAGGAAGAATGATGTCCTGCGAAATTTTCTCTACAGATCTATGCTGTTTCAGCTAACAAATAGTAGGAAAATTCTCTAACAACAATTCTCTTCCACCTAGTACGAAAATTCTCTTACAACCATTATCAGCAGGACCTAAGTTCTATCCTCTCAGTGCAGGCAAAAACCCGCAGTGTGGAGTATAGGAAGAACTGGAGATTGTAACTAAAAGCTCTGGGAAGATATGAGGAAGGGAGTAAAAAAGGAGAGAAGTATCCACTCTGCAATAGGGTGACAATCTTGCATTCTGGGAGGAGTATGATTTTGGTGAATATATGGCTTCTCTGTAGACAGGAGACTAAAAGCAACATGATGATTATGTTATAATATTTTAATTATCAACTATAGCTTTGCTACACTTACACTTCAGAAGACATAAAGATATCTGAAAAAAATGGACCTAACCTAGCTGCAGTGAGAGTACATACGTTATAGTACAGACTCCCATTAGTTTGCAGGCATCTGAGAAAGTTGTGCCTCAGTTTCCCAAAATGCTAAATCCACTAATATTTGTAATGTGCTTGGAAATTTTTCAGAGGAAAATGCTGAATGCAAACCATAAATTGCTGACTTTATCTGCTATATATATATATATATATATATATATATATATATATATATATGTGATTTATCCTCACATTTTTATACAGTGTATGATTGCAGACAAGAAAATATTCTCAGCATTTAACTTCTGGTCAAATAGGAACAGTCGATTGATATGACCCAGCTCTATCAGAAACAATCTGACTAATGGTCATGCAATACCCACAGCATTCAGGGTTTGATCTTAAACCAATGGAAAGTACAGAACTTGCTGTATTGTAGGCTGATGATTTATTGACTACATGTTTTCAGAGGGAACAGACTGTTGTAAAACACTTGGGGGAAAACAGTGGATTTATGTTAAAGGGAAATCATGTTACACCTCTAGAAGAGTCCAGGAAACTTCTACGCAAGGATCAGCAGAGACAAAGATGCTTAAACAGTTCCCCAGTTGTTTAATTCCTTCTTAAAAAGGTTGTTTGCTTTGACCTGACAAGCAAAGGAGCAGAATTGGCAGGCTGATGCAGAATAACATGGATTCCCACGTATTTCTGTCACAGCCTTCTGGAGATTTGAAAGAAAACAGATGGCAGTGCAGGACCAAAAGCGTGCAAAGAGATTAATGATTTTTAAAGACCAGAATGATTTACTTAAAAATATCCTAATTTTTTATTATTCCTTTAAAGCACTGAGTTTTCCTGGAAAATGGAAGAACTGAAAATATTTGTTACTTACGAAAGTATCAGCAAGAATATGCTACTGATGAGCATGCCTGTTTGAAAAGTTTTAAGAAATACTCAAATGCGAAAGAAAATACAAAACATCTCTAAAAAAATAGCTAAAGAAAGGTTAGCAAGTTTAATCTTTTCTGAAAAATTGTCACTCTTTGTAATCCACTTTTCAATTCAGGAACCAGCAGAGATGCTGATCCCTTTTTCAATGTCAAGAAGACACAGACAGTGCTAAAAATGAATGTATAGTTTCTTCACATGCATTCTTGACACTTAAAGGGGTCCAAAATATGAATAAGTTTGTGGAGGTTTGTGATGTGTCTGGTCAGCTTCTTCAGTCAACATCTTACAGATATGACTTCTTCTGCCCTGGAAAGCTGAAACATCAGAGGATCTTCACATCTCTTTCTCTCACAAAGATCACAGGAATATAAAATTGACCACACAGAGTCAGAAGTCCATCTAAACCAGTACCATATTTCTAAGTAAAGGCTGCAGATGTTTAGGGAAAACGTATAAAAATACCGGATATAGCCTGATTCTACCCCTGCTTAATCCTTTCAGTTGTTCAGGACTTGCAGATGGGAGTATAGCCAGATTATCATGTTTAATAGCCACCAGTGGACCCATCCTCCAAGATTTTTCACCTCTTCCCACAGCTTTGTCTTAGGAGAAGAGACTATTGCCACATGCTCTTAAAACTTCAAATGTATTCTTGCATGATTTCTTCACAATAAATCCAACCTGGATTGTGCTCCTTGGCAGAAATGTTCCTTCTCTTTCATGTGTCTGTGTTTGTGTATTTATTTTATGAAGCTGTCTTGGGAACACATCTTCACATCAGATGTTACAATGTTAAATTGGACCTGATCATAGTCTTCAAAGAGGAACAGGGGATTGTACAAGTTTCTATCTCTAAAGACTTCACAGCTCATTAATCAAATTCTTCAAGCAGCTAAAAAGATTGCCCCCCCAAACAGCAAACAAAATGGAAAGCCCCCCAAATCAGGCTTGTTCACTGTCTTGAATAATAAAAGCTTTAAAACAGTAGAAATCAGTTCTTGTTTATGCCTCCTTTATAAAAGTACTATACCAAGGAGACAGAATATACTTGTTGCGTCTCACAAATCAGCTTTGTCCCCATTTCAAAGAGCTAAGCTGGCACATATATTGCCTGGATTTTAGTCATTTTGGGACACAGTGAAGAGAAAAATGCCCTCCAACAAAAACAAATGTGAACTTCAAAATTCATGAGCAGAAATATCAGCTTCAGTACTTATTACTGGGAAGTCAGCAAGCACTTGTTATTCAGGAGGAAGCCTATTTCTTTCTTCTTGCCAAAGTTTTTTTCAGCTCCTCAAGGTTACCTCTATTTCCATTTTCACACAGTCTAAACACATCCCTCTGATAGCTTCCCTTTCTTCTCTAGCTCCCGTTCCTTGAATTCCAGCAAGTCTTCTGATCTTTTTCTTATCTACTTCCTTCATTTTACCTTAAGTCCCTAATTTTTAACTCCAGAAATGCCTTATCACTGGTATAAGCCTGCCATACTATCAGAATAACTTTTCTACTAAATCAAAAAAAACCCGAGCTTCTCCTGGTCAGTTCTGTTACTCCATGTTACAGAATCACAGAACATCCTGAGTTGAATGGACCCACAAGGATCATCAAGTCCAGCTCCTGGCCCTGCACAAGGCCATCCCCAAGAGCCACACCACATGCCTGAGAGTATTGTCCAAATGCTTCTTGAACTCTGTCAGGCTTGGTGCTGTGACCACTGCCCTGGGGACCCTGTTCCAGTGCCCAACCACTCTCTGGCTGAAGAACCTTTCTTTAATATCCAACTTAAACCTCCCCTGATACAACTTCAGGCCATTCCCTCAGGTCCTGTCACTGGTCACCACAGATTTTTGTCCTGTGTCTAGTAAACTCCTACTATCAGAAGACATTATCTGTCACCATAGAGATGATCAGAGAATCCAAAATCTCAAGTGTTGAAATTCCATGTAGAAAACTTAACAGGGAGCATGAACTTTGAGCAACATACAAACCAGACACAAAGCCTCAGGGAAGGAAAAGCTTGTTTGACCAACACCAGGTAGCCATTTAACTCACAGAACTAAGGTAGGTTGAGGCTACTCTGCCAATAGCACTCCTCAGGGTGTGATGTATTCATGTGCATGTGCCTACGTGGTTCACAGCAAACCACAGCTGGGTACATCGTGTCAAGAGAAACAGACCACGAGGACAGGACTGACACACCAAAGCTCATGGGAGCCTCCAGCAACATGGGATGCATTTCTCTGTGGCTTCCACTGCTGTAAACCAGCAGTAGTTTCACAGACCTTCAGAGAGTTACTCTGATGCAAGAAGTATGTGAGCAGAATCAAACACACTCTGTAGATTTGCCCAAGTCCCTCGGCTAGCATTTCAAAAACAGCTTATAATTTTGGTTGCCTCAATTTTTGAGTGTCTTGATGTCTTAAAGGATACTAAAAATATAGAGCCAAAATTACAGGTTACTTTGCACAACTTGGGCCTCAGTTTCTCTGTACTATGTTCTGATGTAACTTGGACTTACTTAGAACTGAAGTATGGAGTAAGTTTCTTGAACAAGACAAAGCTACAGGAAATTTTCACTACATGAGAGCTGACATGCACTCTCTGTGTCTCAGGTCACTCAGGTTGGAAGATAACAATTCCTTGGCCTGATAATGACACAGACTTGTGCCAAACAGAAGTAATGTCACTGTTAAGTGGAATCGCAGAAATATGATAAATTATTCAAACCTACTGCATGTTAGTATGTATACTGAAAACTACCAGTTTTCTGCACATGCCTGAGTTCAAAGGAATGTGATATTAGGGATCACAACCGGCAAATGGAAAAGCCACATGAGACACTACTGTCAATAATCAACAAACCAAAAAGCATGGGAAAATACACATAAACTATTTCATCCAATGAAAATAAGAGCAGTCAGCTTTCTTTTTATTTAGGAACATGCTGTGCTTGCCTGGGGGTTGTAAGGGCAGGGAAGGGAGAGAGGTTCAGCTCTCCATAGGACTGACCCAGGTTTGAAAATTCACAGCAACTAAAGTGCTGGAAGCCAAGCCTCCCACACATCCTTCCCCTAAGTGTCAGGAAACAGTGTCCCCTGATTGCTCAATCTCTAAGTCAGATGGCTGGCCTGGAGGGACTGGATGGGTTTCTCGGATACCATCAGACCTTGGGGAAATTCTGTATCAACTAAAGCAGATGGAGCAAACACAAACAATTTTGGAGATCCCTTCAAGATGCTATTCAACTCTTGATGAACCTCCTTGTCAATGAAGTACAGTAATTTCACCCCATATCTGTACTTGGTAAGAAAAATTTTTGTGATTGATTTTCAGGATGAACAGAGCTACCCGTAAGAAGCACAGCTAAAACAAACAGCAGTGATAGCAGTAGACAAGTGATATAGTGTGGTAAAGCCACTAGGATACCCAGGGAATTTGCTTACTCAGCTCTGTGAAACCATGAGACCTCACTTCGTAACACATAATATAGACTTTTAAAACCTCAGGGTTACATTGACCATCATAAGTTGCAACAGGCAATAGCTTTCTGTTCCACAAAACAAAACTGAAAAGATGCCTGCCTTGTCCATATTGTGTTTTTTTTTTTTTTTTTTTTTTTAATCTTGCTTCCAGGGTAAGTCCATCCATAGACAAACTAGCAATTTCCTGGCTGGTATAATCTCATCCAAATTCAAGGAAGCTAAAACCCATGCATTCTCATTGGAACTGAATTTATGTTCTGCCAGATCAATATCTTCCATACCATTTTTTTTCCCAGCCTTCCACTCAGTGTGCAACTTTCCTGTTGAACCACAGCTGACAGCCTACAGGGAATTTCCAGGCTTGCAAACCCCTGCAGGTAGTATTGCTAACCTGTTGGATGCTGAGCTGAAGGAAAGAGAGAGGAATAATGAGACAGATGGGTAGCAGCCAGATGAAAACACCCTAAATATGGAACTATCTCCTCCTTAGTTCCTCTTCTTACCCACTCAGCTTTCAGCAGTTCTGAATATATTAGTACTCTATTGCCTAAAGTACTACAGAGAGACTAACTGTTGAACCAGGTAAAAAGTGTTTGTGCCTCCAAACACTTGCCTTGAGTTGATTGCTCTCAATTTTTTATTAGCTGTCAATTGACAGCTCTCAGTTTTTATTGGGGCATAAAGGTTTCTAACAAGTTTCTACATTCCTTAAGATTTTATTTTTTTTTTTATATTGCTGGCCAGTGTGATTAGGCTTTAATAAAGAAAAACAGCAGCTTCTTGAAAAAGGAGCTGATGGGCCCACTGGAAATAAAATCTAGCAAGAACTAAATGGAGTAAAGGAAAAATTTCTGATACTTCACAGTAAAGTATCTTAGATCCCAATATGATTCCTTCCAAGTCTGAAGACTTCACTTCCAAAGTATGTCCCTGCAGGATCTGCTTTTGAGAATGCATCAGTACAGTTGCTTATTCTCCAGCTCATGATTTGCATAGCATGGCATAGCATGGCATCCCTTAGTGGGGATTAGACCTCGACCACCTGCAGTAAAGGCTATCCCCATTACATTAGCCAGCACGATGATTACATCAACCCGCAGTTGTTTTGAGCACAGCTAACTACACTTGCTCAATTTTGTTATGCAGTGGACATCTCAGTAACACTCCCTCCTCCCAGTCCTCAATTTTCCTCCTTTATTTCCTTCTCCCTGCCCCAATAACCCACTCTGCCACCCTCAAGAGGAAAAGTACTTGCAGACTTTTCCCATTATCAAAACAGCCTGATGCAGGGAATGCTGACTTGCAACAGCCTTTCTTGTGACTGCTTGTTGGCTGAAGCCAATTGCTAACAGCATGGGGCATCACATTGTGCAATTCACATGGCTTCTGCTCCTCAGCCCAGCTTTATGTTTATGCTCAAGGGCATCATCTCTCCTTCCAGCAACTGCACAGGCCAACAATGCTCCTGCTGGCCAAGAGTTTTCTACAGTTACAAGTGCTTGCAAAGTGTGTCATCTTCATGCAGGAGGCCTCAAACTGTTCCTGGGGATGCAAGCTGCATCTGTCATGGGTCTTATTAGAGAAGATGCCAATGAAGAGGACAGCTGCCTATACAGCTGTCCCCAGAAGTGCTCTCTTCTCCACTTGAAGAATGAATAGACACCCAGGTGTGAGGTTGGGGAGGTAAGGTTAATTAAATACAGTGTTGAATTTTAATTGCAAATAGATACAGCAGTGTGCCCCACTGAAAACATCATCTTATGAAGTAGGCTTGGGAATCTCTGGACTGCAGAGGTATAAAAAATAATTATTAAGAATCACTAGTTTCAGTTTGGACTTCGACCAGATGTCTGTATCAGTATCTGCAGGGAGATTCTTCTTGTAGTATGTTCATGTATGACCCTGTTACATCTCTGTTTTAGATGTGAGACTCACCTCTTTTCTGCAGAAGCAGAGGGTTCTTTGGAGAGTCCTTAGTAACAAGCAAGTACAGGCTCAAGGTGCTAAATATGGCAGTTTTAGCCAAGTGACTCCCCTTACGTGTTAGTATTTTTTATCACCAGTAGCCTGGCACAGCAGGACAGGACTTCATTGTCAGGGGCCAAGGAATTGCCTGTCAATCTCATAAGGAAAGAGAAACTGCCTGCTGCACAATATGACAAGGGATTAAAGAGTTAAAAAAGAAATCCTACATTGTGGAGTTGCCTAAGGAAGTTGATTTTTGCCCATGGCTTATTTGGGATTTTCCTTTCCTGCTACCAGAACATGAACTAGCTGAATTTCAGTTAATTTTGTAACCTTCTAAAGATATGACCGTCCCCTCCTCAGTATCCTCAGACCTCCCTTATCCCCTCTCACCCCCATCCACATACAGAAGAGTGCAAAAGCCTGCACAGTCAGCCCCTCTGCATACCTTTGGGAGAAGCAATCAAGCTAAACCTGAATTGTGTGTGCTGCCAAGCTGGCTCCAGGATATTTCAGAGGACGAAAAAAAAAAAAAAAAGAAGAAGGAGGAAGAAAGAAAGAAAGACGATCAGTACTTGCAGGGATTTGTTCTTGAAAACAAGCAAAAACATGAGAAGCTTTGCTGCTGCAGCTGCACTTACACTGTAGTAGCCGTGTCTCTGCGTGGATCCCCCCTGTTCTGCAGTCCCATAATCCACACAGAGAAATGCCTGTACTGCTCCTCTCGCTGGCACTGCTGTTAGAGTGAGACTGGAACTGCTGCTGTTTTCACTTTCAGACCAGCCTTTCTCTCCAAATCCTCTGACGTCAGACAGCCTGCAAGAGATATTTATGGAATGAACAATCTAAAAGTTTCTCTAGGTAGATTTAAAACTGCAGTCTGGCGGGGTGGGGGTGGGGGGGGGAATTTGTAATTTTTGCTCTCTTGGATAGAAGACCCTTCCAAGGGGTTCAGGGAGGAAAAGGAAACAGAGGGGAACTGTGGTTGTATAAGATGTGGTTGTATAAGTCCCTGGCAAAAGACAATACCTGTACTTTTCCATCCATGGTATATTATATCCACACCCAAGATGTAACTATCTGTCATGTAAGTCCCCATTTGGAAAGTGGTTTTCCAGTCTCTCAGCTGTATTTAAACAGGGTTTGAATCAAGCATGACATAGAGGTCTTTCACAGACACACTCTAAGCCCACAGCACTCTGCTGTGTCCAGGCTTTGACTGGATTTAACTAAAACAGGACTGAAAGAGGCCTTCCAGGCATCTTGTCCACATCCTCTTTAAGTTTGGAACTAACCCCTTTTAGCTGGATAGTTTTCTCAACAATGTGGGCTATTTTGGCCATCTTCCCTCCTGACTTCAAAATACCTTCTCTAGAAGTGTGGTATCTCAGATAAATATCAGCTCAGAAAATTAATTTATTCTTTGATCTCTATTATGCTCTGTCTATTTGCATCTTTCCATTATTCCTTTGCCACTGTACACTATGACACTTTTCACCTGCTGTGAAAGCCACTTAGGTGTTATGTGGAAGAGAAGAGAGGCTAGAGCAAAAACCAAAACAGTATTAGCATTAACGTTAATCAGTACTGGAAGATTGAAATGCTCTCGTGGTATAATCCTGCTGAGTGATGATAAATTTGGACTGATAAGACCTCTTTGTTTTTATTTAGAAGCTGAGCTTGGCTGTAAGCCTGTATCGGTAGTCCCACCTAAGAGATGAAACAGGGTTTCATAGGTTTCAGGGTTTCTGAAAGTGAAGCGATATATGGTGAAAGTCCTTGAGTGAGCTTTGCTTGATTACAGACAAACTGTTTTAAGAAGTTCAAAACTTATTCAACATTTTCTGCAGGAGTGTACAAATGTGCTGCTATTATAAGAAACTGGGGTTGGTGTTTTTTTTATACCACATCATTCGCATTTTTAAGCAGTTTAGAAGTATATGTCTTGGTACCACTTTTGGAGATGCAAATGCTATTTCAAAATGTGCCAAGGTTCTTTTCTGTGCAACTTACTAGCAGAGCAAATTTAGCATTTAGAGCTATGTGGATAAGGCTTTTTCATGTATATATATATATATATATGTATATATATATATATATATATATATATATATATGCATACTTTCTCTTTTCTACTCTACCCTTATCAGGGACATGAGCCAGGGCTCCTTCAAATCAATAAATTTCATCTGATCAACTTCAAAAGGCTTAAAATCAAATTTTCACTGATAACTTTCTAATGGCAGCTTTCCCCATGCACTGTAATATCATCACTGTGAGGAAGAGCTTTGAGATACATTCCAGAATAAAATGGTATCTCTTTGAAGAGGTTTCCACTTTTATACTTACAAGATGGGTCTAAGAATCTGGCAGATGGAGGAACAAGAAAATTATCCCAGTTCCAAAGCAGTATTCAGTCAAGTAAAGGAAGTGAAATGTTTTTATATGTAAAGGAAAAAATTAAAAGGAACCCAGTGCAATCTAAGCATTGAACAAGTGGTGGTGTTGCCCCCTCTGGCTATGAGATTTGCCACTTGTCTACTAAGCATCAACAAGGATCACTCAGGGCATGAGTCCCTGCCTTGCTATTCTGCATGCTACTTTTAATAAAGATCAACTTTGGAGTTACATTGGTACCTGTTGGCAGTTTGTCCCATGGACATCCAACAAGAACTCTGAAGGGCAGAGTAATTCAGGACTTTTCTGTAGGATACCAGAGCTGTTCCTTGCAGGGAGTTCCACATCCCACCAGATTTCATTGACTCAGCTCCTCTAAAGCTCAGTAGAGGCTCCTGGTGTTTGCTAAAGATGAGAATCCATGATTCCTCTTTCCTCTGTTTAGTTTATAAGATTATATCTTCTCCCTGGAGAGTGGAGTAGGAGGAACATGGAAATCCTGACCATCACACAGAAGTAAGGCATGAATAACCACAGCCCGTCTTACAAGCTGAGCCAAGAACAAATGGTACTCCTATATTTCGAAAGATTTTGCAGCAAGATTGAAATGCCAAGAGACTGAAATGCTCTGTTTACTCATACATGACATGGACAGTGACAGTTAACCTGTGTCCAGTAGCACATTTCATTTCTGTCCTAAAGGGATGTGCCCCTTATCATGTAGTTGTTAAAACAGAAACATTCATCCCATCAGAAATGCTATAACATTCCAGCTACCGTGGACTAAGATGGTATCTCTGTGAACCTATTGCATTCCTATATGAAAATGAAAGATAGAATAGCCAGTTGTATGGTTGTATAGTCATAACCTCTGCACTGAATCCCACAGGAGTCAATCCCACTCAATGCCATAGAAGCCCTTTCTGGAACAGAACACCATGGTATGAAGAGCACAAAAAAATCATCTGTGGGCAATCTGTACTCCTGTTTCCTATACTTGAGAACTCTCTCCATTAGATTGGGAATGTGCATGCAAGAGCAAAAATTGTTTCATTTTAATCAGAATTTATTTAAAACAGTAATTCTCCCAGAAGACACTAGATACAGGCATTTTTGGAGTATGAGGAGAATCAACTCTGGGCATTGGACCAACACAAGCATAGGCACTACTCAGCCCTAAAACACAGAGAAAATACAGTGAACCAAGTGAGATACTCTGCATCACTTCCACATGACTGAAACAAGACAGCAAGTGCTCCTCAGATCCAAACCAGTCTAATGCATGTTCACACGAGCACCATAAAAGTCCAGTTGTCATTCCGTTAGTGCTACATAGCAAAATAATAAACCAAAGGAAATGAAACCCTATTAAAATATTATTCTTGCTGCCATAGTGGAACAGGCCATTCAGCTCACTAGTCTAGTACACTGCCTCAAGCAGTGGTTAGATACCTGATGATTCAGAGCATGAGGAATGGAAAACACACTACATCCAGCCAGTAGTGGGCTGGAATATTATGTAAGGATGAGTGGTTAAAGACGGAAGAAAAATTCTTTCTTGAACTCCATAGTTGATCAGTTTACACATTTAAGTATGAGGTTATTTCAGATGCTGGGTTTTTTCCCTTGCACTGGTATTGCTATGTATGTTATTTCTGCATATATTTCAGTTTGGGAACCTGCCAGGTTTTTTTACAATCCACTGAAGTTAGGAAATGCAAAGTTATGGCGTATGTTCAAAGAATAGCACACACCAAAGCATGCAGAGAGCTCTATCTTTGTCCTCAGATGCACACAGTCTCGGCCCTACTTTTTAAATCCACCCAGTGATTTTCCTTTCATTTTGAATGATGGAATTCTATTCACTGTGTACTCTTGGCCCCTGGAATTGCACTGACAAGAGGGAAACCACCTACAGGTCTCATAGATATCTTCATTTCCAAGGCCAAGATAAGTTCTTGACTAGTGTTTCTTAGTCCAAAATATCATAGCCTTTTCAAGGACAGTAACTGTTAAAAATGTTATCTGTTGTTTTAAAAGTGTCTATGTGCTAGTCATTTGCAAGAAAAAATATGTTCTGAGGAAAGTCTGAGAAAGGCCTGAAGCAGTATCATGGCTTACCAAGGATTAGTAAATAGTTTAAGTGATTGGAAGGAAAGCTGTTGATGTGTTGCAGATAAACATGTGCCAGCAAGGAAGATTGTTCTAAGACACTGCCACAGCTACCTCTGAACCGTGTAAGGGATCATACTCTAATCAGGAAAGGGGGAAGAAAGCACTTTCTGGAGCTATACAGTGCACTTGAGGTGTTCGTTTAGCCACAAAAATCATGCAGAGCACAGGAAGTGTCTGAGTATCATAATCAATGTACAGCATTGAACTGACAGCATTTTAGACTCAGTTTCCTCCATTATCAGGGTCAACAGAAAGTAAGAATCAGTGGAAAATAAGGCTCACACAACAGAAGGAACACTTCAAATTTAAAGCAATGCAGTGTTACACAGAGTAAGACTTACAAAGCCATCATCTCTGCAGTACCTTGTGACTGAACTCAGAGCCTGAGGCACAGACTGGACTTCTCAAACTAAATCAGCAACTTAGATGGACAGCATCCATACATGAGAGTAGACAGAAGACAGCACTAGCTGAGAACACCCTGCCTCCACCACCAGCAGAAGAGGAGGCAGGAAAGAGTGAGCTTTGTCCCACACAGGGAGTTGTGGCTAGGCTCTGACTCGTTTGCAGCAGCCAATAAAACCAAAGAGAACTGAGTAGGCAAGACTATTTGGACAGTTGGTAACTGAAATTGTTCTGCAGACATATAATATCAGAATTAAACAACATTTTGTAATATATCACAGCCTGACTAGCTATTCCTAGTGCTATCTTAGATCCATTTTGTTTTCCACCAAAAACTGTATAGTGAATTCAGGTTAACCAGGGTCCTTTGAGAGATTTGTGGGATAACAGTTTCCTGGCTTCTTTTATTCACATACTGCAGTGACTGTTAAAGTGGAGATGCTTCAACGAAGCCAGAGAAAAACATATGCACTCAGTAGACAATGATGCAGACAGAAATGCCAGATATGGTATACCATATTAACAGCAATCATCATGTGTTACAGGGGATCCTAGGTAGGAATGAGAGTTCAATTCTGTGGAATGTATCAAATGTAAGTGGCTTGACTGGTATGATTTTTTTTCCTTTTCTTTCCTAGACATTCTCTTTTCTTGCAAAAGATTTATTTTTGAAAGACTCCAGGAAGCTAAGAGAGCCTATTAGACTGGCAATTATCCTGAGTCACTTCCTACAATGGTTTAAAACAACTCAGGAATCTTCTCTGTGGGCATGAATGCAAAAGTACACCAGTGCCCCACAGAGTTGAACCAGTAAACCTGAAAAGAGTAATAACCTACAGCTAATTACATCACATTTTTAATTACATTTAAAGAGTGTCAAGGTTGGAAAATAAAATGCTGAAAAGTGATAGATAGCAAACACATTATGATATGGATATGTTTAGCCACTACCCAAGTATAACAGCTGTGGCACAATGTGGGATGGGATCCAGCTGCCTGAATTTCAGTTCAAGGCATTTAGCCCAAGAAAACTTTCTCCTTGCAACTCTTGCCACAGTTGATGTGAGCCTGATGCAAACTCAGAGATGAAGTATGCACCTAAAAATGCAAGCACACAGTTGGAACTGGTGCTGCAATTTTTGTACTTGTATACTTTTAGGTGGTTTGGTTCATCAATGCTTATTCTCTTTATTGTTGTTCTTTCTGTATTATTTACTAATTAAAGAAAAAATCTCTCAACATTTCCGAAACTTTTGCCCATGTAATCCTACTGAATTTTTGAGATATCACATATCCCCCAAGGTCCCCTGAATACAATTTTACTCCACTGCTGTCATGATACTGTACTTTTCTCCTCATGTAAAGCTGCCATTTCAAGAAGTAATGCAATTTAGCCATGGCACACTCATTTGTCTTCTCAGGCAGGAAAACCTACGAAAGTTCTTCAGCTTTTCTTCTGAAAAATGCTACAGTATTATGGACATAAGCAAATAGTCTTGGCACTGGTATTCTTAGAATTTATACAAACTGTAGAGACTTCTATGCTTCAGCTCCAAGTTTTATTACCACACCAGCCAAAAGTGACCTTGTGTGCTACCCCACCTGCAGAAGAAATTAAGACAGCTTGTCTATAGGATAAGAGCACAGGATCTTGATAATGCCACAAAATATTTCCTAAGCTTTTAAAATATAAGAAATGAAACAAGGAAACAGAACAAAATGAAACCACAACAGACAGGCATTCTTTTTCCTTTGGACCTATTAAATACCACAACTAAGAAGTCATTCTCATTGGACACTTAATATTTATTGTGAATACTATTTCCAGCACCTACACAGTAGTCTATAGAAATACATTAATTTACAGGATTAAACAGAAGGCCACCAAAGTTCAGATAACATTTATTTCTTCCTAGACAGAAGAAAACCTAGTGTTATAATGAAGACAGGCAAGAAAACACCTTTACAAACTTACACTAAGCATATTGACTTCTCCAGCATCTTAGTCACTGCTGATCTTACACATAGTTCAAGATATTCAGTATCCCACAGCACCAGGATTTTGTGTCTGAAGTAAAGCAATGATGCTGGATGGGTGTGTGGGTGTGTGTGTGGCGGGGTGGAGGGGGGTGTTACATTATGTAATGGGATGGCTATTGTGCTTAAATTAAAAACAAACAAACAAACACAACCCAAAAAACAGTCAAAAAAACTTCATGAAAACCCAGTGAGCTCAAAGTGAGCTGGAAATTCTCATAACAACCAGAATAACACCTCTCATGTCTCTCAAACCCACTGTGTCTCAAATCCCAGAGTGTGGTCCTTAAGATCCCAAAGCAGCTTGAAATAAACAAAGTTAGGACACCAGCATATTCTAAGACCAAGGTACAACATATTGTCAAATGTGCCCTAAATCAGTACAATTTGTTCTGATATAACTATTTATAGAAGACACCATTGGTGAAGTTATCAGTGATGAACCAGTTAAGATAAAATTTGTTAACCAGTTTCACAAGAAAAGGTTATTGTACTTTGTCATTTCCTTTGATCATTGCAAGTGTAGACAGAAGGTGACAGGCTTAAACAAATATTTTTAAACCTTTTTGTTCATTGCACAGATTTCACGCCATAAAAGTTGTTACTATAAGATTCTTGTCCCAGTTAGGTCCAGGAATTATCTAAAACCTAAGTTTTGTTCCTTCTCCTCCCACCTTCCTCCCCCCACCACTAATTTGGCAGATCCAGGAAGGTATAACAATTTAATTGCCCTTGATCAAGTTTGTCAAGACAGGAAAACACAATTTGTTAATAAGAGAAATTCTTCAAACTTCTGAATACTCAATAGTCTCTAGCTGACATATAAAATCATGCAATATCATGTTATATGTAAGAATTATAATATTATGAAATTATAATAATAGTATATGTTTGGAGGAAGAGATACTTTCTAAAGCCTTAAACATATGATTAGATAAAAATTATACCAGCTTAAATAATTTGAAAAATAAATTGAGGGCTGGAAGGTATGGAAGGACGTGTGAACCTGCAGGAAGAGATTGGGTTGTGTGGGGACTGTTGACCAGAGCATCACAACCACAAGATTACCAACAAAGAACTGGCATCAATGCCTGGCTTCCTTGAAAAAACAGAATGAAGACACTTCTACTTCCTCCCCATCTCTGAAACATGACGAAAACTACTCTATATTACAATCAGCCATAGTAGCTCTCTGAAGTCATCCCAGAAGCACAGGACCACTAGAGTGCAGTAATGTTTGGAAGCAGCAGGGGGGATCAGAAGCGAGTGACTTCTTTCACATAGAATCAAGCCCTCTGAGGATAGTCGACTGAGCTGAGAGGTTAGCCATGAGCATCCCCAGAAATTAGGGAGTGTAAAAGGAATCCAAATGCAGGAGAACGATTAGAAATTGGTGGATGAAGTATTTTGTGAACTTTAGTGCTGGCAGAAGAGCAGAAAGCAGCTGACAGTGGCAAAAAATGTTTTTTTTACAACAAATAGCTAAACCAGCTTCTTTTCTTCACACTAGTGTTACAAGTCAGATTTTGTTAATGTCTGTAAATCTCTTTCAGATCTTCCAATGGAAATTACCATTCAAGTTTTATAAAAATATTATATAAAGGAAAAGTTACAGTGCCAGAATATATACAATGAATCTATGGGAAATCATTATTCTTCTATGTTTCAAGAATTGTTTGACAAGTATTGAAATTATTTCTCTGGGAACCAATCTGACTTAAATGTGCTTATCCCTTGACTTTTGTTAGCTCATGTTTGCATTTACTGTCCATTAATAATAGATAAACACAACAGCCTAAGGTACTTGATTCTTTTATGAACTGTAGATAATTCCACATTTCAGTCCTACATAACATCAATAGCATAGGGAAAACTGGAATGTGGCAAGAAGCCCAGGAAAAGGCAAGTTGAGTTGGATTGGGAATTAGCTGGAAGGATAATAATCCTGCAAGCCAATATTCATTAAGTAATTTTATGTGCAGCAGAAGAAAATCATGATACACACTTGGCATCTGGAGACTCGAAAATGCTAAGAAAAATATTTCAATAACTGTACAAATTGGTTAACAGTTGTGACGCAAAACAATTATTTCTATATCCCTTGACTCAACATGATTCAGTTCTACTCAGCACTATCCTGAAACTCCAATACATAATCTAAAGAACTGCTTATCAGACAGCCTAGCTGTTTTCTGAGATGTTATACAAACCTTCTTCCCATTTTTCTTCCGCAGCCATGATTTGCCCTACATCCAAACCACGTTCACTTCAGCAATGTGAGATTAAAATTCTGGAGGTGCTTTGGCATACACTGGGGCCTAGGCAAGTCCTATGAGGGCATGCAAATATATCAAAACTGTAAACAAGAATTCAAAACAGTCAATAACTAATAACAAAAGCAGATAAAAATTAGCATTCTTAAACTGGTCTTCTGGAATAAACTCATATCTGTTCTTAAACTATTAAATATGAGCCAAAATAACATTACCACCTTCCAAAGGTGTTTCATCTTTTTGTAACTCATGATTTGCACCAGACTGCACGCTTTAGTTATATGACTCTTCTGATAAGCCATTCAATGCAAACTGCAAATAATAAAAGCTCCACTGAAAAGGAAATGTTATATTACTAGCAACAATTTAGCTCCTGAACTAGCCATGTGACTCATCCAGGAGTACGGCTGCATCTCAAGGAAGGCTTTTGGATTTTCCCACTTAAGAAAGGCTGGTGCTACTCCATCTATCTGGATGAGCATTAGAGAAGAAGATAGTATTTATCTGAATGTAGATAGTAGGCAGAGATTTGGGGTTGTTTCTTTTGTTTTTCAAGTAGGATTTCTTGTTGTGCAGCTCACTGGGTCAGAATTGACCTCTGAAAATGTAATGCAGTCCTTACATATCCTGCTAGATTTATACAATGCCAAGTGGTTTTTTCTTAGTCCAAAAAAATCATAGCCTTTTCAAGGACAGTAACTGTTAAAAAATGTTATCTGTTGTTTTAGAAGTGTCTATGTGCTAGTCATCTGCAAGAAAAAATATGTTCTGAAAAAAGTCTCAAAATTAATTTATTTACTGCCTGAAATTCATTATTCATGTCAACAATCTGACATACCCATGTTTTCAAATATTGTATCTAGTACTTCATCTTCATTGCCTCAGGAAAAAATCTTCATTGCCTCTGGAGTGTGTGCAAACCACTGACCTCTCTCCCATGGGTCACAGAATAATGCAAACTTGAGAAGATTAGGTCCTGATTTTGTCAACAGTTCTCCACTGAAATATATACTGTTAGCTTAATAATAACTTAATCTAAAAAAATTGTGGTTGGCATGTATTTGTCTATCAAATTACCACCAAGAGGTTTAGCAACCTTACTTTCTGAAGGATCCACAGAACATGGAATGTAAATATGTGAATTTATAACTCACCATCTTGGTTGTAAATGACTGGGAAAGATTAAAACTCTTGACAATGCTTACAATAAGACACTAGTTTGGAGAAGAAATAATGGACATAAAGTGCAGTACAGTTACTGACTTAGGAAAGGGGATTTATTCTATTTTCATCTTTTACTGGTTTATGTTTCCTCTGTTGTCTTCAGCCATATGTAGAAAACAGGTAACATGCATATGGTCACCTGTGCTTGTAATATTAGGGTCTGAGACACAGCTTTAATTTGATAAGGATTTTATTCCAAATGCAAGAGAATTGCAACTCACTAGTTCATTACATTCTTCAGGATTCTTAAGCGAAAGATTCTAGGGAAGTCTAAAGGACTAAGTACACAATCCATGGCCAAGCTAAGGACAGAAGGTCAACACTGGGTAAATGAACAGTTTGTATTTTAATACAGTTACTCAGACAAGAAGTCTGCCTTTTCACATTGGGAAATAATTGATGTCTGCAGTCCCTGGATACCAACCCTTGCCCGTTTATGAGATTTCTCAACTGCAGATGCACATCAACAAAATGACAAAATCATGCAGCCTTAAAAGTATCTGGCATTTGAGATGCAGAATCACAGAATGGTTGAGTTGGAAAGGACTTTAAAGATCATCTCGTTCCAAACTCCCTGCCCTGGTCAGGGACATATTCCACCAGACCAGGCTGAAATTTGCAACACTAATTGAATAAGCAATAGTAGTTGGTTTATTTTAAACTCAAAACTGAATATTAACAAAAAAACCCAAACCAAACCAACCTAACTAATCCTCTTTTTTCCTTTCACTACCTGAAAATAAATAGAAAAAGGAGGATTTAAAATACTGATGCACTGTGCTTACATGAGGGCTATTCTATTTGATTTCAAACAGTTCAAGAATGCATCTTAATTTCTTAATTCACAGAATTGTATGGGGAAAACCAGTGTTGTCATGTTTACAACATGGCACAAATACAAGGAAAACTTTAGTGGGAAAGTTGGTCTTGGTATTTTAAGGCAGTTAGTGCCTCACTACTTAAGAAACCATTTTCTCTGGCTTCACTGCAGGTTGTGCTTGCAAAATTGGACATATTGTTTAATTATTTCACAGCCTAATTTTGTCCTTGAAGAAAAAGGCAGGTACCAACTCTAAACATGTTAATATCAGGCACATCTGGCTGGAGCATATTACTACATCCAAGCTGAAAAAATTGTGAGCCTGTGCAAGTGTTAGCGTAAGAAAAGAATGCTCATTGTGGCAGTTTCCTGAGATCAGTGAACTCAGGCAGTATAATTTCCCTGAGTTTTAGGTATGCTATGCTACTTGGACTATGACTCAAACTTATGCTTCCTTACAGGCGGCCATCTTTTCTTGTACAGCTCCCTTCATCACCCTGAAAAACATTTCTCATCTGCTCACCCACTCAAGTAGTGGTCACCCCCATGCTAATCCATCTTCTTATGAGATCAACTATTCTCCTTCTGTATTTTCCTTAATTACTCTTGTGTCCATTCACTTTCCCCATACTAGCTCCACACTTCCATCTATTCCATCCAAATGAAAAGGCTGAACAAAAAACCCTCAAGAGATTTGCTGCGTCTACTTACCTTTGCCTCCAAAGTAACACTTCATTTTACTTTCTTTTTTCATTTTTACATTACCTAAACTATGAATTTTATTTTTACTGGCTAGAGTTCTCCTTTATACTTATATTCTAGAGACTCTTTCCCTACAGCTCCCTGCATCATGCCCTCTATTTTCACTTAACAGTAATTGTGAAACTGAGATCATGACATTTATCCTGTTTATCTACAAAAATTAATCTTACTCCATGGCTGTAATCACCATCCATTGCATTGTTGTATATTCCCACCATCTGTCCTCCGTGAATGACAGCTGCTCTACCCTCCCCTCTCACCCAATCCCACACACAGACTCTCAGACTGTTGTTGTCTGATATCATCCTTTCAGTTATCTCTCTATGCAGTCAGCAGCTGTGCCTCCTCCAGCAACTCTCCTGTCTTTACCACATTACTTTGTTTGTCTTTAAGGTCCTGGTCCATACTGTCACACCTTACTCATGACCAACCTGCAGATAGGTTTCTGTCTATGACTTATCATTGGTATCAATTTCATTTTATACTTTCGAACATACCTTTCCCTGCTTTCTGTGATGCTAATTTTCCTTCCCCAAAAGAGCTCTGCAAAGATCTGTAGAATCATATAATTTTCTTTCTTTAAATTCTCTTTACAGCAACAGATTGATAGGAAACTCCTAGCCTCTGACTATTCTGCTGAATATTACCCGCACTATTTGTTTTCCTCTTTTCCAGCATTACCACCTGTCCTAAACTTAGCAAGAGCTGTTTGATACGCCTTTAAGTTTACACAGCGATGAACAAAACTTCTAATACTTGACTTCAATTAAGATTTATTGTAAATCAATGGTATCTAAAACTTGAATTTTATAATGTTTTGTTGAAAGTGATGGAATTTTAATCGTCTTCAAAAAAGAGCATAGACAAGCTAGTTATACAATAACTGTAAAAGAAATTATTCATTAAGCAGAATTGAACATAAGATTCTAAATTTCTCACCAGTTTTTAGATAAAAAAGCCCAAAGCCCACAGACTTTTATACCAATGGTCACCTAGAATTTTTCTCTCCTTAGTCAGAGACAAATCAACAATGGACTTTGGAAGGTTTCATAATAAAAAATCAATAAGAAAAACCATTATGCTAAAGATCAATGTGGGAAGAAGGTAGAGAAAATTATACAGATAAGATTTGCAATGCATTAGAATTACATTTATGTCTCCTGTTAACACTTCTCATGCTAGTTTCCAACAAAGGATCCAGTTTACCATTTAGGGATGAACCCCTCCCCACCCCAAGCCCCCAACCAGAAACAAAATGCCCAGCTTGAAAAAAAGATTTGTTGTCTGTTGCAGTCAGAGTCCCAGGAATCCCTAAATTCCTCCACGAAATTTTTGTTTACTCTAAAAGAGTCAAGCAATTAAAGACATGTAATTATGGATATGCATAAGCCCTAAGGAGGACATTTTCAAATTTTCTAGTTTGACTGAGTCTACCAAGACACACATTTTTAGGGCACATATAAATGTGTTGGGTAAGAATGTGAGAACAGTGACATTTTAAGGTACTTTCCAAATGTTTTTCTTACATACATGATGATGTAGCCCTGTTCCCTAAGAAACAGATTATAACAGTAGCCTGAAAGAGGAAAACATCTCTGTCCTTCTCTCAGGGCTGGACTATTAAAAGCTGAACAACGCAGTTTTGTCTACATGACGGCATCAAACATTTTAATGCTGAACATAAAGCAGAAGAAAACAAGGGTTATAGGGCTTTGGGATAATACTTGAAATATAAAAACTATTGCCTCAACTTTTTCACATTCTATTTAAATACAGAAACCTAATTTTCTGTATTACCACACCTTTTACTATAAACGTTGAACTATTGCTGGCAGCGCTCACATAACAAATTCAACAGATACTGTACCTAAATATAGGCCCCATTTCAGACTTTCATTTCTGGTCATTTAAGAAGTGTTTCTGGTCATGCAAAAGATACATATTTGGCATTAACATTTTCAGGAGTTGGATGATGACACAAACTCAGGCTTCAGCAAGAGTTTTGGCCCTTCCTGCCCAGTTGATCTATGGAAAGATTTTAGTGTTCTAACTTCTAATCATTATCTCAGCCAAATGGCATGGTAGTTGCCAAGAATAAATAAAGTCTATGAAAAGTAAAACTTTGGGGAAAGATAGAGAGGACTTGAAAGTTTGGGCTACTATAAAATTTACAAGGCTGTTTATTTGGAAGCATAGTGAGTTGCTAGGTGACATAATGGAGCACAAGTCCTTGAATTGCCAGGTCCAGAATATGCTATGATTGATATTATTTTTCTAATTGGAAGAAAATGACAACAGTAAAAGTAGACGATTCATTGTGATGCTCTATTACTTCAGAATGCAATGGCTGATCTTTTTAAAACATGGAAATGCCAGATCCTATAAGTCACACGCTCGTATAATTATTTCAAGTCTGTAGGTTGCTTGTGTTGTGTGGTTCACTTCCTCAAATCCTGGAGCTGAAGAAAGCTGACACATCTTTGAGGTTTAACATAAATGTAAATACTGAAATTTCCTTAAGTACAAGGTGATTTCCCAGAAAATACAGAAATAAAATTTCAAACAGTTAATTTAAAGCAACCCAAAACTTTTCATGTCTCTAGCATAAGATATAATCTCTAGACCTGTACATTTTTAGTTAGCTGTCACTTTCAGTCTTTTCTTGAAAGGCCATTTTTTTATTCTGGAAGCAGTTTGAGTCTAAGCCGGCTCATTGGCTTCTCTGTGCCATATTCAGACTATCCTATAATAAAACAGTGTGTCTTCACTGTGCCACTGGCTCAGAGTTTACAGTTCAGGCTTCAGGTTGAAGAAAGCCACCTAAACCACTTTCAGAGCAGGTTTGGCCCCAGAAGCAATAGTGTCATTCACCCAGCCCCATACTCCTGCTACTGAACAAAGGCAGACACAAAATGGCTTTCCTCACAATTAACTGCAATATTATAAAGTCTACTGCCCAATTAATTCACAATCCAGCTAAGCTGCTAAATAACACAGCTGACTATTAAATTTAGTTTACTGTATAGAAATACAAAATACTGTACTGTCCTGCATCGTTTCAATTCTAAACCAAGTAAACCAACATTTCAGTTCCCGAAACTTCAATTAAACATCACAATTCTTTCAGAGTTCTGGAACTGAAATTATTTATGCTTCCCTCCCAAATCCTGATCTCTTAGTCTAAATTCATTGTATGTTCTGCTTCCCTCTTGGCTGCAGTTGTTTCCCTACCTGTAGTCACTTCTGCTTCTAACATCATCTTCAACATGCCCATCCCAACTGACAAAACAAACGTTTTTTGTAATTTTGGTGCAATACCAAGAAAATAATTACTATTTATTCCACTATCCCATTCCAATGTCCTGTTTCTTCCTTCACTCTTTATTTAAACAGCAAGTAATATTTTCCACTTGTTTTTATTTTTACCCTTTTGACTTTTTGCACTTGACTTTAGATGGTGATCAGCCCTTTTCTATTTTATTCCCTGAAGGTGCACTTCTTATCCCTCACACACTTTCTGAGACAGTTATTTGCTCAGTTGAGAGGAGGAAAAAAACCAACAAAAAACCAACCCTTTTCCCTACTATTTTTGCTATTCGAAATACAAGTTCAACATAGTTTTACCATATCTGAGTTAGAGAAATTTCTATCCTCCATAATCAAGTGTCTGATTTTCCACTTAAATTAGTGTGCTTGCAATCAGTGTAATCTGATCCCTGCCACTATATCCCACCTAAACTAAGGCCAAAATACAATCATGTTGTTTGTGTGACACTTCAGTAACCACTTCACAGAATAATGGGGTTCTGCTCTTAATGCTCTGTAAGTTTAGTTCTCGTAGCAAGACATCTTCTTTTTCCACTAGACGTTGTTTCTTTTTCACAACCATTTTTATATTAGAATTAAGGAGTTGATGTCCTCAGTGCCTGTAGCCTTGGTATTTCTCTCCGTGGTGTTTCAACTGCGTAAGGGCAGAAGACCTTCTCTTGAGCCTTACACAGGTGGGATGAGCCGGGACATCCCTGCGGACACAAAGGTGCGGAATCCCCGGAGCGCTCCGCACGTCCCCCGCACCTCTGCGCTGGGCGGTGCGTGCGAACTCCCTTTGCTCGCAGCCGAGAAGCTCCGGCGGCGGGGAGCACAGCTAGCGGGGAGCCGGCACGACGGGCTGGGCAGGCGGTCACCTGCGGCAGGCGGGGCCCGGCCGCTCCCCGCTCCCTGAGGCGGTGTGGGAGCCGGGAGCCGCTCCCTGGGGCCGTGTGGGAGCCGCGCGGCGCGTGCCCGCCGGCCGTGCCCGGTTACCGTTGCCGGGGCCCGGCGGCGGCGATGGTGAAGGAAACGATCCGGGTGTTCGCGCGGGTGAAGCCGCTGGGCAGGCGGCAGCAGGCGGGGGTAGGCTGGGAGCTGTGCTCCGGGGGTGCACCGGGGATGCTCGGGGGATGCCGGGGAGATCCAAGGGCTGCCCGGGACCCGGATTCGCCGCTCGGGTGGGGGCTGCGGGGCGGCGCCCCTCCCCTTCAAGAGGCTCGGGCGGCTGGCGGGGTCTGAAAGGCTGTTTCGCAGGCGGGTGTGCAGCTTCTGCTCTCCGAAGCCTCAGGAAGTTCTTAAAATCACAGAGTAGAGGAGTTAAAGCTGTAACTGTTGGGGGAGTGGCTGAGAAACTTACTTCCAGCCTAGTTATTTGAGAGAGGCTCGGCAGGAAAACACTTGATGAGCGTCTCTGGGTTTGTGCAGTTCAACAGTGTTCTGAGCAAGGGAGGGGAACGTGTTGCTTGCTCCTGTCCCAGTGTACAGCTGCCTTCCCAAGGGATAATAAAGATAATAGAAGTGTTCCTCAGGAACCGTGCATTTAGGTCTCTTAATTGTCTTCATGTTTTAAACCAGCTCTTCTCGTCACAGCCTTTATCTTGTGGTAGTCTTTCCTAATGTATTCTTCCAGATTTTTTTGAGATGTTTGCACTGGGGGCAATGCTTTGGTTTTTTATAACATCACAGGTATTAAAGTGGTTTAGTAAGCAAATTGTGTCAAAGAGGTTACCCTTTTGTTTCGAATGTTGTTGTAGTGTTTACGTGGTGACAGGCTAATGCTGGTATGTGCTGGTTTAGTGTATAGTAGTTAAGGAAGATCTGCTCACGTATTTAGTGCAATTTTTAACAATTTTATCTCCAGACATTTACAGGTGCTAAGCTTAGGTAAGTGTTATATTTAAGGGTAATGCTGTTCTATTGATGAAGTTATTCTGTGAATTCCTATCCATCTTTATTAGAGTTACTCAGTTGATAATGAGGAACCTCTGTCCAGTCTGGAGATCATTGTGCCACGTGACTTAGCAGATGGGTTCATCAATAATAAACGAGAAAGCTACAAGTTCAAGTGAGTAGAAGCTTTGTCTTTGTACTTTCTGCCCTTAGTGATTGACAACACTATATGCAGTGCAAAAGAATCTGGAAAAGTCTAATTATAATTATAATATTAAATTATGGTATAGATGGGTTTCCTTAATAAGGGGAACACTTCAGTATATGCTCTTCACCACAATGGGTCTGGCAGCACTGGATGAAATTGTCATTCTATTGTCTGTCCGTTGCAAGTCATTATGCATTCCTAAATCTCATCTCAAACATTCATTTATCAGTTCTTCTATTTTTGCACTTTGTTTTGAATTTGTGTATGAAGACTGAAGCAGG
This sequence comes from Chamaea fasciata, assembly GCF_029207755.1. Lineage (NCBI taxonomy): Eukaryota > Metazoa > Chordata > Aves > Passeriformes > Sylviidae > Chamaea > Chamaea fasciata. Next base: position 27,727,062 of record NW_027094088.1, on the reverse strand, counting down.
ACTGTGTGTTTTCTTGTGGTCTAATGAGTTTTCATAGGCTGGCTAAAGAAGTCTTGATGTAAAACATTCTGTTTAGAAACTGTGTTTCAGACATAGCCAAAGCAAGGTAAAGAAAACCAGAAATTGTTGAAAGAAAGAAATCATTGGTTTTAGAGTGCAATTATTTTTTAGGAATTTAAAACCAGCACAGCAACATCAAACATTTTACTACGTAAACAGAAAAGTGAGTCAACACTTTAAAATTTTGGTGATGAATAAGGGTAGATATGCAATCACCTTTAATGGTGAGATCAATACTGTCTTTTTCCAATTCAGATATGCTTCATTTTTTATAGGAAACAACAAGTAATTTGTTTCTCTATGCTTTTAAAAAAGAGAGTTCCACATAAACAACTGCAGCTCAGGCTGATGTCGTTTTACATCAGCTAAGGTAATCTGCTTGGAAAGAGAGGAGTTGCCCTCTCCAAATAGATTGATTACTACATTAGGCTGTCAGGCTGTCCAAGCCTGACTTAATAAATGCTGATATTTTTGTCTGACTTGATAATTTATTAAAAACTCTGTAGAGATGCATTTTGAGGAACCCTATGCCTTATTATCCTTAAGACAATGGAAGAATAATTGTTTGAGTTGCTTGACCGATTAGCAGGGTAGAATAAATGCTTTTGTGTTTTGTGTATTGCATTTGTCTGTAATACTGTACCCATTGCATGGGTCAGCATGGTGCCTTTCTACACACTCTGGGGAGTTCTGTGTGTGCAAGACTAGAATTCCAAATGGGGTGGCAACACAGCAGTACAGGGGGCTGCTGGAACATGTGGATGGCAACAACTTCCTAACGTAGAGTTAAGCCAAGCAGGATATTTGCAAGCATGGACAAACTGTTAAGGAATATTATGCCTAGAGGTAGCTTTTACTGCAGCGGCCATGAGATAATGAAATTCAGGATACTGAGAGAACTGGAGTAAGGCAAAAAGCAGGATCACAGCCCTGGACTTCAAAAATACAGACTTTGGATTGTTCATGGGTCTGCTTGAAACAATTCTCTGAGACACATACCTGGAAAGATGAGTAGGAAAACTGGCTGATTTCAAGAACACCTTCTCCAAGCTCAGAAACAGTCCATCCACATGAACAGAAAATGATGCAGAGGCAGCAGGAGGATTGGAGCAAATGGTCCCTTCCTACCTCAAGAATTCTGCAAAATAACTGCAGATATTTTATATAGAAAGTGACAAAACATATTTAATTAAATATCTCATTGTGACCTATAGTAATTGTGCAACAGAATGAAGGAAGTGGCTTGAAAAAATGTGAGCCTGGCTGTACTGGTGGGATGCTGTATTTGGTTATGGTGTAATTTATTTATCCAGGATTCAGTATGGTGCCAGTTACAAACACTAATTCTCTTGATAGATTTAAAATACGGTTTATTTTTTTCTAAGCCACATCATTTTATCAGAGGGTTTTATTGTACAGATCTTGTCAAAGCAGCTCTGTGTACAGCCTATTTATGTACAATAGCACAACAGCAAGCTGTGGTTAAGACTACAGGGAAAACATTGTACTGTTATGTAAGCCTAATGATGTAAACATTGTATTACAAACACAAACAAAAATGTATGAATCAAGTACTGTTTTAACATTCTAAGCAATTAGAATTTTCTTAATATTTTCAGATTTCAGAAAATTTTTGATCAAGAAGCCAAACAAGATGTGATTTTTGACAGCATTGCCAAACCAGTGGCAGAATGGTACGTTGTTGATCTTGCAAGTAACCAGGGAAAAGCTATTTCTTCTTTTGTTGCATTACTTGAAGGAGAGCATTCAACTCTTTGTCTCGTTGTTGTAAAAGTGGATTGATGTTCCTATTTATTAAATACTGACATGTCTGAATGCAGGAGATGTGCAATTCCCGGAGAATTTTATGCATAGTAAGGTTCCATTTTTAACTCTTAAAATAGCAAGGCTACTGTTGCCTCTTTTTTTGTATAGCGAGAGAAATCCTTGCCCAATTTTTTTTCTTTTGTCTGTAATATAAGCTGACTTCATTGTCTTAGAACAGTATTTTCTGTATGGTTTAATGTGGAGGTAAACCTAAAGAAAATTTTATCCCGCCATATAATTTTCATTAAGCTAGGGACTCTCATTAATGTTTGTGGAGATATTCCTAAATCTTGTCCTTATTACTTTTGTTTTAACATGTAAGGCAGTGCTATTGGCACTGTTTTTTTTTCCTCCTCCATTTTCATAATTAAACAATGCTCACATCTGACAGTTTGCAAAGGTAAATGTTTAAGACTGATGAAGACTTCTGCATTCGTTGTGTGTATTGAATGCCACTCTGAAACAGGTGGATTTTCCAATGGAAAGTGGTTTTATGCCATTCTCTTTGCTCAGTTTACTGTTTGCATTGCTGAAGTTTGTACTGGTTTTAGTGTGGGAGAAAACCCCATGCTGGAGGAAGCAGAATTTCTGCATAGTGTTTGCTTGTTTATGGAACTTGTTAGGGTTATCGAACTTACTGCTCAAAATCCAGACTTGCAGTGAGTTGGGAAATATTACTTCAAGTGCCAACTTCATTCTCATTCATTGTCTGAACCCATCTGTTGATTTAAGACATGATTCTGCAAGTTATTCCTCAGTCTATTGCACAGTCCTGTGTTTAGCACTGTAGGAAAACTAACATTTTCAGCTGGACACTAAGCCTTTCTCAAGTTGTTACGTGTAAAAAAAATATATCTATCTCTTTATAGTTTCATGTTCTTTCTCTTCATCCCTACTGTTTTCTTCTCTGAAGTCCCACAGAAGCAGAAAGGTAATTGACAGTGAAAATGAAGAGCCAGTGAATTTGAAATTTCATTAGAATAAGCTAAATATATTTAAAGATAATGCTTGTTATTTTTTCATCCAAAAGATATTTCTTTACTTATCTGACATTTTCACACATAGCTTAACATTAACTCATAGGCTTAATTTTAAATATTTCTGGGTTTAATGTTGACTGCAGAAAAAATCTTTATCTAATTTGAGGGTGTTTGAAAAGAGAAGTGTTAAAAATCTCATTGTTGCATACTATGGACTTAATTATCCTCAACAAAAGCTCAGAGTATCAAAATTAACGAGCAAGAAACTGCCTACTTTTTACAGTTGAACGATTCATCAATACAGTGCTCTAATAAACAGGAAGGGATATTCTTCTTTATTTCAGTGTTAGCTGATAAAAGACTTGGTTTATATATTCATTTTCTTCATTATGTAGGCTTTAGTTTCACAGTTTAGATATTTTTAAGTACTTGAAAGTACTTAAATGCTGTTAAAATCAATAGTGTTTAGGCAGACAATTATCTCCAAATAGGTGAGTCTTTATATTTAATGCTAAAATTGACTTATAAAATCATTCTTCATGAAATCAAGAATTTGTCTCTGAGCATTATAATGTGGTAAAACTTGTATTCTATGTTTTGCTTGTGTTGTTACTGATAATTTTAATTGTATAGAGTAGGCAATAACTGAAGTATGTTCATGTTTTTATGCACTGCCTTAATTTTTTTTACCTCTTTTTAGACAAAAATATGTATTTCAAAATATCTTCAGAGTCATGAGGCTGCTTGGCTAATGGAGTCCTGAACTGGGTCTGAAACTTATTTCACTCTGTGGTTAATGATACCATTTTTCTTTCAATCAAGAGACAATAAGAATTTCCCTGTTTCTCTTAAAGACCACAATTTTTCACAGCAAAATGTCCTTCATTATTTGTTTCTTTCACAGTCAATATTCTCTTGCATGAAAAAGCTGTTGCAAGTACACAAAATTCTGTTGTTGGAGCCACTTTACCAAGGGAACAGTTTTTGTGTGTGTATTTCCAGGGAAAAGAAAATAGCAGGAAAATATAAATGAAATAGTTCAGTACCATTTTGACATTCTTTGTCATGCATTCTTACAGTCTTGAGAAAATTCAGTTAGAGAGTTGAATGCTCAGGGGAAAAAAAAAAAAAAATCTTGGGCACTGTTTAAACTAAAACCAGAAAGGCAATGTTCAGGATTCTAAAATCTTTCTAGTTTGTTCTTGGATGGATGGAAATTGGATGGAACTTTTCTCTTTTTATTTTTTTTTTCTTTTTAAGTGTGTTTTCTTTGATGTTGGGCCACTACTTCTCTTTCTGTAAGTCCAGTTACATTGTCATGTTGCCTGTGGTTTCGGAGGCACCAGACATTAGTTTGTTTAATTTGCTTCTTCAGTCAAAAGTGCCAGCCTCTGCAAACCATTATAAGCATATGATTTGCTTGAACTTTATTACTTTTTTTCTATCCTTGAGTCATCTCTTGCATTGTTTTTTTCCCTTCTAATTTTAAATATATATTCTTGATAGTGTTTTTGTGCAGAGTCAACTTGATGTTTCAGAAGCAGCACTAACTCTGTTACTCTATCAAAAACAGAGAAAATAAATAATACCCTACTTTAAAAGTTTGCTAATGACTAAGCATTGCTTTAGCCTCACAAATAAACAAGGCTACTCTCAGAATGTTTCAAATATTAGTATTATGATTATATGCACAATCAGAAGTTAAGTAGAAAATGGTAATTTTTCTTCTGTTTTGAATTTGTTGAGTTTTCAGTTTTAATATGGTCGATGTTTTGGAATTAGATTTCTTGATTTATTAAAGAATAACATTTGAAAGTATTTTCTCTTCAGTTGTCTCATGCAAATTAAAGAGCTCAGCTGTTTATAAACCTAATTGCAATCACCTGTGATCTGAAAAATTTAATGGCCTTGGGGGTAATGCTCCCATTGCTGCAGATTCTTTCTGGTTTCTTCTCATGTGCTATAATCTTAAGACTTAGTATCTGTAATATATAAACTACTTCAGTTTACTCTCAACTGGTTTTGTTGGGTTTTTTTCTGCTGTGTATTCCTACAGAAAATATAGTAAAAATATTTTTATTAAAAATTACTCATTTTGTACCTAGATATATTTATCATCTGGCTCATCTGCATCACCAAAGTCTGTAGAATCTATATAAAGCAAAAGGACACGTTGTTTCAGATGTCATCTTGAAAGAAATGTAGCCTAAACGTTCCCCTAAATTGAGAAATCAATAATGCTAGCTGTTCTTTCTCAAAGTGACTACAATTATGAGGCAATAAAAAGTGAAAAGTTTCATTGATGTTTCTTCTCAAATGACTATTAGTTGCTTGTGTTTATTTTGACTTAAATTGTGCAATTTTGAATTCTTCAACAAGATTGCTTAATTTAAGTTACGGTCTGACATCTTTGATTCAGAATATCTTTGTGTCACTAATCTGTAATGGTATTTATAGTGAAATTATAAATATATTTAGAGATCTTAGTCAAAACAAGAAAAGATATTACTTTTTTTTTCCTATAGGAAAACTTCTGAAGTTTCTAAGGAAACTTGCCTGCACTAATCTCTTAAAAACAGCTACATGCGCATTTGGAAATCAGTTTTGTTTTTTAAAGATGAGGCATTACCAATTTGGATTTGTTCCACAAATCTGGCAAAGATATAAAGAAAAAAAAGTCATACTGAGATACTTTGTTTATTTTAATTAAAAGAAACTTTAGTCTGACCTCCAAGCGTTAGAAGATATCTGAAAACTGAGTGTCTGTGGAGACAAATTCTTCTGAAAACTTATTTCCCAGATCCCTGAAATTAAGTTCTTCCTTCTTTTTATCTTCAGTATGATTTGAAATGGGTGGGGGAGAGCTGGTTTTGCCAGGGCTGTGTTAATTTATTATTTTAATATCGATGAAGTGAGGTTTATTGAGATAGAAGGAAGGAAGGAAAATGAGACACACTGATAAAATTTTTCAGGTCTGCAAGAACTGAGATAGAGAGGGCCAACAGTACCCAAATATCAAAGATACTGGTGTCTTCTGCTTGTTTCGTTAGTATTTTATAGTTATTCAATATTTGTTTCAACCACATGCCCTTATGTTACTACTCATTTAAAATTAAGACCGCAGAACTCAGGAAAAAATAATAATATGAAGCCAAAATAAAGTAATAAAATAAATAAGTTTTAAGATAAAAGTTGTTGCTTGTTCTCAGGATTTTCTCTTACCTACTTAAAAAACGCTTACAGAATTTAGTCTTCCTTAATAAGGGGTTTTCATTGTTTTATATATTCATATTATAAACTTTGTATAGAACTTTCACTTTGAACTTTTCCAACTGATTAGAATAATTAAGTAAGAAGGGATCTCTGTAGGTCGTCTGGACTAATCTTCTGAGGAAAACAGGTCTGGCGTCTAGATCACATTTCTCAGGCCCTTTTTCAGTAGGGCCTGAGAAAGTGTCCAAATACAGGAATCCCACAATCTATCTAGGAACCTGTTCCAAGGCCTAACTACTCTCACTGTGAAGAATATATTCCTTATACCCACTTGGAGCTTCTTCTCTTGCAACTTGTGACCACTGCTTAGTGTTCCACCAGTGTAAGCCTCTAATGATCCATTGCAGAAGATGGTAATTAGGTACATGTAAGGCTTTCTCTTCTCTGGGTTGATAGGAAACAGTTCACTTGCCTTCTTGAGTGTGATGTACTGCAGCCTGAACTCAATTGGTTCTAACAGGCTTACTCCAGTTTCTTTAGAGCATTTTTCGTCTACTGGGGATCCCAAAACTGGAGACAGAACTCAAAGAGGAAAGTTTCTTTTCCTTTTTTTTTTTTTTTTTTTTTTTTTAAACGAAGTTTGGAGGTAACTGTTCTGTTCAGTTCAGCAAATCTGGTACAGCAGCAGAGGAAGCAGAGTTCTTGGTTATACTTAGGCAAAAGCATCCCTAAAGTCTCATTAACAATGAGCACAGAAACAAATGAAAAGTTCTGTGTCCATAAGCTTTAAATAGAACAAATGATCTTCACTGGAAATTAAAACAAAATGTAGTAGGAAAACCCAACCACAATAGAAAAACCTCAGTCTGCTTTCAACCTCTGTCTACTGTCACTGAGCTTTTACCACTATTTATATTGTCTCAGATACTCAAGGACAAAATACTGAATGATATTGTAGATTATAGTAACTACCCATAAATTGTCTAGCTCTCACTTGAGGAATTTGTCACTTGAGAAATGTTAGGCGGTTATAAACATAAAATATCTATCCATTTAAGTGGAATTGCTTGCATGAGTTGTACTTCTGTATCAGACTATATTTGGGAATTGGACTTCTTTCAGGAATGAGACACGGCAGTGGAGTGACTGGAAATGCCAGTATGGAACTCTGTAACATTCATTCATTTCAATAGGGGTCCAAACTGAATTTTCAAATTAAAAGTTCATATGTCACTGAGCATCTTTTTAAATCACCACTAATTCCAACTAAGTTAGAACATGTAAGTTACTTGATAAGTGAGTAAGAAAATTTGAGGGGAATAAACCACATGATATTGCTCTCCTTTACATTCATGTAAAAAATTGTCCTATGCTTGATAATGGATAGTTTCTTGAAGTCCAAGGTGCAGAAGAAAACGCACATCATAATTAATTTTTCATAAAGCCAAAAGTGATTTTCTTGAGCAATCGTCATTACATAAGCTTTTATGTAACAATACTTGGGTTGTTAAGTGGTATTAAGGTTGTACTGAAAGTGGAATATATAAGGAACATTTACTTCAGCTTTCTGTTTTCTATTATATGTCTCTTTTTCATAACAGAAGAAGTATTAAAACTAAGAGTATTCCATGTTAATTGGAAAAATATTTGTAGAATGTATGTTGGGATTTTCTAAGGTGTTAGATGTACTTTTGATGCATGCAGATAAGTGTAAATCCTGTAGGATGTTTGAGCATTTACAGCAGCCATATATCTGGATCAAATTTGAATAATCTGTGGAACGTGGTCTTACTTAATACTTTCCAGGTAGAGAATTGTTTCCCAGTGGAGGGAAAGTATCCTTTAGTATTCTGGTTAGAAAAAATACTAAAAGTATTGCAATTCCTTTCTCAAACACTGTTGTTGGGGGAGGTTTTTTTGTTAGTCTGTGTCATAGCTGGAGTTAAAACTTGAACATTTTTAATTTATCCCATCATGTTGCTGCCATAATATATGTTCAGGTTTATTTAAGAGTGGTTTCAAATCAATCTTCTAGTCAGCAGTGTGCACAAACCCCCTTTTGGTTGGAAAAGGTGTGATTTAAATTCTAAGCAACGTAGAGAGTATATTCAGTGCTTTCTTTTTGTTTAAACTTGTTGCTGTGTATCTCTGTAAGGTGAAGCACAAGCTGTTGTGTTTCTAAAAACCAACAGTAAGGTTTCAGTGCTTGATCAGAAAAGAAGCATTCAATTCTTTGGGTAAAATCTAAGAACAGATCTAATCCTTTTCTAAATTATAATAATCTTGAAGAGAACATATAATTAGATCCTAAATTATAATGCAGAATAAAAGGATAAAGAAGATTTAGGCATGTAATGAACAATAATTATTCATACTTTGGGAGTTGCTTGCCTGCAATTTATGCTGTTATTTACTTTTTTTCCATGCACTCTGTCTTATTCTGATTTCCACCAAGCAAAATCTTTTTGCATTATTTTGTGTTGTTCAGTGATACTAAATTTACTGGAGAGATTTTCTTGTTGCATAAATACTTCTTGATGAGCTCATAATACTTGGCAGATAATCATGATGTTTCTTCATCAATATTTTGCTTTAATCGACTTTTTTTTTCAGTGATCAAAAAGACATCCCACTCACCTCAACATGCAGATGTGGTTACATAGATGTACATATTTCCATTTCCAGTATATCAACCAAACATTATTTTTTCTTATATTCAGTTTTGTAATATGTGAGTCTTCATATGACTTGACCACATGTATTTTCACTGAAACACAAAAAAAATAGTCAATTTTAAAAGATAAATTTACCAAGTGTTGACATAATTATCATTTATGCTAAAAAATCTGGAAATCCTAATATTCTGGTATCATGAGTTAAATCTAAAATTCGATTTCTTTATTTCTGCCCTCTCTGGATTTGCACCTTTTGACTTTTTTGGCGCCTTTCTTGGCAGTCATGAAACAGATCTTTCACACATTAATAAGCCACGATGACAACTCAGTATATTAAATGAGATTGAAATACAACTTTTTGCAGACCTATTGCATGTCTATGTTTTCCCTGATATGTCATGTTTTTTGTGGAAATCTTGCCTTAACAGAATTTGAAGCCTCAGCCGGGTTTCTTTGAGATTTCTTTATATGCAGAAATTCAGGCCAATGAGATTTGTCCCCATTCAATGCATCTTATTGTTCACAGGTATGAACTTCAACAAGTCAGACTTACTGCTCATGCACATGACAAATTAAGTTTTCCTTGACACATTTAAGTTAGTCCATATTTTCCAGATAGAAACATAAAATATATGGTTATAAGCAGTACAACATGCTGTAGTGAATAATGAAAGTGATCCCTCTGAATTCTGTAATAGAATGCAACAAATACGTAAATTTAGAGAAGATTTTAGTCATTGTATTTTAAAGTTATTTTTCTCTGTGGTAGGTATTTTTAGGTCTAGCTTGGTATTGATGAAAAAACAAGATCCTCCAGTAACTCTGGCAATCATGACTTCAGTAAAATATGCTAGAGACAGATTTCTCCAACAGCATTTTAGCTAATCTGTCAGAGAGTCGTCCATGAATTTATGTGCTATACAATGTTGTATAAGTGCATGAAAGATCTCTTCTGCAAAGCCTCTCCTTGGATTATGGGTCTTTGTTGTGTTTTGTTTGAAGTAGTAAAGAGGCTACTTATTCAACAAAATGTCTCCTTAACCATGCCAAAATCCATCTTTCAGAGAGAAAAAAAAAAGGCAAAATTCTGATAACACCAAGGGGGCATGACTGAAAATACACTTTTAGTGTATGATTTTTATTTATGCATTGTTTTAAGTCCTCACCTGACTACCATCACTATCCATGTGAACCTGTGTGGTTTCAAATGCTGAGTTTAAAAAAATTTTGGGACTTTTGTTCAGAGACTCTGAAGAGCAAAGATGCAGACTTTGTCTGTGGGAACTGACATCTTACAAAGTAGGTTTTGCTGAAAAGGCAGAAAAGAGCTGCTGGTCTTTCCCAGCAAAGAAAAACTTCCACAACTGTTGGGGACAGCCTTAATTTGCAAATGAGAATCTTCAAGGATCTCTTAGGTGGATGCTGTTTAGAAAATGTGTGCTTCTCTTGTCTTGTCTTGCCAATTTTTTTGGTACCTGCTGTAGTTTTATTTCAGGATGAAAGGGACAAGGTGTGTATTTTTGGCTCACTGTACTGACTTGTAGCATATGAGGGACTCATCACTGTGCCAGGGGTAATTATGCAGTATAGTTTGATGTTGTTTTCTTAAATAGCATTTTATGGGTGGCTAACAGTTTATGAAAGTTTTTAAGCTTTTTATTTCCCTAAAGGAATTGTGCATCTTTGATTGAAAATATTATGTACAAATCTCAAAATTCCTGAGTATTTAGTAAAGAGGTATTGAATTATTGATTGATTTAGTATTGGTCCATCTACATATAGTTACCCTTTCAGTGTTAAATTCTTTGGGAAATGAACTAAAATTAGGTTGATGGGGTTTTGGTTTGGGTTTTTTTTGCCTTGAAGTACTTAGAAGTGGAAAAGAACGAAGTTTATCTCCAACAGATATTTCCTATGGTGAGAAGTCCACAAGGCTCATCCTGTGTTGCCATTGATTACAAATAAAGTTACTTAAAACAAGTGTGAATAAGACACATCAGACATGGATTTTTATGACTTAATCCATGTTATCACATACAGACTTTCAAAATTGACATTGACTAATATTCCCAATATAATACTTAGAATGGTAGTTATACGTCTTTAGTTTTGAAAATTGTTCTTTCACAAATATATATGTATGCACAAACCTTGAACTTTTGTGTAGTTCTTAAGTTTAATTCTTTCTCCACAAGCTGATGCAGGGGAGGCTTTTCATTTTTGCTGCATCTTTCCCTCTTATCTTTTCAGGAGGTGAGATCGTAGTGTACATCTTGCTCCTGAGCCAAAGGAGCTTTCTCAGTCCTGCCTGAACCCCTAGTCCCTTGTCTCTTATATAAGTGTTTTGCTTCTCAGACGTAGAAAGGGAATTTGTTCTCCATCCTGTCCTCATGGAGTTGCATGTTACTCTTAGAAGGCTTTGCCAGCAGTTTCACTGGTACTGTTGGTAGTCTTCTTTCCTTACAGGCTTCCTTAGCACCTCAAGCAGGCTATCCTTAAACTGACTTGGTAGTAGCTGTAATACACTGAATGAAAGAAATGCGTGCAGTAAATATGGACAGAATGTGATTATCTGTGTATATATATAATTATACACACACATATAGATACACATAAATTGAGAAAATAAGGATTTAGCTCAGAATTTAAAGAACATAACTGTGGAATCAAAATAATCTCTGTAATACAATATTAAGATAACCTATAATTGCATTGGATTAGAAGAATGCATTATTGACATGAATATGTTCACATTTTATGAGCTGTCAGGATTTTCTGGAAAACTTTTCAGAGCTGTGCTGATGCACTGCAGAAAATATAAGAATACATAAGAATCAAATAGCAAAAAGAAAACACACTGAGTTTTGCAGGTGTTTTGACAGCATATGGTATGTGACATTTTATCCTTTGTTTACATGTGAGGTGATTCTAATCAATAGCTTTTTCTGAAGTACAGGCATGTTGAGTTAATAGTTTGCAGCCACACATTCACTAGTTTTTAACATCTTACAAGGCACACCTGTAAAGAAGAGGAGTAAGAAAATTAAACAATCCGTGTTGCTAGCTCTGGAGAGCCAGGGAGCTCTTCTGTGTGAGCTGAAGAGCAACTGTACTGTGTCAGACCAAGGTTCCGTCTAGCATAGTATCTTGTCTGTCACAGGGGCTAACAGACAATGCTCAGAAGAGAAAAATAAATGAAGTATGTAGACTTGCCTCACCCATGTATCCTCTTAGTCTTTAGTTATTTGTAGTTTAGGGACTTTCTGATTTCTCTGTGATTAGTAGGCCTGAAGAAAAATTTTTTGATGATTTAGTCCAATCTCTGCTGAAGCCTGTGTGACATTTTAATGTCCAAAACATGGTGTGGCAAAGAGTTGCACAGCTAAATTACAATTTGGTGGAAGAATCATTTCCCCTGCTAGGTTTCAATCTGCCATATCAGAACTTCTGGTGATACCCCCTACCTTCTGACAACTCATTACTGTTGTCAGCATTCAGATTTTGTGACTGGGGGCACTAGAAATTCCTAAGATGGATGAATGAGGTGTTTTATCATAATAATTGTTTTGATTTTTAACATCTGGATTCTAATATCTATATACAGTCTGTCTTTGCGCGTTTTGGGACCAGATGTTCGCTGTAGCTCCTTTTAACATGTTTCTGTTTTTGTCTTTGGCATCCTACTGTAATGGATTAAAATAAGTGATTTGGCAACTACTCAGGCCTTTAAATAAACTTTAATAAGTTGAAGAATCATGGCATCTCTCATGGCGCCAGACCAGCAGATATCTATATAAATGTTTCTTTTCCTCTTATGCAAGGATTGTTTTCCCTCTTTTTATTTATTGAAATCGTTGCTTATTTGCCATTTTTTCTTTAAACAAAATTCACAAGAATAGTTTTTGCTTTTCAGTTTGTTGAAAAAAATTGAAAGGTCCTTAAGCATAGTAAATCCAATCCAAAGTTTAAGATGATTAATCTTATCTACTCCTTGGTGGAAATCAGGCGGAAGTCAATGGTGGCAGTGTGGTGAATTAGAGAAAGATATTTGAACTGGACTTTTTTTAGGCACTCCTGCAAACAGAAGTAAGAGGTGTGAAAAAGATGATGAATGCCATTTCATGCTATGCCATTAATAGCTATTTTGTCTATTCTATTGAAGCTTCTTGTACAGTCATAAGAGAAAAGCTTGCTATTACTAATGTGAGTTTGTGTGTTCTCACAGTAAATGAAGATTTTATTACACTGATTTAAGCACAGGTTCTTGTGCATACCTTTGTCCAAGCATAGTCTAATAGTTTAGTATAGTCATATTTGCAGAATAAAAGCTGGACCCTGGTATAACAGTATCCTTATGTGAGTTTCTAACCCCAGTGTAGTTTCCTGTTTGCATTTAATGAAGTCCTATGTGAAATATTTCTTGATTCTTCTGGTGTACAAATGGCACAATTCCTGACATCTATAGTCTTTAAAGCGATTAAATATCACCCTTGCAAAAATCATCTGCCAAACTATAAAGTATGAAAAGATAGTGTAAATAGTAATAAGTATCATCAGCTAATAATGGATTAAGTCAAGGCATCAAGAAATCCTTCCATTCTAGATAGTTTAAATTCTATGGAATTCAAAATATATGTACTTAAGTGTATTCTTGTATTACCAAAGACATATGGTGTGTAATTAAGAATTACTGTTAAATGGACAATTTATTCTGCCTTAAATATTAATTGTCTTCCTTTTTTTAATTGTATAGTGTTTTGGCTGGATACAATGGTACTATCTTTGCATATGGTCAGACAGGCAGTGGCAAAACTTTTACCATCACAGGAGGAGCAGAACGTTACAGTGATCGAGGCATCATTCCCAGGACTTTATCTTATATTTTTGATCAATTACAGAAGGTATGGAACATTATTTTCTGTTTATTTTTAATGTCTGGTTTCAAATATGTAACTATTGCTAAAGGTTGTTTTTATAATAGTGTTGGTGGAAGTCCTAAAACTAATGCTCCAAGAAAATATCTAACTTGACATGGTAATTACTATATGCAAGAATATATTTGTAGCTGTTTTGGTAACCTAGTTTATTGCAATAGTCTGAAAATAATGGACATCACAGTGGGATTTTTTTGTAGTTTTAAAACCCAGACTATATTTAGTTGGTGCAGCATACCTTCAGATCACAGAAGGGATTCTTCTTGTCTAAGACTTACATCAACTCCACTCTGGTTTTGTATTGCATGCACCGCATTTCATTTTGACTTTCTATGCATTGAAATGAGTCAACAAGCCAAAGGATGTGCCAGAATAAGTGCACTGATTGTTTATGTTTATTATGTTTGTGAAAAGTTTATTTTTTTTTTTGGTGTCTGAAATACTCACATGAGTGAACACAGTCAAATATTCCAGCACTTTTATAATTATAGGAGGCAAAAGTGAAGAGAGGAAGAGAGGAGTTTGGTTTAATTTATGTTTTGTCTCTTCATTTACTCCATCAGGCCTATGACTCATTAATCTTCATATTTTAGCAAAGCTATTTAATTAAGCCAATTTAAATACTATTTGACATAAACATAACTCATTCCACTGTGCTTTTATATTCTTTCAGTCATGCACTAGAGTACCAGTCTGTTTGCATAAGGGTATATGTCTCAGTTAAATTAATATGCCCTTTCTCAGGAAGGGTTAACAACAGTAAGCAATTACTTTGGCACTTTGGAAGTATGGCTTTGGCAAGTAAGTGTACAGAGCATGTGGCAGAGGCACAAAAACTTGCCATTGTGGGAAAGGAAATGAAAAAAAACCACATGATCATGTAATGTTAGACTTCTGCTGCACTCACACAACACCCGTGGAGAACTTTTGTTGTGGAAAGTGAACAGGTTTATCGTGTAATTGCCAGCAACAAACAGTGTCAACACACTAACATTCTTTTCTAATGTTAACTATGTAATAAGAGCAAAAGAAGATGAAAAATAACTAGTATGTTTTTCACCTTCTCAGCACAGAAATACAAATGTTTCCCTCTTCAGACTGGGTTTTGGATCAGAATCTATACTTAGTTATGCTTATAGAGTTATTTCAATCTTCCTGCTTCCAAATCATAGAGTCGTATATTTTTTTTCTTAGTTCATTTTAAAGACACTCTTCTTGGTGTTTTATCTTTCCTCTTGCCTTTATTTTCAAATCTTTCCCCTGTTTCATTTCTTTATGCCTGTAGCTGTAGTTTGGAAGTTGCTCAAGTAGTGGACAAGAATCATTTGTCTTCTAACCCTAAGTCGGATGAAACAGGAGAAAGTGAAATCAGGGACATGAAATACAAGACTATTTAAGCACTTACTTGGACAAAGACACTGCAATTTGAAACCAAAGAAACAAAACTTTTTACCCTAAGTGAGAAGCAAATCAAGCCCTTTGCTTTTTATAACATCTCCTTTTAATTTAGAAATTCTCCTATTTCCACAGCATCCTGTTTGAACTGTCCCATACTACATTTTTCCATCCATCTGTAGTGTATCTTTTAAATTATGTCCCTTGAAATAGTGAACTGTCATAACCAACTAAAAAAACCATGGGAAATAATTATTAAATGAAAGTGACAAGTTATATCTCAAAGTATTTTCCAAAAAGAAAACTGTAGTGTATTGAATTATTAAATTTCTACTGTGAGTGTTTTACAGTGGCTTTCTCTGATGAAAAGAAGTGACTGATTGTTCATTCTTTTTTTCCCTTGATTTTGGAAATCACAGCCCACTATTTTGAGGTTTATGTTGTTTGGATTTGGCTTTTGGGCAGGGGAAAATTATGTCTGCAAAAATCAGTTGTGTTAAATTACTTTTTGGCAATGTAACTTACCAAAAGAATTGTGATTGCACAGAAAAGCTGACATCATATACAGTTCTTTAATGTTTTGAAGAGAGTGAAAAGCAGTATGTCATTGATGTTTCTAAATGGAGTAAATCTTATTTTTGTTGCTGTTTTTACTTTCTTTTTGTTTTTTCTTTCTTTAAACATAGTCTTTCTATCCATAATATGAGCGTTTACCTTTTTATACTAACATTCCTTTTTAGTGCAGAAGTGAAAAATGTCGTGCTGCATAGTTCTGCAAGCAGCTCCCATGTTCTGAATATACAGGGACTTTTTAAAGTACACAAAACCAGTTAAAAATCCCAGACTAAACTCATCATCATGGTGGAGTTTTGTGGGGGATTTTTGTTTTAGTAAGTTGCGTGTGTGTGTGTGTGTTTTGGTTGGGGGATTTTGTGGGGTTTTTTCCTTTCTTCTTATGCGTATGGTAAAACATAAAAGTATCACAAATTGAACATGTGCACCATACCCAGGAAAAGGGAAAGAGACAAAGTGAGAAAGTGACCTAGAAGCCGTAAAAATAAATTTTTCTTCTATTCTACCTCTGACTTCTGTTTATAGCACTATTGTTTCTCCTTTCTTATCCAGGATAGCAGTAAAGTGTACACAACTCATGTTTCCTACTTAGAAATCTATAATGAATGTGGTTATGATCTGCTGGACCCAAGACATGAGGCCTCCAGAATGGAAGATTTGCCGTAAGTAATAAGATTAGAAAAAATCATCAAAACCAAGAGGAATCATTTTAATATACCCTATTACATTGTTTGGGGACTTTCTGAAGTTGTGCTACTGATCTCAGTGTTAATTTAATCAGAATACTTAGTTTTCACAATTTTATCAATGGTGCCTTAATATTCTGTTGTTTTGTGTGTTGTATGGAGGCTAGGGATTAACCGAAGGTGAAAGGATTAAAAGTGTTTGTTGCTATTATGCAGAAGAGATCTCCTGCAGCAACTGACAAGGAGAAGGTGCACTTGTTTTTCTCATGGCAGCCTGTCTCTTTGTATGGCATGTATGACTGTGTGTGCAGAAACATGTAACATGTGGCATTTCCTTGCAACAGTAATGAGAAAATCTCCCTGCTTCTATTTGGACCTTTTCCTTCAAGGATAGTTATTTTTCTAGAATCTGCAATTATGAAATAAGCCAAGTTACAGCTAGAAAAAAGTTCCACAAGGAATTCCAAAAAACAGTATATTTCCTTCAGGATGGATGGTTGTTATAATAGTTGTCATTGATCAGACATTAGCACCTACTAATGCTCGGAGAGGGGTAGTAAACAAAAGTTTCTAAGTCATGAACCCTCCAGCTGGTGAAGTTGAAGACTTCTAATTTGTAGGAAATCCAAATCCTAGTCTCCAAGTCTGAAATAATAGTTTATAGTCTGTGTTATTTTTAAATAGCTAAGCAAACACTAAATTGGCATGAATAAGTGAGTTGTTTACTGGATTTGCAAGTGCCCTGAAATTATGCTGGGCACCATGAATTTTATCACTCAGCATGACAGCAACAGACACTTGTAAACAGCAATGAAATCACTGCTGATACAGGAGGAGGAAACATACTGAAAATTCTCAATGGGGCAATAAAAGAAAATCAGTAGCATTATATTTTGAAATAGCTAATCATGTTACTCATATATTATTAAACCATTTCATTTATTAAAAAAAAAAATCTTCCAACACAGTATTTTATCATGTTTAAATGGAGCTTTATTTTTCCACATGGTATGGCATATCTAGGATGTGTATGTATGAAATAATTTTCAAGATTGATCTTTATAAAATAATCTAGTCTAGAGAATAGGAAGGCAGCAGACAAATGCAAAGGGTGGGACTGGGCTGTGAATTGGTCTAATTGTTTCAGTTTCTTTACCTGAAAAATGGAAGTAAAATTTTGCTTTATGGCACATCAGTGCTAAGAGGACTGTGTATATTTACCAGTGTCTTTCATGACGAAGTTTAGGATTCTAATTTATTACCTGTTTCCTGTAGCATGCAGACAAAAATCTTAATCAAAGGCTAGTTTAGATAATACAATTTATTTTCTGTGTCCATTTTTACAGTATGTAAAAATAGTATATTAAACTTTTTTGAACTTTTTAAAGTTAATGCGCTTTATTCAAGTTTATTGCATTATGAATTTCATTTATGAAGTTATTTGAAATATTTTATCTGAACTCATTACATTTAACATTTTATAAGAAAGAATTTATTCAATTCAAAGATACTGAATTTTAAAAATGTAATTGCAACTTTGAAACATATTTAAGGTCATGTAGCCTGGGAAATATGTCATATCTTAAAACTAGGTACTGAATATTTTCTAATAATTGTGAAGTTAAGAATCTTCTGATGAGTTTATGTATGGTGATTCAATTAAACTAAAGAATAACTCCATGTTGTGTATAAGGTTATTTTAAAAAGTAAAAGTTGATAGATAATTTGCTTGTAAATTAGGAGTAAAGCATGCTGGGATAATCGTAATTACCTGCAAACTTAGATAGTGTTAGATCACTTAAATCATTGCAGGATGAGTTTTAGTTAAGATAATAAATTTTTCTCTGCAGAGTAACTAATATTAATAAGTTTAAGGTTTTACTGTACGTGGACATTATTATTTCCGCTACATCATTTGTCAATATAATATGTTCTGTAAATTAAAACTATATGTACATGACTCATATTTAGCCTGTGTAAAAGTATTTAATGAATAAAATATGTTTTGTTTATTTTTTAATATTGTCATATGCAGATTCAACACTTAAAAATATCTGGTGTCATTCTGATCTAAAAAGGGAGTAAAAGTTGCAGGAATGGGTAGTTGCATGATTAACTATATTTCAATTACTTGATTAATTTTCCTTTATAAGAAAGCAGAGATTACAAATAAGTGAATAGTAATCATATATTTTAAAATTTATCAGGTATTTATTACCTAATATATATTTTTTGGAAAATTTTATATGCTTAAAACCT